>NC_080790.1:109765583-110073583 GCF_028018385.1 Neofelis nebulosa
CCGTTCATACTCTGTCTCTCTCAAAAATAAACATTAAACAAAATTTTTTTTAAAAGTTCTATGCTAAAAAATTATGCGACTTTGCTTCTGGTAGGTGTGGCCAGATAATTCAAGCTAACTCTTATACTGTGCACAATTTGAAAGCAGGTTGGTATATGAATATACATTTAAATCATCGATGAGTTATCAACAGAGTAAAGAATTACTGAGCCAAAATCTAAGGTAAGGCAATAATCTAGAAAGGTAAGTGTGGTGCTCAGAACTATTTTTGCCTCTAGATCATTTGTTGATTTGAAAGTAACAGCCACAGGACTGAGCTGTGATTTTGACAGTGTCCAAGGGTGAGAAGAACAAAAGTCAAAGCTCAGAGGCTGCCCAAGGAAAGAAGAGCAAGTATAAATAAACATTCAACATACGAAACAAAAATAATAATGTCTTGGGAGGTCTTAAAAATATAGAATTAAAATATAAAGAGAAACAATCGCTTTAATGGGATGATGGGGATTAAGTGTTCAATGATTTCAGATTTGCAATAACAAAGTTAGGCTATTTTATTTTTTTTTATTTTTTTTTTTTTTAAATTTTTTTTTTCAACGTTTTTTATTTATTTTTGGGACAGAGAGAGACAGAGCATGAACGGGGGAGGGGCAGAGAGAGAGGGAGACGCAGAATCGGAAACAGGCTCCAGGCTCCGAGCCATCAGCCCAGAGCCTGACGCGGGGCTCGAACTCACGGACCGCGAGATCGTGACCTGGCTGAAGTCGGACGCTTAACCGACTGCGCCACCCAGGCGCCCCAAGTTAGGCTATTTTAAATTGAAGTTTGGTTGTATTTATTTTTTTTTTAAGATCTTTTTATTTTCTTATTTTTATTTTATTTTTTTAAGTGATCTCTACACCCAGCATGGAACTCAAACTTATGACCCTGAGACCAAGAGTTCCATTCTCTACTGATTGAACCAAAAAGGACCCCAAGTTTGTTTTGTTTGTTTTGTTTGTTTGTTTTGTTTTGTTTTTAATGTTTTTACTCATTTTTGAGACAGAGAGAGACAGAGCATGAGCAGGGGAGGAGAAGAGAGAGAGGGAGACAGAATCCGAAGCAGGCTCCAGGCTCTAAGCTGTCAGCACAGAGCCCAATGTGGGGCTCGAACTCACACACTGTGAGATCATGACCTGAGTCAAAGTCGGACGCCCAACCGATTGGGCCACACAGGCGCCCCCCAAGTTTGTTTTTTTATTTTTTTTAATTTTTAAAATGTTTTTATTTATTTTTGAGACAGAGAGAGATAGAGCATGAGCAGGGGAGGGGCAGAGAGAGAGGGAGACACAGAATCCGGAGCAGGCTCCAGGCTCCGAGCTGTCAGCATAGAGCCCAACACGGGGCTCGAACTCACACCGCGAGATCATGACCTGAGCCAAAGTCGGACGCTCAACCCACTGGGCCACCCAGGCGCCCCATCAAGTTTGTTTTTTTTAAAGTAAAAGTGTTTTTATAGCTATAAGGACACATACATAAAAATCAGGGAGCAAATCCAATTTGGTTTGATTAAACATTCTTTCAAAAAGACACAGACTTGTTATGTATAGTCTTGTCAACTTTAACATCCATTATTAGGAATTTGGGGATGGGATAAAAGACAAATAAAACATTAAAAAACAAACAAACAAACAAACAAAACCAGAATATTGGAATACATGATAGACCATTCACAATCACCAATGATCAACAAAAGAATAACATACCACCTAAGCAGCCTAACAGACAAAGCCCAGGCTGATCTTGAATCCTGTTCTTTCCCCTTGATGCCAACCCTTCCCTGACTTCACATTCTCTAGAGACACGTCCCCATACTAATTAAGGGATTATATTCAGTTTCTCTTCAGAAACTTGTGCTATTATAGAAGTCCGTTTTTAGTGACACACAAAGCCGCAGTGAAGCCCAGAATCTCTAGGGCTTCGGGGGAGAGTTGACTTGCCAGATATCAGTGGCATTTCTGAGCCTGCTGCCTGCTTATTCCTGGAAGTCTGGGTGGTGTTGCCAGCCAGGGGTATCTTATTCATTCTGTCCTCCCCTCTCTGATGCATGCTTTTATCCATGCTGATCACATTACAGGGGTGTTCTATTTTGGGCTAACCTTGAATGACTTAGGTTCTTTTGCTAATACAGAATCGAACAATTGGTTTGCTTCCATTCTGATTTACCTGTTCCCATCAGGAGAGCGGATCTTCAGAAGGACACCTACAACATATAGTGGGAAAGCCAAAAGATCCCTCTGTTTTCAAGAAAGACAGCTATGTCCCAGCCCGTGTGCAACAGATCACCCACACCCCCAAAATTTGCATGTGCCATGATAATCTGCACCCTTCCTTTTTCAAGGTACTGAGTTGATTCAGGCAAACATCATCTGATGATGGGTAACTGCAGTTGGAAGTTGTCAGCTACTCCTCAGCTTACCACATAAGGGAGTAGAATTGTCTCTTTCCCAAGCTTTCTGGAGCTTCCCTTGACATCTCAGAACAGTTGGCCTCACAAGCTTTTCCTCCCTTTGCCTTTCGCCCCTGTGCTCTAAGCACTGTGTGCACTTGATGCAACCCACTTGCCCATGGTCTTCTTTTTTTGTTTTTAAGGTGTATTTGTTTATTTTTGAGAGAGAGAGAGAGAGCGCTCGAGCAGAGGAAAGGCAGAGAAAGAGAGGGAGACACAGAATGTGAAGCAGGCTCCAGGGTTCGAGTTGTCAACACAGAGCCTGACATGGGGCTCGAACTCATGAACTGTGAGATCATGATCTGAGCTGAAGTCAGACGCTTAACTGACTGAGCCACCCAGGTGCCCCTTGACCACGGTCTTCTAATATCCCATGCCACCCCTGTTTTCCCTAGGCCAAGTTCTAGCACTCAGGTTTAGGGATCTCTGTGAAACTGCAGCTTGAGAACAAGTGGGAAGGTGACTTATTCGGTAACGTTTTCTGTATGGTTCTCTTTCCCCACAGAAATCCTTCGAAATCTTTCTGGTGGGAAAAACATTTAGTCCCAAACTCTGGTCAAGGTGAAGTCAAATTTTTAGAATGATAGTTCAAGATTTTTTTACTGAATTCAGGATACAGTTAGATTTGTTCATCTTTTCTGAGAATAATTTATTGAACTAATTACATTGTACAAATCACTTTAGGATTAAAAGAAGCCAGAGCACCTGGCTGGCTCAGTCAATGGAGCATGCAACTCTTGATCTCAGGGTTGTGAGTTTGAGCCCCACATGGGGTATAGAGATTACTTAAAAATAAAACCTTTTGAGGGGGGAATGCAAGCTGGTGCAGCCACTCTGGAAAACAGTATGGATGTTCATCAAAAAATTAAAAATAGAACTACCCTACGACCCAGAAATTGCACTACTATGTATTTATCCAAGGGATATGGGTATGCTGTTTCAAAGGGACACATGCACCCCCATGTTTCAGCAGCACTATCAACAATAACCAAAGTATGGAAAGAGCCCAAATGTCCATCGATGGATGAATGGATAAAGAAGGTGTGGTATATTTATACAATGGAGTATTACTCAGCAATCAAAAAGAATGAAATCTTGCCATTTGCAACTACGTGGATGGAACTACAGGGTATTATGCTAAGCAAAATTAGTCAGAGAAAGACAAATATCATATGACTTCACTCATATGAGGAATTTAAGATACAAAACAGATGAACAGAAGGGAAGGGAAGCAAAAATAATATAAAAACAGGGAAGGGGACAAAACATAAAAGACTTAAATTTAGAGAACAAACAGAGGGTTGTGGAGGGGTTGTGGGGGGGGGGGGTTGGCTAAATGGGCAAGGGCATTAAGGAATCTACTCCTGAAATCATTGTGGCACTATATGCTAACTAATTTGGATGTAAATTAAAAAAAATAAAAATTAAGTATTATGTTGAAAAATAAATACATAAATAAATAAATTAATTAATTAATAAAAACTGGAAAAAACTTTTTTTTAATTTTTTAATGTTTATTCATTTTGGAGAGACAGAGAGACAGAGCGTGAGTGGGGGAGGGGTAGAGAGAGAGGGAGACACAGAATTCAAAGTAGGTTCCAGGCTCTGAGTTGTCAGCACAGAGCTCGACGCAGGGCTCTAACTCACGAACTGTGAGATCATGACCTGAGCTGAAGTCAGATACTTAACCAACTGAGCCACCCAGGTGCCCCAAAAATAAAACCTTAAAAAAAAAAGAAGTCAAGAAGAGTTTGGTCGGGTAATGTAGCATTGACTTCATGTCTGTTGGTTGTCACCAAATAGTACTGATATTGCCAAATCGTTAATAATAAATTGAGGGGCGCCTGGGTGGCTCAGTCGGTTGAGTGTCCGACTTCGGCTCAGGTCACGATCTCGCGGTCTGTGAGTTCGAGCCCCACTCTGTTGGGCTCTGTGCTGACTGCTCAGAGCCTGGAGCCTGTTTCAGATTCTGTGTCTCCCTCTCTCTCTGACCCTCCCCCATTCATGCTCTGTCTTTCTCTGTCTCAAAAATAAATAAATGTTAAAAAAAATTTAAAAAAATAATAAATTGATTCAACTATACTCTGAATAAAATCTGTATTACAATCTTGTAATAAATGGTGTGCATCCACACATGGTATATAACTAACATTTATTACTATATATATTACAAGACATGATATACAATATAAAGTTGTTATGGCAGACTCAAGAACCATGGGTCCATAATAGAAGAGAAAACCAGAATTCAGAGGTAACAGGATGCCAAGGACAGAAAGAATCAATTTCTTAAACTTTCCTATTTTTTTAGTCTTCCTGAGACAGTGCAGCTGTAGAGGTGGATTAACCCACCAAGAATGTACCAGCACGAACTGCAGGCTTTCCAGCAAGGATGCAGCCAACAACTGTAATATCATCTTCTTTTCACTGATCAGGTAACTGATAGAGAGGTTAAGTAGATCCCCGAAGGTTTTACACCACGAGTCGGTGACAAAACCAGGAATAGAACCAAGTGGCATGCAACACTGAGCGGGGATGTGCCAGGTACCTCTTCTGTGAATTGGCAGCCTTGCAATATTCTGAATATGAGCCTTTTTTTTCAACCATCTGTCACCACACAACACTATTTTAATATCATCGACTATATTCCCTATGCTGTATAATGATTTATTCCTTCCGTAGCTGGAGTCTATACCTCCCACACTTCACCTATTTTACCCATGCCCTCTACCCCCTCCTTTCTTGCAACCACCCATTTGTTCTCTGTGTTTATGGGTCTGTTTCTGCTTTGTGTTTGTTTATTCGCTTGATTTTTTTTAACTTAAAAATTTTTTTAAATGTTTATTTATTTTTGAGAGAGCACCAGTGGGGAAGGGATGGAGGGGGGGAGTGTGGGGGAGTGGGGACAGAGGATCTGAAGCAGCCTCCGTGCTGACAGCAGTAACCTAATGCGGGGCTTGAACTCACAAACTGTGAGATCAAGACCTGAGCCGAAGCCTGATGCTCAACCAACTGAGCCACCCAGACGTCCCTGTTTTGTTTTTTAGATTCTGCCTAGAAGTGCAATTCTACGTTTGTCTTTTCTCTGTATGACTTATTTTACTTAGCGTAATACCGTCCACGTTGTCACAAACGGCCAAGATCTCATTCTTGAATATGGCTTTTTTCATACATTCTGAATGTTAATGTAACCCTTTGTTTTTTGGAGCATTCTTCTCCAGAGACTGCCATTTTTGTATACAGGGAAAAAAAAGCACATAAAATCCACAGGCAAGGGCTTTTTCTGAAGGCACAGCTCTTACGAGTAGAAAGACTTCAGCTAAATCAGTCTTGGCCTCCCACACCAGTGTTTGTCCTGGTGAAATCAGATTTAAAGTTAACTCAGAATCAGCCCTAAAGGTTAAAAAAAGAGAGAGAGAGCCCACTCACTGCATTTCATTCTTCAACAGTACAGACAGCTTATGGTCTGAAACCGATATTACAGGAAAGCTACATTCTAGTAGAACCACATTTTTTTTTAACTCCTGTCTATGCCCAACGTGGGGCTCAAACTCACGGCCCTGAGATCAAGAGTCAGATGCTCTACCAACTGAGCCAGCCTGGTGTCCTTAGTAGAGCCGCATTTAAGAAAGTTGTCCCTTCCAGGGGTGCCTGGGTGCTCAGTCAGTTAAGCGTCCAACTTCAGCTCAGGTCATGATCTCGAGGTTCGTGAGTTCGAGTCCCACGTTGTGTTCTGTGCTGACAGGTCAGAGCCTGGAGCCTGCTTCAGATTCTGTGTCTCCCTCTTTCTCTGCCCCCCCCCCCCCACCCCTGTGCTCATTCTCTGTCTCTGTCTCTCAGAAATAAATAAACGTTAAAAAAAAAAAAAGTTTTCCCTTCCAGCTAGCATCACGGTCCCTGTCCTCATGTGTACTATCCTAGGCACATGTGAGTACTGATAAAATGTGGGTGCGTTCATGTTTTTGGTAAGCCCAGTTCCTTGTCACTATGTCCTGCATCTCTGTGATTCTGTGTGTGGTACCCAAGTGTGCTCAGAGTTCAGTAGGTTGCTGCAGACTGAGATTCATAACACCCACCTTTCCGGATCTCAGATGGCTGAATTGCGGCCTCTACCCACCCTCTGGGGATCCTCTCTTCTTCCAAATGAGGAAGCTGAAAGGAGACACCTTCTAGCTTGATTATATCCCGAGTCAACCATCTTTCTCAGGTATAATGAGCAACAAGCCAGCTGAGAGAAATAACTGGGAGCATGAGTTTTGCAGCAGATCTGGGTTCGAATCCAACCCCTGTCACTTACTAGCCATGAGACATTGGACAAGTTACTTAAATTTCTCCAGGGTCCTGGTTTGGATTCCCTGGAAACAGACCTTGAGGCCCTTAAGAATTTTCCCAATCACAGGGCAAGGGAAGTTGGTTATCAGCAATTGATGGAGGGCTGCTTGGGGGCAGGGAGAGCATTGATTCCTTGGCCCTTCTGGTTGTTTCCCTTCCCTACCCCTGCCCCCATATGAGTAGGACAGACTCTGGCAGCTAGAGAAAACCCTCAGGCAAATAACTGTTAAGTGTGGCAGTTGAAAGTCTAACCCTGGGCCCAGAAATGGTAAAGTGCAAGGGGAGATAGCCAGAACCCAGACTGTATATGCCACACCCAGCTGCATTTCCACTATCTCTAAAACCCGCCTCACAGGGCCTGCACATAGTGGCCCTTCAGCCTATAGAAGCTCTACTATTACAGCAAGAATAGGGTGGGGTAGTTGCAAGAAGTGTGGTGAACCAGATAATTACCTCTCCAAAGAGGTCCACATCGTAATCCACAGAACCTGTCAATATACGACCTTACGTGGGAAAAAAAGGGACTTGGCGGATGTGATTAAATGAAGGATCTTGAAATAGAAAGGTTGTCCTGGACTATCCAGCGGGTTTCAATATCCTCCCTCCTTGTAAGAGGGAGGCAGGAGGGTCAGAATCAAAACAGAAAATGTGGCTTTGGAAGCAGTGGGGCCAGGAGCCAAAGAATGCAGGCAGCTCCAGCATCTGGAAAAGGTGAGGAAACAATCTCCCCTGGAGCCTGCAGAAGGAACACAGCCTTCCCGATCCATGGTAAACTTCTTTTTTTTTTAACATTTTTTTTTTTTTTTTTTTTTTTGGGACAGAGAGAGACAGAGCATGAACGGGGGAGGGGCAGAGAGAGAGAGGGAGACACAGAATCGGAAACAGGCTCCAGGCTCTGAGCCATCAGCCCAGAGCCCGACGCGGGGCTCGAACTCACGGGCCGCGAGATCGTGACCTGGCTGAAGTCGGACGCCTAACCGACTGCGCCACCCAGGCGCCCCATGGTAAACTTCTTTTAAATGAATTAAACAAGGAGGCCTTTTGCTGGGTGGTCCTAATACCTCAGCAGTCTGCTGTAAACAAGCCAAAAGCTAAACCTGTACATGCCTCAAGGTTAGAGAATTGAAACCAATTGCAGTCAGCTAGGCTCTCTCAAATAAGTCAAATGCTGAAGTCATAGCCAATCAAATGATGTTCTTGCTTGCTTCCACCTTGGCTTTGTAAAAGACTCTCAGTTCCTATCAGTACAACGCTTCTACGAACTTCTGGTTTGGCACGGCTCAATTCGAATCCATTTTTGCTCTAACTCTTAACATTTCGGTATGCCCCAGGTTATCTTTCCTGACCTGCAGAGCCATAAGATGATAAATCTGTGTTGGTCGTAGCCACCAAGCTTGTGGCAATTTGTCACAGCAGCCATCGGAAACTAATACAGAAGAGTACACCAGGGATAAGAATAACTAACGGGAGGGGTCCCTGGGTGGCTCAGTTGGTTGAGCATCTGACTTCGGCTCAGGTCAAGATCTCACGGTTCATGAGTTCGAGCCCCATGTCGGGCTCTGTGCTGACAGCTCAGAGCCTGGAGCCTGCTTCGGATTCTGTGTCTCCCTCTCTCTCTGCCCCTCCCATGCTTGCACTTTGTCTCTCTCCAAAATAAATAAACATTTAAAATAAAAAAAAATTTAAAAAGCTAACACACAATAATACTTCCTATGAGCTGGCACTAAGTGCCATAGGTATCTTGACTCCTTTCATTCTTAAACCAACCGTAATATATTTGCTACATGGACTGTAATTCACTTTGCCATATTAAATGTCCTTTTATACCTCTTCTTTTCTATAGCTTAATGATAAAAAGCTTTACATTAATGTTATCATTATGGGTCTCCTAATGCACTCAACCAGTTCTCTTCTGGGAAAATATCTGATGGCAGAAACTTCCTCTCCCTGACAACCAGAGAGTGGAGGCTGACACGGTTCCACTGGAGGCAGGTTGAATAAAAATTGGCCTCGGTGCCTTTAAGTCCCCCTGATTACAAACAGATGCTTTTTATCCTTTGCAGTTTGGTCTGGCTTAGTAAAGCTATTAATCATTAAAGGAAGGGTCCATGCTACTTTCACAGTAGAAGGTGCAGCTTGGGCTAGAATCTTCCTTCCATCATCTCCAGTGATGAAGTTTCCAGATTGAAGCAATGGAAATATCAGTGTAGTGGCATTCCTGGAGTTCATTCTCTTGGCTCCCCAGGGAAAGCTAGACTTGGCTTCGGGTTGTTGCAGCATAAAGTTTCTCACTCAGCAGGAAAATCCACCAGAGACTCAGGCCAGCGACTGTATTGCTGTGAATATAAAAGCACCATGCATATAACAATGAAAGGTTTTGTATTATGGGAAAAGTCCTGGAGCTTGAAGAAAGAACTTCTGTTAATTTGCAGGTCAGTATGCTATTATATTAGACCTTCTCTCTCTCTCTCTCTCTCTCTCTCTCATTGTTTCCCACTTATTTCTAAATAGTGCTACAAATAAAGGGGGGGGGCGGGAAGGCAACTGGGCTACCATTTCATTAAGAAAGAAAGAATTATTAACACAAAGGCTTTGAGGGACAGGTTAGGAAACCGTAAAGAGAGAAACAAAGGTTTGTTGACTATAAATCTTCCTTGGGTTTTATGGAGAATTCAGATTCTTGAATCTTGAATTCTCACCTGGATTATTGCATGGTTCTCCAACCTGTTACATCAGCTACCTTCCTTTTTCGGCTGCAAATTCCTCAGGGTAAGCCCCCAGTCTCCTTCCTTTATCTTTGATTCTCCCAGTCCCAGGTGGTTCCAAATGCATAGAAGGCATTTGCTGTTTACTGAGTGGAATGACAAGCTGACCTACTGTATATATTCATACATGAGTAAATAAAGGTCACATGTTGAATTATTCCAGGTGGTAGCTGAAGACCCAGCCCAGAGTCTGAGTGAGCTCAGGGACCACCTTGCTGTGATCCCTGAGCCTTACCCACCCCTTTCTCCAGGACTCCCCAACAGCCCTACTTTGGTGACTTCATTCCCCCCATGCTTAGTCACAGCAGTGCAATTCAGTAAGTATTTTTCGTGCTCTGGTGGAGACGCTAAAGTATGGTGATAGCCACACCGTTACGCAGTTCACACACAGCCTGCACGAAAATGCTCAACTCCAACACTCAAATGCACCGCAGTTGTATACTGGTCCACTCCATGGTGTTTCTGCCTCCACAGGTAAACCACTCCCAGAACACTAGCAGGAAAGATGGGTCCGTTAAAAGGAGGAGAGCAAAACAAAGGAATGAGGACTAGTGACACAGGAAATCCTACCATGGAAAGGGATTAACCTGGAATTCAAGGGGGAAGGAAAAACGCTTTCTCCTTAAACCCAAAGCATCTTCAAGGTAAAAGCGGCTCTTTCTGTTTCCAGGGAAGGCTGAATGAAGGTCACTGAAGATGGGGGTGTGGTGTGGGGGCCTTTGTGAGGCCCGGGGGCAGTGGCACACGGTAATTGTAACAGATGCTCTGGTGTCTTGTCAAGATCCCCACTTTAGGACCAAGATATTCACCCCCTCAGTTGCCAGGAAGGTTGGGCCCTGGTGGCTGCCTTGACCAAGGCTACATGACCTTCCTGGGGGTAGCCTGAGTGCAAAGACTGGTTGTCCCAAGTCAAAACAACTCTGAAGGCCCACCCAGCTCCGGAGCTCTGAGTGGGTTTGCTCGAGGCCTGTAGAGTGACAGCATCACAGCCCAACTTCCCAAGCTGCCCGAACCTTCCTCCCTTTCTCCCTCAAAGGTCTTATGTCCCCCCAAAAGCACTCCTCACTGGACTTCCTCCATGCAGCTCTTTATCTCAGAGTCAGCTTCCCTGAAACCGGAAGGAGGCTGCCAGCGGTGCTAAGTGTGCTAGGACCCTATTCTCAGCTGTGCCAGCACCTGGGGGAGGGACAAGTTTTCACAAGAGAATGGCCGCACTCTGCATCTCAGGGGACAGGGGGTGAGATGAGAAAAGTCTTCTGAAAATCTATGTCTCCGCCTTCTACCTCACCTCCCTCTGGTACATAGGTTAAAGGATGTCTGCATTAGCCAACAAAGAATGTGTGACCCCCCCCTCGAAAGTCACCAGGCATTTGTTGTGTCTAGGCCAAGGCCCTGGTGTCTTCCTCTGGGCTCACGCCTGCTATCTCATGTGTCTTGGTGCACCCTCTTTCTGGAGTCCACTGTCCTCATGTTTCCCTTGGCACCTAAGTAAATTCCCAGGGTTATTGCCAGAATTCAAATAAACAACCCTGACCTCAGCCTGAACTAAAGGGAAAAAAAAAAAATCAATAACCTCAGATAACCTTTTCTCCTCATTTATGGAACACCGACCTTTCCAGCACATGGCCCAATAGGACTGTGTCGTAAGATATTTATATTCCCTACTCACAAGTCTTGAACTAGAACCTCATAACCAGCCAAGAAGGACATGTCAGGCCCGGTGATTTATGTTGTGGTGCTGACAGATCTCGTAAGTGGGAGATGGCCTGTCTGACATGGGCACCTGCCAACCAACTAGATGCTAGCCAGTCCTAACAGATGCCTGTAAACAAGCTGCACTGGATTGTACTGGCAGGGTTCTACCCTGCAGAGCCCTGCATCCCTGACTCTCCTCTGTAAAACATCAGTGGTGGGTGCTGTTTTAGCCGGGTTCCTCCAAAAAAGTGCAATCTGAGAGAAGGCTGTGCGTTCAGGTAGTCTTGTTTGGGAGATGATCCGAGGAAGCAGGAGTGAGGGGTGGGGAGAACGAGACAGGGAAGGGGGGAAAGCCAACACACAGACTGTGTTAAGGAGCTGGTTACCGCTGTGGGCAACCGAGGCTCAATACCAACTGGACTGGGATCTTCTTCTTCTCCTTTTTAAAAATGTTTATTTATTTATTTTGAGAGTGAGAGAGAGCATGAGCAGAGGAGATGGGCAGAGGGAGAGAGAGAGGAAGAGAGAGAATCTTAAGCAGGCTCCACGTTCAGCTCAGAGCCCAATGCAGGACTGGATCCCATGACCACAAGAACATGACCTGAGCCGAAATCAAGATCAAATCCGATGTTTAACCAACTGAGCTACCCAGGCACCCCCAACCACTCGAATCTTCTGAAGAACCATGAAGAAAGCACATCAGAAGTGTCCCACCAGAGGATGGAGACTGTGGCAGTTAACCCTTGATTCCATCCCCCATTAGATGAACATTGCTCCCTCCCTGAGTGTTAACTCTCTTGCACTTTCTAGTTAGCTGAATTTGCCCAAGTGATCTTCCACTGTCTTAGAGAAAGCAGAGAGCTGTTTCTATGGAAACTTTATAAAGGATGCTGGCAAAGCATTCAAACTGACTATCAAAGGTGTGCTAAAATCAGGTGAGTTGAGAAGATGTGACATAGGACATCACAAACATTTGCTATAAATGTTTAATAAAGGTACAAGGGGCACCTGGGTGGCTCAGTCAGCTAAGCAACCGACTTCTGCTCAGGTCATGATCTTATGGTTCGTGAGTTCAAGCCCTGTGTCGAGCCCTGTATTGACAACTCAGAGCCTGGAGCCTGCTTCAGATTCTGTGTCTCTCTCTCTCTCTGCCCCTCCCCTACTTGCAGTCTGTCTGTCTGTCTGTCTCTCTCTCTCTCAAAAAAAAAAAAAAATATATATATATATATGTATATATATATATATATAATTTTAAAAAGGTACAAATGAAGTGCACAAAGATGGGTGGCCACACCCCTTTAAATCTTAAATTATGAGAGAGAACATATGCTTCCTGTCTTCCCAGCATTCCTTCCTTTGGGGAGTCACCTTTCTTTTCAACTCATTGTGATTGTGTTCATTCTATGTGGTATGCAGAGTAATGGACCCCAGAGATATCCATGTCATAATCCCTGGAATCCATAAATACATTAGATTATGTGGCAACTGGGAATTAAGGTTGTAGAAAGAATTAAGATCACTTATCAACTGACTTCAACGTGGAAGATGACCCTGGATTATCCAGTGAGCCCAATGTAATAACAAGGGTCCTTTTTTTTTTTTTTTAATGTTTATTTACTTATTTTGAGAGAGAGAGAGAGAGCATGAGCAGAAGAGGGGCAGAGAGAGAATAAGAGAGAGAATTCCAAGCAAGATTCATACTGTCAGCACAGAGCCCAACACAGGGATCGATCTCATGAACCATGAGATCATGAACTGAGCTGAAATCAAGTCACTGACTGAGCCACCCAGGCACCCCTCTTTTTTTTTTTTTCCTAAATCACAGGGGTCCTTATAAGTGGAAGAGGGAGATAGAACTTGAACCAGAAATATGACAGCATAACATGGATGCTATTGGCTTTGAAGGTGGAGAAATTAGGCACAAGCCATGACGTGCAAGAGGTCTCTGTAAGGTGGAAAAGGCAAGGAAATGGATTCTCCTCTAAAGCCTTAGAAAGGAAATCAGGCTGGCCAGCACCCTGATTTTAGCCCACGGATTCCCATTTTAGACATCTGACTTCCAGAACCATAAGGTAGTAAATTTATGTTATTTCAAGGCACTAGGTTTGTGATATATTGTTACAGCAGCGATGAGAAACTAATGCACCCCATCTGCTTTGATGAGGCCTACTGGGCCAATTTCTCACCCCATGGGTGGGATCATGACCGAGTCATCCATCTGCCAGGCCACAGTGATTCATTCAAGATCAAGCCCATGATCTAGGCAAGACCAGGCCTCTCCCAGTGCTAATGGGAAAGATACATCCTTAACTGGGATATGCTATGGCCTCCATTGTCCTTCCACTTATAAAGACCCTGTGATTATACATGGACCACCAAAATTGTGGCAAAAGGGGTAAAAGCCTGGAGGATGTCTGCCTGTGGGAAGGTTTCAAGAGCCTAGCCTGGAAGCAATGCACTTCACATCCACTAACCTTCCATTAACCAGAGCACAGTCCCGTGGCTCAGCTCCACTGCAAAGGAGGCCGGGAAAAGTGGTCTGTAGGTCCAAGGAAGAAGAGGAAAAGAATTTCAAGAACAGCTAGGCATTTCTGTCTCATAAACTTGCCGGAAATCCCTCCATTTCTAATCTAACTGCAATTTATATTCATCCCTATATTCACCATGAACATAATTACTTATTTGAATATGTGTGCTCAAATTCTACTTTTCCAGAAAGAGCCCATGGTGACCACCTTCCCTTCAGCTCCTAGATCTAGAGTATTGGGTGTCAATTTTTTTGTTTTTACAGTGTTTATCAAGGAGGAGAGAAGGGCAACTGTTGAGGGTAAGAGAGTGCTATCAGAAAACCCGAGGCATTTTTTCCACCCACACATGCATTCCCCCACAGATAGCGTATCTCTTCCCAAGGAAACCTGGCTCTGACTCAATGAGGCTCAGTGCCAGGGTTAGCCACAGCTGTTGATGGGGAAGAAGGACTGAGAACTATTGATGTGCATTTATCAGTCGGGCATGCAAATCTGGTCGGAACTTTTACTTGTACGAATTTATTATCAGATAACTTTGTATAATGCCACAAGTCAGATCATGACCCTTTGAACACAGCCATGTTCAATAAAGCCAGCTATAACTGCAACTAAATACATGTCAGATTATACTTTTTACCCTTTCTTTTTTATTTTTTCATGGACTCACGGCAGGCCTGGTGAAGCATGGGGACCTCCTTCTTAGAATAATGTTCTGAGGGGCACCTGGGTGGCTTGTCGGTTAAGCATCCAACTCTTGATTTCCACTTGGGTCATGATCTCACAGTTTGTAAGATTAAGCCTCACATTGGGCACCACTCTGACAGCCTGGACGCTGCTTAGGATTCTTTCTCCCTCCTCTCTCTTTGCCCCTCCCTGCTCGCTCACTCTCTCAAAATAAATAAAAAAAGGAGAAGAAGAAGAAGAAGAAGAAGAAGAAGAAGAAGAAGAAGAAGAATGTTTTGAAATTCATAAAACACAATACATAAGGTTGCAAAGGAAACCAATTATACTGAAATGCACTTACCAAAATATTTAAAAATAAATATGTTTGTTATATATGCTTCTTTATTAATGCATGAAATATCACAATCTAATTGCAGATCTGGAAACCAACGTTTTGGAGTAGTGATGAGTTTGCAATCTGGAAATCTCTGTGTATTTTACTAGGGATAAAGTCATAATTCCTGCCAATGGCACTATGATTTGTTTCCCATATTCATCATTAAAAGAAAAGGACAATTTTAGTTCAAAGTGTGTGAAAATAGAAGTAACTTTTCTTCCTATCCAAGTTTATGGACCTTCTGAATCTTACCCGTAGACTCCTTAGGAACCATGGACCCCTAGATTCAAAAGTCCCTGTTGAAAAGCAAGGCCACGTTTTTAAACACAGACTACAGAGGTAACTCATACCTGCCACCCACCTTTTTGGCCTCATGCCCACACTGGACCCATTTTCCCCAGGTACTCTATTCTTGAGCACAGCCAGCTAATCAACATTCACCCTCACTCAGCACAACAAATTTAGCGTTTATCATTATTGAGGGCTGACCAGGCAACAAACCCCCTTTTTTTAAAATTATTTTTTCTTTCCATTTAAGTTGCAGCAAAATATACATAACATAAAAGGTACCATCTTAAGAATTTTTAAATGTACAGCTCAATGCTATCAAGTATATTCATGTCATTGTGCAGCCATCACCGCCATGAATCTCCACAGCTTTTTTCATCTTGCAAAACTGAAACTATGTGCTATTATATAATAAGTCCCCATTACCCTTTCCCTCATCTCCTGGCAACCACCATTCTACTTTCTCTATGATTTTGACTACTCTAGATAACTCATATTAAGTGGAATCATACAGTGTTTGTCTTTTCTTTTTAATGTTGATTTATTTTGAGAGTGGGCATGCACACACAAGTGGGGGAAGAGCAGAGAGAGAGAAGAGGGAGAATCCCAAGCAGTCTCCATGATCAGCGTGGAGCCTGACATGGGGCTCAGTCTCATGACCATGAGATCATGACCTAATCCAAAATCAAGAGTCAGACACTTAACCAACTGAGCCACCCAGGACCCCCAGTATTTGTCTTTCTTGACTAGCTTATTTCATTTTGCATGATGTCCTCAAGACACATTCATATTGTAGAATGTGTCAGAATTTCCTTCCTTTTTAAGGCTGAATAATATTCATTTGTATGTATATATCACAATTTATTTATCCATTCATCTGTCAATGGACATTTGAGTTGCTTCTACCTTTTGGCTATTGTGAATAATACTGTTATGAATATAGGTATACAAATATCTCTTTCAGATCCTGCTTTCAAATCTTTGGGGTATATACCAGAAGTGGAATTGCTGGATTATATGGTAAGTCTATGTCTAATTTTTTCAGGAACTGCTATACTATTTTCCACAGTGGCTGTACCATTTTACATTCCCATCAACAGCATATAAGGCTTCCAATTCCATCATGCCCTTTCCATAACTTGCTATTTTCTGGGGTGTTTTGTTGTTTTTGGTGGTGATGATGGTTTTTGTTTTTTATAATAGCCACAAAAAATGGGTATGAGGTGGTTTTGATACACATTTCACTAATGATTAGATGAAGAGCAGTTGTTTTTCTTTTTTTTAAGTTTATTTATTTGTTTTGGGAGAGAGAAAGAGCAAGCGAGGGAGGGGCAGAGAGAGAGGGAGAGACAGAATCCCAAGCAGGCCCTGCACTGTCAGAGGAGAGCCCAATGCAGGGCTCGAACCCACAAACTGTGAAATGATGACCTGAGCCAAAATCAAGAGTTGGATGCTTAACCGACTGACCCAACCAGGGGACCCAATGAGCATCTTTTTAAGTGCTTATTGGCCATTCACGTTTCTTCAAGAAATGTCTACTCAAGCCCTTTGCTCATTTTTATTTAGGCTGTTTGTTTTTTTGTTGTTGAATTATAGGAGCTCTTTATATATTCTAGATATTAATCTATCAGATGATTTGCAAATATTTTCTCCTTTTCTATAGGCTGTCCTTTCCCTTTGCTGATACATTCTTTGATGCACAAATCTTTTAATTTTTATGGAGTCAAATTTGTCATTTTTTTTTTTGCTGCCTGTGTCTTTGGTGTCCTATCCAAAAAATCATTGCCAAATCCAATATCATGAAGTTTTTGTCCTATGTTTTCTTTGAAGGGTTTTATCATTTAGATCTTTGGTCCATTTTGAGTTAATTTTTGTGTATGGTGTTAGGTAAGGGTCTACGATGCCCTTTTAAAACATTATCTAATTTAATCCTCATGACAACCCAGTAAGACAGGTACTATACAGAATTCCTGTTGTATAAACATCACAAAGGGCAGTGAAGTCACTTGCCCAAGGAGGCACAGTGAGTGAGGAGACGGAACCAGAATTCAGCCCTGCTCGTCTGAATCCGGACCAAACTCCACTAATCACTTTACAACACTCTTTTGTGTATTTTTCATGCCTCTATGTGCATACCCATCCCCCTCTGTCTGGAACTCCTTCTCTGGTCTGTGCCTGGTAACCTCACCCCTTGCAGCAGATATTGTAGGTGTTCTACCCGTACGCCTGGGCCCCTACCGGTTCAGTTCATAGCACCCAGACTTCCAACTGCCAGCACCTGCAACTTTCCACCTGAGTGCTTTCCGCAGTTGCTGGTGGGTGCTCTGACCCTGGTGATAGGCCAGAAGTGCCAGCTAAAAAACTCTCAGTCAATGACCATAGGAGTTGATCATCTCATCCTATTGTCCCTCGAATATAGCTGTTCTCAGGCATAGTCTACACAGTTTCCCTGTACCTCCTTGAAGGACAGAACCCTCTTTGCCCACAACTGTTCACTTGCTTGAAAACTCATTTTTATTGACTTCTTTCCTTTCCCTGTCTCACTTTCTCATTCCTCTGCTGGTATTTCCTGGGATTATCACCTAAAACAAGTACCTGCCCTAAAATCCTTGTTTCAGGGCAAGCTTCTGGGAGGAGTCTGACCTAACACAGTGTTCCTTCAAAGCCCTGCTGAAACTCCTCCTTCTCCAGGAAGCCTTCTCCACTGTCTTCCACAGCTGGCTGTTGCTGTCTCTGCCCGTGGCCTGGGCCACACTCCTTGAGGTCCATGTGGCTCAAATTGCGTTGCAGTGGTCAGTTTACACATCGGGTGTAGGTTTTCTATTGCTACTGTAATGAATTACCACACAGAGGCTTAAAACAACACCCATCTCTTATCTTACAGTTCTGTAGGTCAGAAGTCCAGGTATAGTTCAACTGGGTCCCCTGCTTAAAGGCTCACAAAGCTGCAGTCATGGTGCTGGTGAGGCTTCGTTCCCTGCTGGAGAGCCTGGGAATCAGTTGGCTTCCAAGCCCATTCAAGTTGTTGGCCAAGTTCAGTTTCTCTTGGTTGTAGAATGGGGGTCTCAGTTTCCTTTCTGGTTGTCAGCCAAGAGCCAGTCTCTGCTTCTTTGAGAGACTTCCTGTGTTACTTACGCTTTCCACCTTCCCCTCCCCACCCCCACCCCCAGCCCAGCAAAGTAGGTCAAGTCTTCCCTATAGATTCAACATCTCCTACTTTTCCTTCTACCATGTCTCTCTGACTCCAGCTGGAAAAAGTTCTCTGCTTATAAGGCTTTCTGTGATTAGGTTATGCCCAGATGATCCAAGACAATCTTCCTATTTTAAGATCTTTAAACTTGGGGCACTTGGGTGGCTCAGTTGGTTAAGCATCCGACGTCAGCTCAGGTCATGATCTCATGGTTCATGAGTTCAAGCCCCACGTTGGGCTCTGTGCTGACAGCTCAGAGCCTGGAGCCTGCTTCTGATTCTGTGTCTCCCTCTCTCCCTGCCCCTTCCCCACTCATGCTCTCTTTCTGTCTCTCAAAAACTGAATAAAGGTTAAAATATATATATATATATCTTTAACCTTAATTCCATCTGCAAAGTCCCTTTTGTCATGTAACATAAACTATATGTTTATGTATGTATGTTTATGTATATGTTTATGTATGTAACATATTTATAGTTCCAGGGATTAGGAAGTGGACATCTTTGGGGGCCATTCTGCTTAACCTATCAGTCTTCCCCCTTCTATCAGTTACCTATTTCTTCTTAAAGAAAATTCAGTTGCTTAAACCAACAACCATTTCATGTGCTCATGATTCCATAGCTGGGACTGGGCTGAGCTGGGCATTTCTTCTGCTGTGGTACCAGTGAAACGGAGCCTCAGTTTCCCAAAATAGGCAGCCATGCTGAAAAGCCTTCCTCTCCTCCCTTCCTACCTCACCTTCCCCACTTCCTCACTTGGACTTTGTGTGATCCCCTCCCCCAGAGAGGGCTCAAACTCACGTCTTTATCTAGGGCTGTTATCATCATGGATTTAACGCTTTCCTTATTATTCCTGTTACTTCCTGCGGTTGTCTTCTTACCGTGTTTCTGCCTGGTCTCAATCTATCTGTAAGTATGTCACCTTTTCAAAATGTTTTCTGCTCTTCTTAAAGATACACCCAGACCCCACTTCTGCCCTACTTGATGGCCCATACCCCAGGGTCTTTTTATAATCAAAGTCAGTCTTTCTAACTATATATGTCCTGTTCCAGCCTTTTGTTTCCTTGCAGTTTGAGAAAAATAGTCCAATCACCTACATAAACTTCATGCTGAGGCTATAGACTTTCATGTCCTAATTTTCTCTACTACATCCTATAACTTACTTTGTTTCCCCCAAACTCCTGGTCTGAGCTTGAAAAGACTGGTTGGTAGTTTCTTTTCCTTGACAAAGAAAACCCTGTTTACAGTCAGAGTGTCCTCTTCTGTTACCTAAGGGACCAGCAGCCATTTCTTCCTGATGCTGTGCAAGCAGTTTACATCAAGCTGTGTCTACATACAGCAAGAGAACAATTGCAGAAATCTTAGGATCGTCGTCCCTGAGGACAGCCAGAGTCTAAGCACAGAATGTCCTCACTTATATGTGGAGTCCAAAAAGCAAAACAAAGTAAAGCCCAAACTTATAGAAAAAGAGACCAGATTTGTGGTCCCTAGAGGCAGGGATTGTGGAGTTGGGGAATCGGAGGAAGGTGGACAGAAGGTACAAATTTCTATTTATAAGATAAGTAAGTAGTGGGATGAAATGTGCAACATGATGACTGTCGTTAACACTGCCGCTATAGGATACATAGGAAAGGCAGTGAGAGACTAAATCCTAAGAATTCTCATCAAGAGTAAAAAAACCAATTTTTTGGTATCTATGTGAAGTGATGGATGTTAGCTAAACTTTTTTGGTAATTATTTCACAATATATGTAAGTCAAATTATTACGTTGTACACCTTAAACTTATACAGTGTTGTCTGTTATTATATATCCATAAAACCAGGGGAAGATAAACAAACCCAAAACACACAATGTTGGGATGGAAGGAACCACAATTTAAAATCCTTAATGGCAGGTGGGTGAAATAGGTAATGAAGACGAAGGAATGCGCTTGCCATGATGAGCACTGTGTGGTATATGGAAATGTTGGATCACTATATTGTACAACTGAAACTAATATAACACTGTATATTAACTATACTGGAATGAACATTTTAAAATAAATAAATGGGGGCGCTTGGGTGGCTCTGTCAGTTGAGCCTCCAACTCTTGATTTCAGCTCAGGTCATGATCCCACGGTTGTGGGATTGAGTCCTGTGTTGAACCCCATGCTCAACATGGAGCCTGCTTAAGATTCTCTCTCTCTCTCTCTCTCTCTCTCTCTCTCCCTGCCTCCCCCCCCAGCCAGTCTCCCCCCCCACGTGCTCTCTCTCTCTAAAAAATTAAATTAAAAATAAAAATAAATAAATAAATAAATAAAATCCTTAACAATAATTATAGTAAAAAAAATCACCAATGGTGAATTAGGGTAATTAAATTATTTGCAGTTTACTTTCGTGTATTTCTCAAAATTTTACAATGATCATATTTCCCCCTTATAGTCAGACGAAAAACAAGAGGATTTCTTTTTTTTAATGTTTCTATGAGATGTTATAATGTTTTTATAATATCTTATATTTTTTTGAGAGAGACAGAGCGTGAGTGAGGGAGGGGCGGAGAGACAGGGAGACACAGACTCTGAAGCAGTTTCCAGGCTCTGAGCAAGCGGTCAGCACAGAGCCCGATGCGGAGCTTGAGCCCACAAACCATGAGATCATGACCTGAGCCGAAGTTGGATACTCAACCAACTGAGCCACCCAAGCGCCCCAAGAAAAATAATGGAATTTCTTAAAAAGAAAATTAATTATCCAGTCAGCCTGTGTAATATCTTATATGAAAAAAAAAATCCTACCTTAGACTGACCAGCTACCTCCCTTTTGAAAGTGGCTCACCTGATGCCATCTGGTCATTTAGTGGCTGACTGGGGCCATTAATTCCTGGGATGACCCAATGCATTGGTCATCCTTAATGCAAAAACCCCAGGGGCTGACTCTGAGGCAAAGGCTTAGAGTACTGGTTTATGTGGCAGGTAATTTCAGGAATTCCTGTGGGAGGACAGGTGAGATAATATAGGAAAGCAGCCGATCAAGGTGAATTACCAAGGGACCTAGCACTTGGAGACCCTGAGCTGTGTCTGCAGGGGATCTCTGGGAGCCAGAGCAGAATACACCTTAGGGTGTCCCGCTGCCACTGCCCATCAGTCAGACATCCAGGGCTACTCAGGGGCAGTGACAATTCCTGGGCACTCTGGCCTGTCTTGTGGGTGGACAAAGTGGGCTCTGGCAGGAGAAAGCCGTGGCAGCTGGAAGTGGGGCCTGTGCCCTAACGGGGTCAGTGTGAGGGAGCATGGGTGGCCAACAACAACATCTGCTACAGGTATAATAGGGAGGAAATCAAACTGTGAACTTGGAGGTGCATCTAGATCCCTAAGTACCAAAACCATAAGCCTGCACTGGTGGTCACAGGGCTCCAAAGTCATCACCATGTGGCAGGGATAGTGGTTTTGACTACTGTGATTACAAAAGGCAACAGACATTACTGAGAGGAATGCTATCATACCGTTTCCTAACTCTTCGACTTTGGGTGTGGCCATATGACTTACTTTGGATAACAGTACATGGAAGGAAGTGACAGTGTGTCAGTTCTGTGTCTAGGCCTTAAGCCATGTGTGTTTCTGCCTGTGCCTCTGCCATCAGAACGAAATGAACGTGTGTGAGCTAACCCGTTGGTTCCCGGGGAAAGGTGAGAAATACATGGAGCTGAGTCAAGTCACCCAGGCTGAGCCAGACAAGTTGCCAGACTCATGAGCAAACAAATAATTAGTGCTGTATGACATAAGGATGTGGGAGCTACTAGTTACACAGCAATAGCTAACTGACACATTATGTTGGATATAGCCGACTTTACAGCCCCTCTTGTTCTTTACTGCACTTAGTGATCTATATGTCATATCTCTTCTAATGTACTATGATATTCCATTGGGAAGGTAGTGGGGTTTTTCTTTTTTCTTTTTTTCTCAGCACCTAACCTGTACCCAGCACACCGTGTATACTCAGTGTATACTTGCTGAGTAAATGAAGAGATGAAAGCATGGATAAATGGATGGACTTTTCCTTTCTTTTTTTTTTATTGAAGATTTTATTTTGGGGGCACCTGAGTGGCTCAGTCAGTTAGGCATCCAACTTCAGCTCAGGTCATGATCTCACAGTTCGTGGGTTTGAGCCCCGCGTCAGGCTCTGTGCTGACAGCTCAGAGCCTGGAGCCTGCTTCAGATTCTGTGTCTCCCTCTCCCTGTGCCCCTACCCCACTTGCACTCTGTCTCTGTCTCTCTCTCTCTCTCTCAAAAAATAAATAAACATTTAAAAAACTTTTTTTAAAGATTTTATTTTTAAGTAATCTCTACACCCAACATGGGACTCAAATTTAAAACCCTGAGATCAAGAGTCACATGCCCTATTGACTGAGCCAGTCAGGTGCTCCTGAATGGACTTTTCTACATGGATTATGATTTTAAAATTGTCCTCGAAGGTCCAAAAGAACTTGTGATATAGGGAGAAGGGGAAAAAGTTTATGAAACTTCTTTCAAATTTTAAACTCTATAAATGATTATATGATTATGTCTATAAGTATACTGAAACAGTGTATGAAATAATAATCATAACTAGTATAACTACTATTATAAGTAGTAGTATATAGCATAACTACTAAATATCATACTATTATAAGAACACTTTTTACATCACTTCCCAAAAAACCAATCAGCCAACATAAAACTTACCCCCAAATCAAAACAACGTTTTCAGGTATTGATTACTCAAAACAAGTTTTTTTCAATATTCACATGGTAGGAATTCTTTATTTGAACCTGCAGGAAAAGGGATTTGATTGATCTGGATAGTTGCCTTGCCCTGAGGAAAATGGTGTCACTCATCCAGAAAGTGTGTGTCCCTTCTCTGGGGACCAGGGATCCACCAGGGCAGAGAACTAAAGCACCCCAAAGGGGTTGCTTTGAGGAAGCAGCAGCAGAGGAAAAAACAGTCACACGTGAGGAAACCCAGGATGACAAAACAGCTTGCTGTCTACCTGGGTAAGTGTGTCAGAGATACGAGAGGAATATACAGCGAAATCTTTCCTTAAATAAAAAAAGTAAATAAATAAATTTCACCCTAGCACAGTCACGTTGTTCTCTGTTGTATAGATGGAAAAGTAAAGGTCACACTTTCCTGAAATAAAAACATGAAACTGGCGTAAAGTTTTCTAAATAGTTTTGCAATACTCTGACAGCTGTTTGCCCTTCTTTTCCAGGATGTTAAACTGGCCTCCATCCATTATTGACTTTTAAATTGGAAGCATAATGTAGATTGTTTGTTAAAAGGAAATCTGTGATGGTGAAAATACAATGTCAAAGTGTTGCCACTTCTGTTTTACAATTTCAGGGAGTTAATTTCCGTTTCACATAGTTCTGTATTTAATAATTAATTTGATGGCAAGTTAAAACTAAGTTATTTGTGATGAAAAAGTCACAAATTTGTATTATAATCAGATCATATTCTCTGGTTTGTTTGGAGGTGGTAAAACAAAAGCCAAGAATGCCAAGAGTTCTGTAATTGTTTTTTTAAGATTTTATTTTTGGGGGGCACCTGGGTGGCTCAGTCAGTTAAGGGTCCGACTTCAACTCAGGTCATGATCTCACGGTCTGTGGGTTCGAGCCTCGCGTCGGGCTCTGTGCTGACAGCTCAGAGCCTGGAGCCTGTTTTGGATTCTGTGTCTCCCTCTTTTTCTGCCCCTCCTCTGCTCTCTCTCTCTCTCTCTCTTTCTCTCAAAAATAAATAAACATTAAAAAGGGGGGGCACCTGGCCCCCTCTCTCTGCCTCTTCCTTTGCTTGTGCTCTCCAAAAAAATAAACATTTTTTTAAAAAAGATTTTATTTTATTTTATTTTTTTTAATTTTAATTTTTTTTTTTTGGGGGGGGGACAGAGAGAGGCAGAGCATGAACGGGAGAGGGGCAGAGAGAGAGGGAGACACAGAATCGGAAACAGGCTCCAGGCTCCGAGCCATCAGCCCAGAGCCTGACGCGGGGCTCGAACTCACGGACCGCGAGATCGTGACCTGGCTGAAGTCGGACGCTTAACCGACTGCGCCACCCAGGCGCCCCAAGATTTTATTTTTTTTAAGTAATCTCTGCACCCAACATGGGGCTCAAACTCATAACCCTGAGATCAAGAGTTGCACGCCCCACCCACTTAGCCAGCCAGGCACTCCAAGAATGCCAAGAGTTACATAATGGAAACTGAATCTATTTCTCATCCCAAGCCTGAAATTCTCAGTCTCCTCCCCAGAGGCAACCATTTCTTGTTTCTAGAATATTGTCCCTAGAATATTCCATGCACACATATGCATGCTATAGCTTTAAAAATTTTAAACACTAACTTCCCAACACTTGTGGTGTCATAGCACCTTTTTCCCAAATGTTCTCTTTCTTCCTTCTTAAAAATATCCACTCTTTCTCATGGGAAAAAAAACAAAATCTTGGAGTTCATTTTCTAAGTGACTTGCACTTCAACACAATCCCTGGAAAGTGACAAGAAAACATGGGAAACCAAGATTGTTTTGAGTTGTTTTCTTATGAATAAATAGGTTAGCAAGTGTTTTCGTTCATGAAAGCACCCACATGTGCTCTGGCATTCGTGAACTGTATATTAGAAAACCCAAGGTTGGGGCTCCTGGATGGCTCAGTCAGCTGAGTTTCTGACTTCGGCTCAGGTCATGATCTCACAGTTTGTGGATTCGAGCCCCGCGTCGGGCTCTGTGCTGAAGGCTCAGAGCCTGGAGCCTGCTTCGGATTCTGTGTCTCCCTCTCTCTCTGCCCCTACCCTGCTTGTGCTCTGTCTCTGTCTCTCTCTCTGTCTCAAAAATAAGTAAACATTTTAAAAAATTAAAAAAAAAAAAACCCAAGGAACGTAAGATGTGAGCAATCAACTGAAGGCATATTTTGTAGTGGCCACTGACTGTGAACACTAGAACCACTAACATGAGCTTCGTGGTAATAACTGCTTTGTCATGCCTTCAGTGTCACTGTTGGGGATTATAAGTCATAACAAAGTAAACAGTGCTCTTTAACAGAGAAATGCAAATTAAAATAACAACGAGCTATGATTTCAGAGCCATTAGGTTGGCAAGATTTTCAAGTCTAATCAACGGTGTTAAGAGTGGAGATCAGATATGGGGGCTTTCGTAGTTGGCCTGTGGGAGTGAAAACTGGAATAATTACAATAGGGGGCAGTTTTGCAATACTTAGCAATGTTAACGTGTACATAATCTCAACTCAACAAACACACTTTTGTGTATATGTGCAACCAAGGTTTTTGCATGTGTGGGTCGGCCATCTGTACCTAAGCTTGTTCTTTACAGCACTGCTTGCAATGATGAAATGATGGGGTACTCTAGAGCAATTAAAGTGAACGTATGAATTAGAGCTACGTTTTTTTCAGCATGGATAAATTATCAAAACTATCATGGCGAATGAAAAAACTTAAGTTGCAAAAGTACGTATAAAAATCGGACGCCCTCTAAGCACATCTGTGAACCACACAACCAATGCTTTGTTTTCTTTTGGATACATATTCTCTGCTGCTGGATCCACCTTCCAGCCTTCTCCCCCAGGCTCTGGCCCTGGGAGGCTTTGTGGACTTCATTAGGAAGCTCTTTTTCCTGTGGCTTCAGTTGGGTTCATCCTGTTGGAGGCACCAGTAGGAGTCTGAGGGGAGGAGGAGAGGGAGACTGGGTATTAACTCTGCCCCCTGCCTGCCCACTGCCTCCTCGTCAGGCTGCATTAGTTCACCGACCATCACAGCTGCAGTCAGGTAGCGGCTCCTATGGTGGCAGGTCTATCTCAGTCTATGGCAGGTGCTTCCGACAAGTCCCTCCAAGCCTAGACATGATGACAATTCCCTTCAGCTGCTCTCCCCAAGGTGATTCACCACCCCTTTCTGAGCGTCCTCATCACAGTCTACACATTTGCAGATAGAACTTTTAGTGGACTCCCTCAGGTAGCTCACTCACCGTGCCTGCCAAAGTCCCGAATGATGCACGTATTTCCGTGGGAAGATTTAAAAGCATGCCTGCTAATGTTACGTATACACTCAGTTCAGGAGACTGGGTACCTCTGCGAAAGGGAATGAAATTAAAGACGGGAGAGCAGAGAGAACTGTAGCTGTGCTGTATTCGCCAAAAAATGTTTAAATAAAATTTTGAATAAAATGTGTGTGAAAGTATATCAGCTAAATCTGGGTGGCTAACACATGGGTGTTGTATGATGTTTTGATTTAAATATTTCTAAAAATGTTTTCTCTTAGGGGCACCTGGGTGGCTCAGCCAGTTGAGCATCTGATTCTTGATTTCAGCTCGGGTCATGATCCCAGGCTGGTGGGATCGGGCCCCATGTCGGGCTCTGTGCTGAGCATGGAGCCTGCTCAAGATTCTCTCTCTCTCTCTCTCTCTCTCTCTCTCTCCTTCTGCCTCTTCCCCCATTCACATGTTCTGTCTCTCTCTGAAATAAAAAATAAAATTTAAGATATATATATATATATTTTTTCTTTTAATAATGAGTTTTAGAAACTGAAATGCTTCTTTATCCAAATTGACACAAGAGAGTAACAGGAGGCCCAAGGCACATTGCATCTGATGGAAAGTTCTTCTTCCTCACCCTGGGATCTCTCTTCACCAGCATTTCTTCCAAAGACTCAGGATAAATCCTGCACAATTGGACCACCTCTTTGCTTGGAGGTTGTGAGATAGAGCAGAAGTGCAATTAAAACTAACACACAGGGGCTCCTGGGTGGCTCAGTTGGTTAAGCATCCGACTTCAGGTCATATTCTCACCGTTGATGGGTTCAAGCCCTGTGTAGGGTTGTGTGCTGAGAGCTCAGAGCCTGGAGCCTGCTTCAGATTCTCTGTCTCCCTCTCTCTCTTCCCCTCCCCTGCTCACTCTCTGTCTCTCGAAAATGAATAAACATGTTTAAAAAAAATTTTTTTTTAACTAGCACACATGATGAAGACGAGTTAAACTTGGCCCATATTCAACTCTGGAAGGCATCATCATTGGTGACAGCCAGCCTGTTCACAAGACAGATCATTGGTATCTGTTCTTTGCAAAGCATTGTTAACCAAGGCCTGAACTCATGTTGCTAAGGAAGTTGCTTGTATAGCCAAAACAGATACAAAGCAGTATTGAAAGTTGCACAATTGTTCAACTTCCTTGAGTGAAACATTTGTAACTCTCTAAAACTTAGAGTCAAAGACTGTGTTGCCTTTCCTTAGGTACTGCTGGTTGTATGTTCTAAGGTTTTTAAATATTTGTATTGCTTTCTATGGTATTTACACAAGTTACATTTATTGCTGTGAAAAAGTAAACAACACAAAGTGGAAAGTTGACAGACGCGTCCCCTGGGCTGTTCCAGCCCCACCCAAGCCTCTCCCTTTCTCAGAAATAAACACTGCTATGAATGTGGTGTGTTTTCTCCTGGACCATTTTCTATGTGCGTGTAAGCATGTGCGCGCAGAAAAACTGTCTCTAATAGCAAAGCTTTCATCTCGGTGTTTTACAACTTGATTTTCTCATTTAACGTATAAAAGCTAGTGGCACTTGTTGATAACGTGAGACAGGTGTGATTCAAATGCCTTACCTAACTCCCATGTCAAAAATTTAAAAAACACAAAAACCCAAAACTCTGAGAGGAGGGTACCATCTTTTTTCCCATTTTACAAACGGGGAAGTGGAAGCATAGAAAGTTTGCCGCAGCTCAGACAGCCAGGAAACGCAGGCACCAGGAGATCTGAGTCCAGGCAGGCGGTGGTAAAGCCCTCATTGGGTACCTCTGTTCTATACTGCCTTTGTCTTTAAGATCTTGTCATGTTTGCCCACATAAGTCCTCCTAAATCTTTTTAGGTGCTGCATGGTTTTCAATAGAATGGATCGACCATCGTTTATGTAACCACTCTCTGATGCTGAACGTTTGCACTCTTTCGGATGTTTTGTGACTCAGGCCTGCTCTCTATGTACATGGGTAACCACTTCTCTGGGCTAAAATTGGAGTGCAGGGTATGCATGCTGAATGTTGGACATATACCACCAAATTCTCTTTGGGAAGTGCTCTGCCAATTTTCCTCCTTTCTTTATGTGTGTGTTTTTATCATGATAAGAGCACTCTTTAACCCCCATTACCTGTTTCACACACACCCCCCCCCCCCCACCTGCCTCCCCTCTGGTGAACATCAGTTTGTTCTCTATAGTTAAGAGTCTATTTCTTCATTTCTCTTTCTCTTTCTTTCCTCTATTCGTTTGTTTTGTTTCTTAAATTCCACATATGAGTGAAATCATGTGGTATTTGTCTTTCTCTGACTGACTTATTTGCTTAGCATTATACTCTCTTCTTCCATCCATGTTGTTGCAAATGGCAAGACTTTATTCTTTTTTTTGGTTGAATAATAATCATATATATATATATAATATGATATAATAATATATAATTCCATATATATGGTACATCTTTATCCATTCATCTATCAGTGGACACTTGGGCTGCTTCCATAGATTGGCTCTTGTAAATAATGCTGCAATAGATATACGGGTGCATATGTCCTTTTAAATTAGTGTTTTTGTGTTTTTTGTGTAAATACCCCATAGTGTGATTGCTGGATCATATGGTAGTTCTATTTTTTTTTAATTTTTTTTTTACGTTTATTTATTTTTGAGAAACAGAGTGACACAAAGCATGAGTAGGGGAGGGGCAGAGAGAGAAGGAGACACAGAATCTGAAGCAGGCTCCAGGCTCCGAGCAAGCAGTCAGCACAGAGCCTGACGTGGGGCTCAAACCTACGAACTGTGAGATCATGACCTGAGCCAAAGTTGAAGTCCTACGCTCAACCGACTGAGCCACCCACGTGCCCTGGTAGTTCTATTTTTAACTTTCTGAGGAAACTCTATACTGTTTTCCAAAGTGGCTGCACCTGTTCGCATTCTTACCCACAGTGCACAAGGGTTCCTTTTTCTTCACATACTCGCCAACACTTGTTTCTTGTGTTTTGTTTTTTTTTTTATTTTAGCCATCTGACAGGTGTGAGGTACCATCTCACTGTAGTTTTTGATTTGCATTTCCCTGATGATGAGTGAGGTTGAACATCTTCATTTGTCTGTTGGCCGTCTATATGTCTTCTTTGGAGAAATGTTTGTTCACATTCTCTGTCCGTTTTTTAACTGGATTTGTTTTTTTTTAATTTTTTTTAATGTTTATTGTATTTATTTTTGAAAGAAACAGAAAGAGCCAGAGCACGAGCAAGGAAGGGGCAGAGAGAGAGAGGGAGACACAGAATCTGAAGCAGTCTCCAGGCTCTGAACTGTCAGCACAGAGCCCAATGAAGGGCTCAAACTCATGAACTGTGAGATCATGAATGGAACCAAAGTCAGACGCTAAACCGATTGAAACACCCAGGGACCCCTAACAGGATTTGTTTTTTGGGTGTTGAGTTGTATAAGCTATGTATATATTTTGCATATTAACCCTTTATTGGATATGTCATTTGCAAATATCTTCTCCCATTTAGTAGGTTGTCTTTTGGTTTCATTGATATTTCCTTTGCTGTGCAGATTTTATTTTGCTGTAGTCCCGATGGTTTATTTTTGCTTTTATTTCCCCTCGCCTCAGGAGACATATCTAGAAAAATGTTGCTACAGAAGATGTCAGAGAAATTATTGCCTCTGCTCTCTTGTAGGATTTTAGTGGTTCTAGGTCTCACATTAAAGTCTTTAATCCATTTTGAGTTTATTTTTGTATATGGTGTAAGAAGGTGGTCCAGTGTAGGGACGCCTGGGTGGCTCACTCAGTTGAGGGTCTAACTCTTGATTTCAGCTCACATCATGATCCCAGGGTCATGGGATCAAGCCCGGGGTCAGGCTCTGTGCTGAGCATGGAGCTTACTTAAGATTCTCTCTCTCCCCCTCTGGCCCTTCTCCTGGTGCACATACCCTTGCTCTTCGTCTCTCAAAGGAAAGAAAGAAGGAGAGAAAGAAAGAAAGGAAGAAGAAAGAAAGAAAGAAAGAAAGAAAGAAAGAAAGAAAGAAAGAAAAGGAGGAAGAAAGATGTCCAGTTTCATTCTTTTGCGTGTAGTTGTACAGTTTTCCCAACACCATTTTTTGAAGAAAGCACTCTGACAATTTTAAAAGTATGTATCCTCGGGGCGCCTGGGTGGCTCAGTCAGTTAAGCATCCGACTTCAGCTCAGGTCACGATCTCATGGTTCATGAGTTCAAGCCCCACATCGGGCTCTGTGCAGACAGCTCAGAGCCTGGAGCCTGCTTCAGATTCTGTGTCTCCCTCTCTCTCTGCCCCTCCTCAGCTCACTCTCTGTCTTTCTGTCTCTGTCTCTCTCTCTTTCAAAAATAAATAAAATGTTTAAAAAGTACATATCCTCATAGACACCAGGTATTATTGGCCTTTTAAAATTTTTAAGAGAATTCATGCCCTCACCAGCTCTGGATATTACCAATTTTTAAGATGTTTCCTAAACAGATAAGCAAAAATGATATTTCATTAGTGGTCTCAGCTAACTTTCTTTGGTTTTTAGTGAGGTTAAGATCTCTTTTTTTTTTTTTTTAATTTTTTTTTAACATTTATTTATTTTTGGGACAGAGAGAGACAGAGCATGAAGGGGGGAGGGGCAGAGAGAGAAGGAGACACAGAATTGGAAGCAGGCTCCAGGCTCTGAGCCATCAGCCCAGAGCCCGACGCGGGGCTCGAACTCACGGACCGCGAGATCGTGACCTGAGCCGAAGTCGGACGCTCAACCGACTGAGCCACCCAGGCGCCCCGAGGTTAAGATCTCTTTATGTTCATTGGACATTTTAGCTTTGACTTCCCACAAATTACTGTTATCTTTTGTCCAATTTTTTATTGGGCTGTTTTCTTTTTCTAATTGATTCGTATGAGGTGCCTAAATAAAAATCTTGTTCTGCTATACATACTGCAATCTTTTCTCCCAGTCTATCCCTTGTCTTTTTACATTTATTTTTGGTGTCTTCTGACTCAAGAAGTACTTCATATTTATAAACACAAGTTCATCAGTCTTCTTTTTGATTTCTGAGGTTATATTTCTCACTCCCCACTTTTAGAGGAAAAAAAAGACATAGTAATTCATGTTTATTGCACCACAGGTAAACAAAAAATAAAAACAAAAGTCAAGTATAATCCTATCCTTCAGATACCAACCAAAAGATGTTAACGTTTTTGGTATTTCTTATTAACATTTTAAATTAAATATTGTGCCTGGACGGCTCAATCCATTAAGTGTCTGACTCTTGATTTCGGCCCAGATATGATCTCACAGTTCGTGAGTTCGAGCCCCACATTGGACTCTGTGCTGATGGGAAGATCCTGCTTGGGATTCGCGCTCCCTCTCTGTCTCTGCTCCTCCCCTGCATGTATGAGCATGGGTGCACTCTCCCTCTCAAAATAAATAAATAGACTTAAAAATTTGTTTAATTAAATATTTTTACTTAAAACATTTAGACATTTAAAATTAATATTCTTATTAATATTATAAACCTTTAAAAAAAAAGAAAAACAGGCCTTTTTTCTTTTAAATTAAAAGGTTCTGGTGTTACTATCTTTTAATGTTTGGTAAACTGTTTTAAGACACTCAAGACTGTAGGGTAATTATTACACACCAAGGAAAGCAGTCTGGGCTGGAGAAATGTAAAGGCGACATTTTGAAGCAGTTGGTAGGATTTACCTCTTTTATTTCAAGGTGAGGAGAAGATACCCAGAGGAACAGAGGCAGCCCCATTTGTTGGAAAGATGCCTTTGCCTCCATTAGGACCCTGGTTACCCCTTGTGTTGTAAATGGGTGACCAAGGACCCTGGACTCCAACACTCTCTCCCTCCATCACAGACCCCATCTGAGCACTAAAGCCCCATATGTCAGCTGGAACTGAGCCCCAAATTCTCATGAGTCTCATTTGCTGTCTTGCTCTAGGCGCTAAAGAGGCTGAGAACAGTCTCCATTGTTTTCAAAAGAGACCTGCAATAACTGAGCTCCTGAGGCTGTTAGAAAAATATATGACTTTGAAACACTAAGAGATGGGGGGGGGGCATCTTTTAGGGAGAAATGTGTTTAGAAGTACTGTTTCTCTCTCAGGTCCAATCAGTGCACAAACATCATTATAACAAGGTAAAGGAAAGAAAACATTCATTGCTCCATTACCACCTGTTTTCAAATTTTTGATGCCTTCCAGCAAAAGCAGTATGTTTAAAAGAACAATTTAATTTCCTTCTTCTCACCTAAAATCACTCATAATACAGGACAAATTCTCTGCTGGTGAATTTCACTGGTGTGTGTTAAGCATTTCTGTTATAATACACATGTGTTTGTTTCTGTCTACATTTGTGATCCCTCTCTGGCTATTAAGCCATCCATGGCTTAATTCATGTATATTGTCAATTCATTGGGAAGTCTAGGCAGAGGGGTACTAAAAATTCTATTTTCTCCAATCAAATTTTTGACCATGCTCTTCTGAATCTCCTTCTCCATTCCTGAATATCTACAGCACATGCTATCTGTGCCTTGATCCTATGGCTCTGACAATTCACACCAAGTGCTTTTAGCTGCCAGCACTTGGAATTTTCACCTGAGCTAACTCCAAAGAGGGCAGGGAATTAACACCTCTGAAAGCAGCCCTCAACCAGTGACAGATGGGAGTTGGTGGATAAATACCCGAGCTTTCTTACTCCTCAGGTAGGACAACTGAGGTGTGTGGGATTGAGGGCTAGTTTCCCATTTCTTTCTCCACGCGCTTCCCTACTCCCCTACAGGTGCTTCCTGGGATCCTCTCCAAAAAGAAAACAAAACAAAAGAAAACAAAACAAAACAAAAACCAAAAAACTACTTTCATGCATATCCTCATGTTTTGCTCTGCTTCTAGGGGAAGCCTTCAACAATACTCATACAATTCATTCCTGGTACCTGGCTGTGGCTGGCTGGACCCAAGGTGGGTGGGCATCCAACTGTACCAATTGGATTCTCTCCACAGATTTTTCATATTGGAACTGAAAGGATATTGGTGAGTGTCTGCAGGATGCTGGAGCTTTCACATGTGAACTCAGGAGCTTTCTGGGGTCATAGTGGATCACAAGTGTAGAAACAAAGAAAACCAGTCTGTGGAGTGGGAGTAAGGGGTGAGAGAGAGAGAGAGAGAGAGAGAGAGAGAATGGGTAATAGAATCAGAGATGAGAGATGGCTTCCTGTCCCAGGCTTCCTCCCTTCCTGTAGCCCTCCTACATCCAGCTTATGGTCTGTGAATTATGTCTGTATAGTTATAAGAAATTCCCCCCTTTTTTCTCAAAGTAGCTTAAATAACATACTACCAAACAAAGGGTTAACACAGAAGATCATCAGAAAGTTAGACCCACCCTCTCACAGAGCTGGAAATGTTCTAGAACTCTCCCCCCACCTCACCCCCCCTCCACCCTTCCCAGTCTCATTCTTCGCTGTTGGGACTCATGAGGAGAGGAGGCTCTGACCTCTGACCTCCTCCTGTGTGACCGTCTTCCTGGAACGACTCCTTCAGGCTGGTTCTGCCGCAGGTGAGCCCCACAGAGTCGGTGGGCTATGCTGAGAGGGTATATGTGGTACTTCTGGAGTGTTGCGTGACTACATCTGGACCCTTTTTGCCACTGAACACTGACCTCAGGCAGGGGCAGTCATGTCTTCCCTCATCCCCCAGGCCCCAGGCTCTCTCTGGGTGAAGCATCTCCTTGTTGGACAACCAGTGGGAAAGCCCCTTGGTATAGGCCTCTACCCTAAGGAGCCTGGGGACCCCTTGAGGTTCTCTTTCATGCCCTCAGGTGAAGGGAAACAGGGTGAGTAAAAAAGTCTCCTCATTGGGGCGCCTGGGTGGCGCAGTCGGTTAAGCATCCGACTTCAGCCAGGTCACGATCTCGCGGTCCGGGAGTTTGAGCCCCGCGTCAGGCTCTGGGCTGATGGCTCGGAGCCTGGAGCCTGTTTCCGATTCTGTGTCTCCCTCTCTCTCTGCCCCTCCCCCGTTCATGCTCTGTCTCTCTCTGTCCCAAAAATAAAAATAAAAAACGTTGAAAAAAAAAATTAAAAAAAAAAAGTCTCCTCATCCTCTCCTTTTGGGGAATGCTGCAGTGTGGTCACTACTTACCTAGTACAGATGGCCTCATCAGGCCTCCCTGTTTCAGAATTTTTTTTTAAGTTTATTTATTTATTTTGGGAGAGACAGGGAGAAAGCGTAAGGTGGGGAGGGGCAGAGAGACAGGGGGACAGAGATCTGAAGCAGGCTCTGTGCTGGCAGCAGAGAGTCCAGTGTGGGGCCTGAACTCATGAACCACGAGAACATGACTTGAGCTGACGTCAGACGCCTAACTGAGCCACCAGGTGCTGCCAGAATTTTCTAGTCAAGAAGCATTGGCTGATCTCTAAGTTCATGAGCACTCTCGAATTCCAGGGGTCATATGTCAACTCTCCCAAGAATCACAAATGCCTAAAACTGGTTCTCTGATAGTCTCCCCAAATCTGTTCTCTATGGTCTCTTCATATCTCAGCTAGTGGCAATTCCATCTTTCCAATTACTTGGACCAAAACCCTTCTTGACCCTTCTCTCTTCCCCATACTCCATATCCAATCTGAGAGCAAACCTTGTCAGTTCTACCTTCAAGATATAGCCCAAATTCAGCCACTTCTAACCACCTTGACTGCTATCGTCAACTCTTGCCCAAATTATTGTAATATTCTTCTAACACAGCTTTCTGCTTCCAGCTTGCTCCCTGTATCAGTTATCCATTGTCATCATGAAGATGAATAAGAAACAACCACAAAACCTTAGTGACATACAACAATGAGGCAACTGGGGTTAACTGGGGATCAGCTAGGTGGCTCATATTCATGCCTGGGGCTAGCTGGTTGGGCTGACTGCTATAACTTCATCCTTATTCTACCAGCCAAAGCAAGTCAGAGTTAGAGGTCCTTTCCAAGTTCCATGGCTGAAATCAAATCAGGTGTCAGGGAAATGCATGTCACTTCCTGTTGGGAGGGGCACCAATGTGACATGGCAAAGGGTGTGGATGAGAAAAGAAATGCAGAACTGGGGCCTTGAATACAATCAGCCTCCCACATCTCTGTCTTGTGAATATTCCAGTGACGCATCACTTCCCTACTTAATCGCTCCCATAGTTATAAAGCTCTTAGAAAAAAAGCCAGAGGAAAAGCTTCATGATACTGGGTTTGGTAATGACACCAAAAACTCAGGCAATAAAAGTAAAAATAGACAAATTGGACTCCATTAAAATTAAAATCTTCTGGAAAAAAAAAAAAAAAGAGGTTAGAGTGGGAGACAGTCAAAGCATAAGAGACTCTTAAAAACTGAGAACAGGGGCGCCTGGGTGGCTCAGTCGGTTGAGCGTCCGACTTCAGCCAGGTCACGATCTCGCGGTCCGTGAGTTCGAGCCCCGCGTCAGGCTCCGGGCTGATGGCTCGGAGCCTGGAGCCTGTTTCCGATTCTGTGTCTCCCTCTCTCTCTGCCCCTCCCCCGTTCATGCTGTGTCTCTCTCTGCCTCAAAAATAAATAAACGTTAAAAAAAAAAAATTAAAAAAACTGAGAACAAACTGAGGGTTGATGGGGGGTGGGAGGGAGGGGAGGGGAGGGTGGGTGATGGGTATTGAGGAGGGCACCTTTTGGGATGAGCACTAGGTGTTGTATGGAAACCAATTTGACAATAAATTTCATATATTAAAAAAAAATTAAAACATTTTGGGCATCAAAGGACATGATCAACAAAGTGAAAAGGTGACCACCTATGGAATGGGAGGAAATATCTGCAAATCACGTATATCTGGCAAGGCGTTAATCTTCTAGAATATATAAAGAACCCCTGCAACTCAACAATAAGAAAACAAACAACCCGCCTCAAAAATGGGCAAAGGAATAAATATTTCTCCAAAGAAAACATACAAATGGCCAAAAAGAGCATGAAAAGACATCAGCAATCAAATCAAACCACAATATGATACCACCTTACACTCATTAGCATAGCTATCAAAACAAAACAAACCCCCAGAAAATAGCGAGTGTTGGCAAGGATGTGGAAAAATTGGAACACTTATGTGTTGTTAGTGGAAATGTAAAATAATGCAAACTGTGGAAAAGAATATGGCGATTTCTAAAAAAAAAAAAAAAAAATTAAACAGAATTACCATATGATCTAGCAATTCTACTTCTGGGTATATAGCCGAAAGAATTGAAAGCAGGGTCTTGAAAAGATATTTCTATATCATGTTCACAGCAGCATATTCACAATAGCCAAATGGAAACAGCCTAAATGTCCATCAATGGATGAATAGATAAAACATGGTATGTACATACAATGGAATAATATTCTGCCTTAAAAAAGAAGGAAATTCTGGGGTGCCTGGGTGGCTCAGTCAGCTAAACGTCCCACTCTTGATCTCAGCTCAGGTCGTGGTCTCATGGTTTGTGAGTTCAAGACCCACCTTGGGCTGCTTGGATTCTCTATCTCTGCCCATCCCCTGCTTGTGTGCTCTGCTCTCTCTCTTAAAATAAATAAATAAACTTAAAAAAAAAAAAAAAAGAAAAGAAAAGAAGGAAATCTTGAAACATCCTATAAGGTAAATAACACTTGAGGATATTAGTCTAAATGAAATAAGCCAGACACAAAAAGATAAATACTATACGATTCCACTTATATGAGGTACCTAGAGTAGTCAAAATTATAGAAACAGGAAGTAGAAGCATGGTTGCCAGAGGCTGGAGGGGAGGGCGAATGAGGAGTATAGTTTCAATTTCGCAAGATGCGAGAGTTCTGGAAGTTGGTTGCTCAACAATGTGAGCATGCTTAACACTGAATGGTACGCTTAAAAATGGTTATGAGATAAATGCTATGTTATGTGTATTTTACCACAATTATAAACAAACCCTCCTGTGACACTCAGAGTCCCTTCTTTAGCCTTCTTATACCATGTGTGCTGTCTCCTTCCCAAATACTGTTCTCCTACATTTCTTCCTCACTGTTCCTAGGCTGTCCCAGCCACTCCAGAGACAGACACATGCCTGGAATGCTCTTGCCTGGAATGTTCTTTCTCTAGATAGCTATATGGCTCCCTCCTTCACCTACTTCAGTTCTTCTCAATTGTCACCTTCTCAGTGAGCCTTACGTGGAACTCTATATCTAAAATGTTAGCCCCTCCCTTCCCCTGCTTTGGTTGTTCCCACTCACCTCTATCTCCATCTAAAATTCCATGCATTTTACTTATTGTCTCGTCTTATTTTCTGTTTTCTCCAGTAGACTTCAAGTTGGGCAGGCATTCCCTGGAGGCAGGGATTATTGTCTGTTTTGTTTTGTTTTTTCCTGTTGAATTCCCAGAGTTTAAAGCATGGTGTCATGCGTAGTAGGAACATCAAGGTTCTCCAGAGAAACAGAATATATAAAATCTATGTATCTGCACCTCTATCCATATCTATACCTATACCTATACCATTATCTGTATCCGTATCTAAGTCCATTGGGGTTGCTGCTATAACAAATTACTTAGACTGGGTGTCTTACAAACAACAGAAATTCATTTCTCACAGTTCTAGAGAAGACCAATGCTCCTACTCAAATACGCTTAGGCAGAGAGAGAGCAAATTCTCTCTTATTCACCCTTTTTTTCTATTCAGGCCTTCCTTTGACTGGATGAGGCCCACCCAAATGAGGACTTTACTCAGTCCCCCAACACAGGTATTAATCTCATCCTAAAACATCCTCACAGACAGATTCAGAATAATGTATAACTGAATATGGAGGCATCCTGTTGATGAGGGAGTATAAGGCAAGATGAGGGCAGAGGATAAACTAACAACCCTCCCTCCCCCACCCCCAGGTGGGATACTGTGTGATATTCCTCAGGCACTCCTGGCTGCTCAAGAACAAAGGGAAGGACAGAAAACAAATGGTTAAACTGATAGCTGTCTCCATCAGTTTATAAATGTTTTAGTAAATTACAAGAAAAAGGCAATCTTATCAATAGCTTAATCTCTAGGAACTCCCTACTGTTTTAATGATAATGCTTTGTTAGAAGGAAAAACAACCTTAGCTTGACAATAGCTAGGCCTCTAGTAAACTATGAGTTTTCTTTAGCAGAGGGAAACCCTTTAAGAAACTTCCTCCTGACTTTACATCCCCCATACTCCATCGTATATAACCAGTCATTCTTCACAACCCAGTGCAGTTCTTCCTGCCCCCGGGTCCTGTCCCTGTGCTTTAATACAATCACCCCTTTGGCACCAAAGACGTCTCAAGAATTATTTCTTGGCCATCGGCTCTGGGACCCCATCACTCTAAAACCCCATCACCGTGACTCGGTCAAGCTGGCATAAAATGAACCATTCTGTGCCCAATAAATATTGGCTTATTAAATGAACCCCCATCTTCTGTGCTGACAGCTCAGAGCCCGGAGCCTTCTTCAGATTCTGTGTCTCCCTCTCTCTCTCTGCCCCTCACCTGCTCACATTCTGTCTCTCTCTCTCTCTCTTAAAAATAAATAACCATTAAAAAAAAAAAAAAAAAGAAGTGGGGGAGAAGTGAGGAGTTGGGGTGTGGCTTACAGGAGCCTGAGGAGGAATCATCCGGCCCCATAGGTTGGCAGATCTCTTTAGAATATGAAGTGTTTGTATTTGTTGTTGTCAACAATGCAACCTGGCAGGCGCCCCTCCTCTTCCATTTTGAAGGGCCTATGTGACTACATTGGACCCACCCAGACAATTCAGGATAATTTCCTTATCCAAAGGTCTGTAAACTTAATACCATCTACAATGTCCTTTTTACTCTGTAATGTCACATACACAGGCCTAACAACACTGATTAGAGCATAGACATCTTTGGAGGAGGGGCATTATTTTACTTACCATAGAGACCTCAGATGAGAGCATCAGAAGAACCACCCCGCTGAGCCCAGTTCAAAAGCTGACCCAGGGGCACTTGGGCGGCTCACTCGGTTAAACATCCAACTTCCACTCATGTCGTGATCTCACAGTCCATGAGTTCAAGCCATGTGTCAGGCTCTATGCTGACAGCTCAGAGACTGGAGCCTGCTTCAGATTCTGTGTGTGTGTGTCTCTCTCTCTGCCCCTCTCCTGCTCCTTCTCTCTCAAAAATTATAAACATTAAAAAATTTTTTTAAAAAGTTGACCCACAGAATTGTCAGCAAATAAAATGGGCAGTTTGCTAATGCAGCAAAAATGAACTGATATATCCTATATACAATAACAAAAGGCAAAAGCCACAAGACAGACTCCTACATGGTCTTCAATTTCTCATTAAATCCTGCCTCAGTCAGGACAACCACTGGATGCAGAGTGGGCTCATTCCAGTGAAAGGACAGTACCCAAGCTTGTGACTCAATGGACTGGCTAGCAGGGCAAATGCAACAGCTCATGGACTGCAAATGCCCCAGATTCAAAGCGCTTGGCATCCCCAGACAACTTCACTCAACATCCCAAATCCAGACCATTTGCCACCAATCTGTGCCATAGGAGGGAGAGGAGTTGCTCCATTAGAATAGAACCTATGGCATCTCCACAAATGCCCTGGATCTGGCATAGCTTTCTTCAGATAGGAAAGGAGGGAGGACTGCCTGCCTTTCTGCTTGCTACTTTTTCCTTTCCCCAATAAGGCTGCTTTCGTACCCATTCTGTATCACATTGTAGCATTTGTTCCTATCTCTTATGTGGCAGATTTTAACCCTGCAGGATCCCACTTTAGCATGATAGTAGCTTTTTAAAAATACACAGATGCTGGTACCACCCAAGATCAACTAAATAGGCCCACACACTGGAATTTTTTATTTGCCATGGGCCTTGTTGCCACTGGTGGAAACCTGTGGACTCCTGCTCAGAGTAGCGTTTTTATAAAGTATAAAATGAAATGCATACAATTACAAAGGAACTCTCCCATAGCAGAAGAGAGAAATCAAAGTATTAAGAAAACAAGTTTGGGATGTAATAACATATTTGCTTCCATGTTAACACATTCAGCAAGATGTAGCGAGGGGTCTAATACCACAATAATTCCAAAATAGTAACAAGCGCAAATTTTTCCTCCAGATTTTGCTCTCTACCAGTTCTCACCTTTATGATCTCTAATGGTTTTCCCAGACAAGAGTCCCTTTACATGGTTTCCCATGTTTGAAAAGAGTCTGTCTTCTCTAGTAATGGCAATAACTCGTTTTCCCATTTCTGGAATGAAACTAGCTTAAGAACCATTGTTATGGCCTCCAGGAAATCATTGGATTCAAAGGGCCCTATACTGGAATGACTACATGAGCAAATACCAGCTAAGATATTAGGTGGTAGCACCTTAAACTGATATCCTTCTCAGAGGCATTGACATTGTAACACGGAGTTATCTCTATGTATATTTAGAATGGAGATTATTTTTGCATTTTATGTAACACATCCCCACTAGAAGAGCTAAGATTACAAAAGCTGACAAAACCAATTGTTGGCAAGGATGTAAAGCAATTCGAACTCTCATACATTGCTGGTTGGAATTCAAAATGGCACAGCCACGTTAGAAAATAGATGGGCAGCTTTTTACACAGTTAAATGAAAACTTGCCATGGTGAAACATACCTATCTTATGATTTATATTCCCATGCCTAAGTAACAACTCAAGAGAAGTAAAGACATGGGTTTACACAAAAACCTGTGTGGGAATGTTTACAGCAGCACAATTCATAAGAGCTAAAAATTGGAGACAACCCAATGTCAACCAACTAGTGAATGCATAGTATGGTATATCCTTATTATGGAGCAGTATTCAGCAATAGAAATGAATGAACTGCCAATACAATACAGATAAGTCTCAAAAGCATTAGACACTAAGTGAACAAACTCAGACATAAAAGAGTATACACACTATGAATCCATTTATCAAATTCTAGAAAAGGCAAAACTGTATAGACAGAAAACCAATCAGTGGTCAGTAAAGCCCTGGGCTCAGGGAAGGGGAAATGTCAGAACATTTGGGGGTAGTGGGAAAGTTCTATATCTTGATTGTGGAAGCACTTAAACTCTTTGTGAGAGTAGAGTTACATTACAAGGATGAGGGTGGAATCACAGTAGAGGCGTTAATTCTGAAAACTGATAGAAAAGGTAGAGATAGGGTTTGGGACCCTAGGTGCTACTCAGGGGTCTTGGCTACTCAGAGTCCCCACCCGAATGAAGGGAAGAGACAATGGAGGGATTAGGTAGAACTCCACTTCTTCCCACAGATCAGATGACAAGATGTTTGTTCTGAGTAAGCCCTGGGTGTTACAATCCGAAGGGAGTGAGGAGGGAACTGTTCACCACAAGTCTAGAATTGGATTTCTCCATTGCTAAAGCCAATAGAGGTTGGGTCCAATTTAGTTTCATTAAAGAGTGCAGAGGAAGGTGACAGTTTTTGAGTTTGATTCTCACGGAACAAATTCATACAGATTCATATATGTAAGCATAAAATCATATTAATAGAGAGCTGTTAGGGAATATCCAAAGGAAAGGACAGCTCTCTCACTGAGAGAGGTGGTGGGAGAACACCTTGGCAGCAACAGGGCTCCTGGGATTTTACCAGAGGCTGGTACTTCTCACCCGCTTTCTTAAAAGACTCACTTGCTTGGGCTTAGGGTCTTTTCAGGGAAGTGTACTTTGGTGGTCTGTCGTGTAGCAAATGGAAAGTCAGCTTGAGGACCATGAGCAAATTTTCAAAGACTGTTATCTCCAAGCAGTTTGTTTTGAAGAGCGGCCTTGTCTATGAAAGGCAGCCAACAAGCCAACAGAAGTTAACACTGTATTGCATCAATATAAATAAAGGCTCTCTTCTTATAAATACATGCCCTAAATACCGTGTGCAGCTCACCCAGGCTTGGGAGTTAGCAACTGCATGTTAAGGTAATGATTGAGAGTTTTGAATTGGAGAAGAACCCTACCAACTCAAGATGTGTCTTTTCAGGGTAAACCGGAGAAATGGATGATTATGTTCATGTCAGCTTATTATACGTATTTATTATTGCACTAGAACCATCTCCTTACATAATCGCTTGGCTTCCTAACAGTTGAGAAAGGCACTTACATGTATAAATACGGAACTGTGACTGTAATGAGATTATAATGTTGAGGATCTTTAAAGATCAACCAATAGGAGTGGATTAAGAGTTTTTGAAATGTCTCAGGTTTCTCCCAGCCCAGGATCATCTATCTGGGTGGAGGGGGTATTAGTTGGCTTGGGCCACCATAACGAAATACCATAGGCTGGGTGGCTTAAACAATGTATTTTCTCACAGTTCTCAAGTCTGGAAGTCTGAGATCAGGATAGCCACATGGTTTTGTTCTTTTTTTTATTTTTTAAAAAAAAATTTTTTTTTAACGTTTATTTATTTTTCAGACAGAGAGAGACACAGCATGAACGGGGGAGGGGCAGAGAGAGAGGGAAACACAGAATCGGAAGCAGGCTCCAGGCTCTGAGCTATCAGCCCAGAGCCCGACGCGGGGCTCGAACCCGCGGACCGCGAGATCGTGACCTGAGCCGAAGTCGGAGGCTTAACCGACTGAGCCACCCAGGCGCCCCCACATGGTTTTGTTCTGGTGAAAGTTCTCCTCCTGGCTTCAGGTTGCTGCCTTCTTGCCGTGTCCTCACAGGGCCTTTTGTCAGTGCTTGTGTATGGACAGAACAATCCCTCTTTCTTCCTCTTTTAATCCTATTAGATCAGGACCAATTCTATTAGATCGGGACTCCACCTTTATGACCTTACTTAAACTTAATTACCTCCTAAAACCCTATCTCTAAATACAGTCATATTAGGAGTTAGGGCTTCAACTTATGCATTTGAGACACAAATGGGACACGAGTGGGACACACTTCACTCGCAGCAAAGGATACACAGTCCATCCTCACCTCAACATGGAACTTTCAATGTAACCACCACTGAACTTGTAAAGCTTGAAGCAGTAGCAACTGGTAAGGGGGGTGGAATCTACAGCTCAGAAAGAGGAGGGCTAGAGTAGTACTCAAAAAAGACTTTCTAAAGTTAGCACTCTCTTGGGACCATCAAGCCTAACTGCAGGTTTTCTAAACCCTGAATCTAATCTGGTACTTCCTTGCTCAATGGCTTCCAATTGCTCTCAAGAAAATGTCCAGAAAAGGGCTAGTATCCAAAATCTATAAAGAGCTCACCAAAGTCCACACCCAAAAAACAAATAACCCAGTGAAGAAATGGGCAGAAAACATGAATAGACACTTCTCTAAAGAAGACATCCGGATGGCCAACAGGCACATGAAAAGATGCTCAATGTCAGTCCTCATCAGGGAAATACAAATCAAAACCACACTCAGATATCACCTCACGCCAGTCAGAGTGGCCAAAATGAATAAATCAGGAGACTATAGATGCTGGAGAGGATGTGGAGAAATGGGAACCCTCTTGCACTGTTGGTGGGAATGCAAACTGGTACAGCCACTCTGGAAAACAGTGTGGAGGTTCCTCAAAAAATTAAAAATAGACCTACCCTATGACCCAGCAATAGCACTGCTAGGAATTTACCCAAGGGATACAGGAGTACTGATGCATAGGGGCACTTGTACCCCAATGTTTATAGCAGCCCTCTCAACAATAGCCAAATTATGGAAAGAGCCTAAATGTCCATCAACTGATGAACGGATAAAGAAATTGTGGTTTATATACACAATGGAGTACTACGTGGCAATGAGAAAGAATGAAATATGGCCCTTTGTAGCAACGTGGATGGAACTGGAGAGTGTTATGCTAAGTGAAATAAACCATACAGAGAAAGACAGATACCATATGGTTTCACTCTTATGTGGATCCTGAGAAACTTAACAGAAACCCATGGGGGAGGGGAAGGGGGAAAAAAAAAAAAAGAGGTTAGAGTGGGAGAGAGCCAAAGCATAAGAGACTGTTAAAAACTGAGAACAAACTGAGGGTTGATGGGGGGTGGGAGGGAGGGGAGGGTGGGTGATGGGTATTGAGGAGGGCACCTTTTGGGATGAGCACTGGGTGTTGTATGGAAATCAATTTGACAATAAATTTCATATATTGAAAAAAAAAAAAAGAAAGAAAGAAAATGTCCAGAGGGGTGCCTGGGTGGCTCAGTCAGTTGAGCGTCCGGCTCTTGATTTCAGCTCAGGTCATGATCTCAGAGGTGTTAAGACTGAGCCCTGCATCAAGCTCTGCACTGAGAATGGAGCCTGCTTAAGATTCTCTCTCTCTCCCTCTCCCTCTGCCCTTCCCCTGCTCACACTCTCTCTTTCTAAAATAAAAAAGAAAGAAGGAAAGAAAGAAAATGTCCAGAAAGCAGATCCTCAATTCTACTTCTAAGCCTCTTCTCTTGCCAACCTCTGATGCAATCCTACTGAATTTCTTTCAGGATATGCTCCTCTACCTTCAAGCCTATGCCCATGCAGTTCCCTCTACCTGGAAGATTTACCCACCTAATACCTCATTCTCATGCCCTTACCTTCGGTTTATTCCTGCTACTCCCTCCCATCCTGAAGTCTCAGTTTAGAAGACACTTCCTTCAGAAAACTTCAGATTACCCCCACCAGAGCTGGTTATGTGGTTTTCATGTTTACTATATGCCATAGTAGAGAGAACAATGCCATGAACTCCCTCTAACCTGTCACTCAACTTCATTTGATGATGGAATATCATCAAATATTCTATCAGTGTTTAAATTCCCTTAATTGTCTCATAAGTAATTTAAACAAGTTTATTTCTTTGAATCAATATCCAGAGTTCACATTTTGCAAAATAACACTTAGAGTTTTTCACTGAATTAATATATATAATATGTATCGAGCGCTCATCCCTTGCTACATTGGTTGAATCACAGGGTATTGTCTGTACTTGCATACACCCCAGGCCACACACCTGGGGTGCAAACTCACGGTTCGCATTTATATTTGCAGAGCTAACTCCAGCCACAAACTACGACTGATGTTGTCCCCCCAGAACTAACTCACCCAAATGTATTGACAGACAGCCCAGATAGACCATCGGTATGGTCACTGTCAGCACAAACTAGCTTCGTTGTAGTGCCCTTCAAAGCTGGAAAACAGATCGTGAGCTTTAAAGGAAAAGAAGGGAAAGGCTGTGTGATGCTGCAGTCGACCAGCACAGCCTCTGAGGGCATCTCAGGCAGTTCATAATAAGCCAGATGAAATGTGTGAGTGCACCCTGTGAGACATACTGCACCAAAGGCTGGATCTAAGTTTAGGTGGATTCCAAGATCTTCCCTCTCCTAAGATCCCCTAAAAATAGCTTCTCTGTTACTGAGGAAATCTGTGCTGCTCCTGAGCACAAACATGCTTTGATTTGACTCCAACAGAAAAAGGCATTACTGCCTGCAAGAAAAAACAGGGCTCTTAGTGAGGGTAGGGAACACGGATGGGTAACGTGCACGATCTGCAATTAACATTCCTTGCCTTTTAGAATATACGTGATGCTCCTCTACCCCCGTTTCTGTGTTTCGGGCTGAAAACACAGAGGATGGGGGCTTCACCATTGCAGTTTGGGGAGTGTTAGGAGGAGGGAGATACAAGCAGTGTTCCCAGTGCTGCTTTGTGACACAGAACGTGTCAGAGAGAGAAATGCTAGAAAACAGAGAGGAAATAGGGGAGGATTTATATTTCCATGCTGGCAGCTGATCACATTCAGTCTTATTCAGGAAGCTGCTTCAGTGCCTGTTGCCATGGGAACCAGACATGATTAAGTAGTTTATTGGATGCGGCTTCCATGGACCAACATTCTGAAGCTGGGTCAGGTTTTGATCCTCACGTCAGGTGTTGTAAAGCTACCAGGGTGTTTTCTTCCCATAGGTGTGTTTCTCATTTCATCACCCGTGATGTTTGGATTCACATCCAAAACATCTGAAATAAAATGGCCACGTGCACGAACCTAATATTCGTAACATTTTTGACTATTTGGTCAGGAATGAAATAAGTTGGCAAATTTGCCCGAAGAAGGCTGCGATTGTAAATTTTGGTTGTGTACATGCTGCATTCTGCATCATGATGTACAAAACTCTGCGAGATCACCAAAGCCATCCCTGATTCGCGGTCTTCTCTTTCCTGACTGTGCTGGGTCAGAAAAACATTCATCACCGTAGTGACTTCTTTGTAACCTTTCCAGATTCTTTACATGCCTCTTTTTTTTCAAAGCCAGCAGTTCTCTGGTGTGAGTCTGGCCAGTCATCTGGTCTCCCTACCCACCCAGGGAGGTGTAGCAACACTGATGTCCTCCTCACATCCTGCCCTCTTCCTTACTCACAGGACACACACACGTGGATGGGCAGCTGACACTTAGATACTGTGTATCTGGGATTCTTTCCAGAAATACTCTGTAGCAGTCAGTGTGTAGAAATCTGCACACAGCAGACAGGAAGCAACAAGGTGAGAGCTGGGGCAATGCCGGCTAAAAGGCCTGCATGCAGATCTGGGCTTTGCTTCTAGAAGTTGGGTGAATTGCTTCCTTTCCCACACTGTTTGGTGATGACTGGAATGCACCGCCCAGATTCCTCTTCAGGCCAGAAGAACTTATTCTCCCAGCTGCTGGAAGTGTTGTCAGCTGACAGCCCAATCTCTCTCCAGGAATCGCCTTCTCCTGAGAAGAGCCGGCTCCCACAGGGCCCTTGCTCCCTGGGCATGCCACAAACAAAGTCTGGTTTCTACAACCAGAGGTGAAGGTGGGGGTGGTGTGAGGGCCCCACCCCTCATTCCCACTTACCTTATTCCAACTCAAGATATCTCTGAAGGGTCAGCCTGGCACCAGAGCTCCCTGTAGAGTTGGCCACAACCCTTGTTGAGATGTCTTTGCAGTCCGGCTTTTCCTGTGTTCAACCCTGCTTCTTCCTCTTCCCTTCCAAGTTGCTGCTCACAAGGACTCCCCCTAACGAACGTGTACATGAATGTCCATCTCAGAATCTGCTTCTAGGATAAAAATCTGCAGTAACGCTAGACTTCCTTTGAGAAGTTCTCTCTCTTTTGCAGTGCAGTTTTGGAATGATTTCTTCTATACTCAGCCTCGAGTTTAGGGCTTTTGGAAAAGTCCATCTGCTCCTCCACCTCCAGGCCACGTTGATGTCTGAATTAGGGCGATGAAAGCTTGAGAAGAGATCTGAGGAAGACTTCTGAAAATGAAGCTTTCCTAATTTTCCAGAAGATCCACCAGAAGGGAGCTTCCATGTCAACGGATATGAACAAGGAAGTATGTGGCCTTTGAGTTGCTGACAGGCATCTAAAGATGATGAGGGGCGCCTGAGCTGGCTCAGTCAGGTAAGCATCCGACTTCAGCTCAGGTCACGATCTCGTGGTTCGTGGGTTCGAGCCCTGTGTCAGGCTGTGTGCTGACAGCTCAGAGCCTGGAACTTGCTTCGGATTCTGTGTCTCCCTCTCTCTCTGCCCCTCCCCTGCTCGCACTCTGTTTCTTTCTCTCTCTCAAAAATGAACCTTTAAATAAATAAATACATAAATACATAAATAAATAAAAATAAAATGAAGATAACGAGACATACTTGCTGAGATTATAGCCAGCATGGGGAAGTGGAGGCAAGAAATAATCACAAGATTAAAACCACTGGCTCAAACCACGTCTACAGCAGTCACCAGGGCATTTCTCAACCTACAAAACAATTAATTCACTCTATTGTCTGAGTCCATTTCAAGTTCCCCAACTGTAAAATGGCATCGATGACTGTAGAACCTTCTTCATGAGGACGTTTTGGAGAATAAATTATCAATGTACCCAGCACATCGGAAGTGTCCCATGGATTTTAGTAATTCATATGGATTTCAAAACCCATAGCTAATTTACTTGATGGAAGCATGGGTTTTTCAAAGGTACAAGGGTCTTTACTGGACAACATCTGGGGCTTTCCTTCAACCTGTAGTTAGGCTTATTGCAGAGCTAAGATTTTCAATTTTTATGCAGTGGCATTTTTAAAAAAAAATTTTTATATATTTATTTATTTTTGAGAGAGAGACAGAGTGTGAGCAGGGGAGGAGCACAGAGAGAGGGAGACACAGAATCTGAAGCAGGTTCCAGGTTCTGACCTGTCAGAGCCCAACCCGGGACTCAAACTCAGGAACCTTGAGATCATGGCCTGAGCCAAAGTCGGACGCTCAACCAACTGAGCCACCCAGGTGCCCCCATTTTTTTTTTAAATGTTTATTTATTTTGAGAGAGAGACAGACAGACAGAGTGTGAGCAAGGGAGGGACAGAGAGGCAGAGGGAGACACAGAGTCCGAAGCATGTTCCAGGCCCTGAGCTATCAGCACAGAGCCCGACGCGGGGCTGGAACCCACGAACCGTGAGATCATGACCTGAGTCGGATGCTTAACCGACAGAGCCAGCTAGGTGCCCCTGCAGTGGCATTTTTAAACCTGAAATCTCCCGTGGAAACTGTGAATACATATACACATAATAATCCCCAAAATGTTTAGCACACTTGCTGTGTGCCAGGGACCATGCGTACCATTTCACTTTTACGTTATCTGTGCGTACTTGTGTTATGTATGAACTCACCGGCACCTCCCAACAACCTTGTGAGGTACACACTATCATTGTCATTCGTAGTTTTGGGGGGAAACTTCTCGAATGCATTCCCAATAGTACAGAGAATGGTGGAATTTGATGAGTATGACTGTTTACTCTGAATAATAGACACTGTGAATGCAGTTTGGGGGGGTGGGTCACAAGAGTATAAAAAGCAGGAAATCGAATATATGTAGCAGAAATAGCATAAAGTAATAGTGCGCACACACATTCACACACAGTCACACACACTTATTTCTGAGCTTTAGCTGGCTCTCCGTGTGGCTGAGAACAGTTATTGAGGAATGTAGCCACTCAGTCACAGATCTCTTTCATATTCCAAACAGGCCTGAAAAAAGCCATCTGAAAGGGGGAAAGGGAAGGGAAGGCAGATTAAGGAAAGGAAGCAATGCAACCTTATATAGAGATGTGGAGTTTTATATTCACCGGGGAAAGATAACTATGCCAATTATAGGGTATGTAGGAAAATGTTTAATTTCCTCGTTTTGGTTTAGACTAAGGACTTACGTCTCTCTTTGGGAGACTGTGCATGTGTTGTGTGTGTATGAGGCTTTAGCATCCTGAGGGGCAATGAGAGAATAAAGGGTTTTCTCTGTAACCAGACTGGCAGGGACACTTGGAGTTCAGAGTTAGGACTTAGGGACCCACGTCCTTATTGGACTCTTGGAAGAGATTTGGAACACCGATACCTTCAAGAACCATCCTGACACCCATGTCCCCAACCTGTTGACCCAGACCAGATAAATCAGCCTTGAGGCCATGAAACACTCAGGGAGGGACACCTGATGAGGACCCAAGACAAAGTCATATGGGCAGGGGCTGGGTTTGAATGAGCAAAAGAGCTCTGTGTGGCAGTGAAAGAGACTCTTTCACAGACGGTAAAAGATGAGTTGGTAAGGGCAGATTTCAGAACTGGGGTGTGCCAACAGGAAGTCTCAGTGAATAACTGAACTGTTTGGAAAGTTTTCCCTTGAACTAGAGAAAACTTCTTGCCCAGCCTCATCTGAACTCATATCTTTCCCCTCCTATGTGATCTGAGTTTTCCTCAACAGTATGGTGAAATCTGACCCAACGGCATACCTTGTGAGCTGTGACAATCAGGGGGCACAGGACCTGGGGAGACCTGCATCCAAAGCAGAAAAGGGGAGGGGGAGGGCCTCTTAAGACTGGGGGGTTAATGGGGTCCATAATGGATATCGGGAACCTCTTGTGTCCCAAAAGAATGTGCTGGGAGCACCTGAGTGGCTCAGTCAGTTGAGAGTCTACTCTTGATTTAGGCTCAGGTCATGATCCTAGGGTCTTGAGATTGAGACCTGCTTGGAGCCTGCATGAGATTCTCTTTCTCTCCCCCTACCGCTTCTTCTCTCTCTCTCTCTCTAAAAAAAAAAAAAAAAAAAAAAAAAAAAAGACGGTGCTGGCCCTCAAAGGGTCCAGAAAACCGACCCTTGAGTTACAATAAGCTTTTCTCCTTAGCAGAGTAATCAAAATGCATTCCAAACGTTTCTCCACAGAATTGAAAATATTTGTTCAACATTTCCTGTGGTAGAAATGTGAGATCATGTTAAAGACTGATCAAAGAAGTTGTGGGAGCCATGTATTTCTTAAAGAGAGACATTCAGCACCAGTGGACCTCATGTTACCATGTGCAGAGGATCCTTTATGCAAGGACCCCGGGTCCATGAAACACAAGCACATTTTAGCAAGAAAAGAGAGTGGTGTATGATGGGAAGCCAAGAGCTCCAGCTTCAACCCACCACCAGCCAGTAGGGCAACCTCCAGCACATCCCCTCAGCCTCTTGGAGCTTCAGGCTTCTCTTGTTCAAAATGAGAGGGTTGCAAAATCTGCCATTAGAGATTCATTCTTTCGGCCTAAAGTGTTTCCTCCTGCTAAAATATATGTACCCCTGAGAGTGTGGTCAAAAACCATAATCAGGTATTTATGCTAAAGTGAATTTATTCAAGAACAGGCTTTAAAAAAATTGTTTTTAATGTTTATTTTTGAGAGAGGGGGAGAGTGAGCAGAGGCGGGCAGAGAGAGAGGGAGAGAGAGAAAATCTGAAGCAGGCTCAGCGCTGTCAGCGTAAAGCCCAACATGAGGCTCGAACCCACAAACTGTGAGATCACGACCTGAGCTGAAGCTGGATACTCACCCCACTGTGTCACCGAGGTGCCCAAGAAACAGGCTTTGATGGAGGAGAAGGGAGATGTGGAGGAGGTCACTGAGTTGGAGAAAAAGTACCAACAGGGGAGGCCGGAGAGGCCAGCATGCGGTTTTGATTGGACCTAATGAGCTAAGAGAAGAACAATGAGGAGTCTTGACATTGTTTCCATGTCAGAGTGAGAGGGAAGTAGAAGGCAGCCACACGGCACCACAGTTGAGTTTTACTAAATATTGGCTCTCTTGGTAAACAGTTGCTAGCTGTGCTGGTTAAAACCCCGGGGGGGGGCAAAACTGGGGTCGTCATATGACTGCCAGGTAGACCTCAGAGTGGGAGAATTAACTAATGCCTTTCTTTCAGATTTCCCCTCTGTAATGTATGTCTGGTGATCGTTTTCCAATTAAATCATTTATTGAGAATGTAGGAACGTTCTACTCTGTTTTATCAACTCCAAACTAAAAGATGAGTCAATGATTTAAAAAAAAAAAAAAAAAAAGAAAGAAAGAAAAAAAAAAAGGCAGCATCAGAGGAGGTCAGCCCTCAAGTTCCTTCCTGAGATATTTGGGTTGCCTGTCTTGCCTTGCATCTAGAAAGTGGAGGTATTTGAAGAAGGCCCAGGCCCACAGGACCCAATTAAAGAAGGGGAATGCGCCGTGCTCGGGGCTGACCAATTTGGCTGACTCATGGAGAGCAGAAAATGCACACTGTCAGTATTTACTGAGCAGTAAAAGGAGAGCTGTAAAATAAATAAACAAATAAAAATAAATAAATAAGTCACTGAAGAGCTGTGTCTTGTAGCTGGTGGCATCTCCTAAATTTCTTCCAGAAGCAAGGCAGACACTGAGGTAGTGATGAAGCCAATGTCGTTTTCTACCTACAAGTTAAGCTGGTCACCTCAGTGCCGGATTCAGTACAAACAGCTCCCTTTAGAAGCAGCCAAGGAAACGGTCTTAACAAATACAGCATGCATGGATCGGTTAGGACAATCTCTTAATCCAATCATCTGATCCTTACAGTTCACCAAACAAAACAAAAATGCTGCTCTTGATATCATTTAAAAATTTGAATTGGGTCCTGCATACCATAAGGATTGTAATAATTGGCAGAAGAAAATATAAAAGTGGCATTTTGGGGGGCGCCTGGGCGGCTCAGTTTGTTAAGTGACTGACTTGGGTCCCAGTCATGACCTCACAGTAAGTTTGAACCCGCATAGGGCAGTCTGCTCTCAGCAGGGGGCCCGCTTCAGATCTTTCTTCTGTCTCCCTCTCCCTTTGCCCCTTCCCCATTGCCCTCTGTCTGTCTCTCTCTCTCTCAAAAAACAAACAAACATTTAAAAAAAACTTTTAAAAAGTGGCATTTTTGTCACTAAAATAAGCTTTCTTCCTCATAGAAACAAATACAAACTGGGCACATTTCCTTTTCAGAGTTTCCTCAAGGAAAAATGAGCTTAGGACCTTTGACCCTTGAGTATCTGTTGACTCACTCTCTACAGGTAAAAATCTTTTTAACTGTCTGAAGATTGCCAATACAAGCCTATTCCCTGGAAAATACATTTCTTCCCAGAGAATTTTATCCACACACTTTTTTATGATTTATTTTGAAGCACTTGAAACATTTTTGGTTCTTTGGGTGGGGGGTTGGGGAGGATGACCTGAATTCACTTAACATAGGCTGAACTTTCCGGATCTGTAACTTGACAAAGAGGATTTATGGCTTTTATGAATGCTGGAAAGTAGGAGTTTCTGTGGGTTAAATTCCACTGATAACTTGCTGGTAATTTGTACCCAGCATTTAGTGATTTATTAACAAAACAGAAGGGGAGCTGTTTAAGGTGTTAGAGCAGGATTCAAATCCTGAGTCAGACGTAGCCAAGTAAATGACAGCTCCCAGTTGCATAGTTATTAGACCTGTTGTCTGGCTCAGAGAGCATAACACAAAGTGGCTGTAGACTTAAAAGCGAGACATAGGACTTTGAAGGGTCTATTTCCTTAATGTTAATAGTTTCTATGAAGGTGAGAGTTTAAAGTGCCAGAAGCTCATCTGGAATTTCATTCATGCACTCATCCACATGAGTTTAAGCCGAGTTCGAACCTCCTTTTCTTACTCCATTTCCCAAGACTTCAATCTTAGGGGCAGAAAAAAGAGAACAACAGTCAACTCCAATGAGAAACACAGGAAATGAGACTTGTGAGAAAATTCTTTCAGTCTCTGCATGTTAAGTTGAACGCAGCTGTGTGTCACTGAGGGCCAAGACCGCAGCAAAACAGGAACTGCTTAGTGAAACACTTCCCACTGAAGGGCTCTCAAGAATGTCCTTATTTTCGGTTTCAGATGCTGATTCACCTTATCAATGTTTAGATATGGATACTATTGGGGGTGGCTGGTCACATCCAGCAGGATCCCCAGAGAGGAGAGAATTCATTGTTTATGTCGCCTTTGGTTTGTTTCAAATCTAATAAGTTTCCTTAAAAGTTTCCCAGTGTCATTCATGGAAAAATTGGGCTGGCAGTATAACCATGGGAATAACTGTGATGATGGGGGTGGGGAAAAGGAGCCAAGAAGAGAATATAGAGGAAGAGAGAGGCTTACTTTAGATAGGATGGTCTGGGAGGCTTCTTCGAGTGGACAATAATTAAGCTAAGATCCAAAGGAAGAAAAGAAAGTGCTAGGATAAGAAGAGTATGGGAAGAGCTTTCATAAGAAGGTATAGCATGTGCAAAGGCCCTGAGGCTGGACAGGGCCAGTATAGTGAGCCTGAGAGACAGAGGTGTGAAATGACTTGGGGAGGTAGATAGAGGTACTATAGCAGCTAGAGGGCACAGCAAGTTTATATTTAATTCTAAGTGTGGTAGAAATCCATTGAAGGATGTTACATAGATCATGGCACGATGTGATTTTTAAAATCAACCTATTGGGGCACCTGGCTGGCTCAGCTGGTTAAGCATCCGACTTCAGCTCAGGTCATGATCTCGAAGTCTGTGGGCTTGAGCCCCGCATCAGGCTCTGTGCTGACAGCTCAGAGCCTGGAGCTTGCTTCGGATTCTGTGTCTCCCTCTCTCTCTCTCACTTCTTCCCCCACTCATGCTCTGTCCTTCTCTGTCTCTCAAAAATAAATAAGTATTTAAAAAAATCATAAAACATTCAAATCAAATCAACCTATTTAATGTGTAGAGAATGGGTACGATAGGGCAAGGAGATTGGGTGGTAGTGGAGGTGGACAGGTGTGAAGTGGGCTTTGGAGATAAAATCAATAGCCATTCTGATGAATTGGATATAGAGAGTGAGGGAAAGGATGAATCAAGATACACTGAAGTTTCTCACCAGGAAGACTAAATATTAAGGGGTGGTACTGTTTACAAGGCAGGTTAGGATTAGGGTGTGGCAACAGATTTGGGAGGTGAGGAACTAAGAGCAGACACATTGTGATATCTGTGAAATTCTCTAATGGGAATATCAAGAAGGAAGTTGGATATAGGAGTCTTGAGTTCCAGGAAGACATCACGGCTGGAGGTATTAATGTTGGCATTGTTGGTACCTACATGGTGTCAGAGCCGTGGATGGATAAAGTTATGCAGACAGACAAGAGAGAAAATTACCAAGTTTAGAAGTTGGATGGTAGAAAAAGAAATTTCAGACATGGTGAAAAAAGGGATTTATGGCCGAAGAGTATTTCCAGAAACAGTGGGATGGTCAACTGGGTCAATGATGCTTAGAGATCAGTTAATACAAGAAACAGAAAAATATCCATCAGATTGGGCAACCAGGAGGTTTGTGTTAACCATGATGAAAGCAGGTTCAATGAAATGATGGGGGCAAAAGCCAGGCCAGAGGGATTGGGGGAGGGGAAGAAGTTGAGACAGCATGTGGAGGGCATTCTGCCAAGAAACCTGGCTCTGATGAAAGTAGTTAAAAAGATCTTTGCTTCCATTCATGTTGTGCAAAAACAAAGCTCTAAGATTCTTTTCATATTAGTCTGGTTTTCCCTTCCTGTTTTGATTGCAAAGTCCTCTTTGCTTCAATTTTCAATTAGCACTAACTGGAAAATCACCTCCTTTCATCGCAGCATGAAACCTGGACATTATTGTCCTGTGAAGTAACTACTAATTATGTCGGCAAAAGTAAACTTCCTAAAAGATTGTGTCTTTGCTGAATAAAGATATCATTTAGGCAGCCCTGATTTCTTGTTAGAAGCTGAAAATATTTATCTTCACAAAACCAAATAGTTATTCAGGAGAAATAGTCTCCTTTATGGATCAGCCAAGAAATTGAAAATGACCTTTAAGGGCAGGGACAGTTTGTCTCCCATTGTTAATATGATAATAACTTTGGAGGAGGAGAAATTGGTCTGTCATGCTCCCTTCTGTTTCACTTCTTATCTTCCACAAGATGTGTCAGGGACTATTAGCCCTCAAGACTCTCTACCCCATTTCCAGCTCCCACATGAAAACTATTGCTTGACTTCTCCTTAAAATGCTCCTGGCTTCAATATTACATACATCCTTTGTGTCTTTTTTTCTTTTCCCAATCATCTTTTCCTTAGTTTAACTGAGCTCAGTTTCCAGGATGGCTCCCAATGATCTCTACCTCCTAGTATTTATTCATGTCCTTATGCAGTCCCCTCTTTCATTGAAAAGGGCCAATGTCTGTGACCAATAGGATATTACAGAAATAACAGAGGATGACTTCTGAGGCCAGATCACAAAAAGCAATATGGCCTCCACTTTGCTGTCTCTTGGACTGCTTACTCTGGGAAAAGGCAGCCACCGTGTCAAAAGAACAGCAAACAATTCACTGAGAGGTCCTCAAGGAGAGGAACAAAAGATTCATGTCTATAACCAGGACTATGTGAGCGTGCCATCTTGGAAATGGATCTTCCAACCCAAGTCAAGCCTTCAGATGACGACAGCCCCAGACTACATCTTGCTACAGTTTCCCACAAGACCTGGAGCCAGAATCACCCAGCTAAGCTACTACTGAATTCCTGACCCATGGAAACTATGATATAAAATGCCTATTGTTTTACAACACTAAGTTTTGAAGTTATAAAGCAATAGATGCCTAGTACATCACCAGCCCCTATCTGCTCCAGCCACCCAGCCGAGTGCAAGTAGAGAAGCCATCTTGGACACCTGGTCAGTCTTTTAGCCAGCTCCAGCCCCAGCTGCCATATCACTGCAACTGCATAAGAAACCTGGGCAAGATCCTCCCAGCTGAGCCCAGCCAGCCAAAAGAACTGAGGGAGATAATATAATGGTTGTTTTACAACACCGAATTGTGGAATGGTTTGTTCTGCAGCAAAAATAATTGGAACAATGAAAGAGGGAATTGATCAGAGAACACTAGGATGTGTTAATGATGGTCATTAGTTTGTAATGAAGTCATTATCCAGCGGTGTGACCTCCTCCAGCTTGACATCTCAGGTTCAGGAGTAGAGGGAATAAAGGGTAGGGTTATGCAAGATTAATATTTTGCTACATGGCATGAAGAGACAGAAAACATTCCAGGGGTGATAAAACGGGCATGTAATGACACTGAATTTGATTTAAAAAGGAGAGAAGGAATCCAGAAAATGGAGGTGTGGTTCCTAAAGTCTTGTTGTCTAGGGCCAGTGGTACCCAAAGAATCAAGTTGTTAAAAAAAAAAAAAAAACACTACAAAACAAAAAAAGACAAAGCTAATGCATTTTCTCTTCTGAACTCTTTGCCATCTCAGTTCATTCACACTTTAGTGTCTTCCACTGTAATTACTTAGGCACTGAGTTATTTCCAACTATGACATGGTGACATTTAACAGGGCAATGACCATCTCATTCTTTTGAACATCCTGGTAGTCCCCTGCCTTATGCTTTAATCAGGCCTTCAATAAAAGTTTGTGGCTGCTAGGCATTTAGTTTTTAAGAAGAAACATCAACATCCTCTTAATATTAACATTTTTCTTGATCATTAAGCAGAGTGCTGGAAGCTGTCAAATCCACTAGAGGGGCACCTGGCTGGCTGAGTCAGTGGAGTCTGTGACTCTTGATCTCGGGGTTGTGAGTTTGAGCCCCACATTGGGTGTGGAGCCTACTTAAAACAAAAAACAAAAAACAAAACAAACAAACAAAAAACACTGGAAATATGCTTCCTATCACTGTCTTTGGTCACTTTGATTACTTCTCTTGGTCAGGTCAACCTCCTCATTCTTGGGGTAGCTCTTGACTCTGGTGAGGCTTCCAATTGCAAATATTTCAGATTTGGATATTAGGTACACCACTTAATAATGAAAATGCTTATTCTTCAGGGAGGTAGGGTAAGGCAGGATGTTTTGTTTTGTTTTGTTTTGTTTTGTTTTGTTTTCAATATGAGCCTTTGGCAGGGCATCCGGCTGGCAACAAAGTGACATTTAAGACATTATAGAAAGGACCTAGGAGATGAGTACCCCTAAGCTTATCAAGTGGATGGTTTCTACTAGACGGTCAAGAGTAAGGTGATTTATTTTCAGAAAGCAGGTACATGCTATTAAGAGAATCAATAGGACAAAAGTTTATTCTCTTGACTTGTACGCCTGCTATTTTGAAGGTATTCTACTTGGAGAACAAAATGTGAGACTCATTGTCTGGGATTTCCATAAAAGCAGTCTCAGTGCCTGCTGATAAGTTACAAACTCTACAACAACCACTCCCAGACCATTAAAACAGGCCTGAACCCATCCTGTCTGACAAGTAGCTGATATTTCACAAAACAAAAGTGAGAAAAGTAAATGCAAATAGAGCCCAAGATTGCAACCCATGACTGTGTTGACTGGGCATAGAATATGAAATACCCCTATGTCTACAGCGTTGGGTTTTTAATCTCACTTAATACCCAGAAACTCTCAACATATTTCAAGCAGAGACAATCAAATGTGAATGCCCTCCTGTATCTACCAAAGCCTAAGGATTTAGGGACAGAAGACACCAACTTTCATTTCCCTAAAAAAAGAAAAATACAAAGGTTATTTATTACATACTTTGAAAAAAAAATGTTGTTTTAAAATACTTTTTAACATCTTAATCTTTTTTGAGAGAGAGACAGACAGACAGACGGGGACAGAGAGTGAATGGGGTGGGGGGGGGGTGGCAAAGAAGGAGACACAGAATCCAAAACAGGCTCCAGGCTCTGAGCTGTCAGCACAGAGCCCAACACGGGGCTTGAACCCGTGAACTGTGAGATCATGACTTGAGCCAAAGTTGGACACTTAACCCACTGAGCCACCCAGGCACCCCTGAAAATTTTTTTTAGATGACTTAGTATCTTGAAAGGCAAAGCAGCTATAATTCTATAATCTCATTGTATCAAATAAATATGTAGGCTATTATATGAATTAAACATTAAACATACAAGTCTTTTTTCTGTCATTTAAAAAACACCTTAAGGGGCGCCTCGATGACTCAGTTGGTTAAGTGTCAGACCTCAGCTTTGGAAGGTAAAAATCTTTAGTAAGTAAAATAAATTTTAACAGTTATGAACTAAGTGTTCAAATAAACTTTCACCTATCGATGGCAGTTTTTTTTTTTTTTTTTTAACGTTTATTTATTTTTGAGACAGAGAGAGACAGAGCATGAACGGGGGAGGGTCACAGAGAGAGGGAGACACAGAATCCGAAACAGGCTCCAGGCTCCGAGCTGTCAGCACAGAGCCCGACGCGGGGCTCGAACCCACGGACCGTGAGATCGTGACCTGAGCCGAAGTCGGATGCTCAACCGACCAAGCCACCCAGGCGCCCCTCGATGGCAGTTTTAATACATCACCTTGCAATTGCTGAGATTCTCAGCTACGATTATGCATAGTTTATAAAAATAGCTATCCTTTTAGCACCTGAGACTGGAAATGGCAGGGGATTTTTCCTAAATAATCAAGTTGTATAGAATCTGTAAGCTCAAAAGGAGATTTGTGTAGATGGAAACAACATGGTATAATTTAGTTCAGCCTAACTTCTACCTGACTTGGGGAATTTGTAGAATTTATCTCCGTATTTTTTTTTTTTTCCTTAGAGAGATCACCCAACCCACAGTTTCACAACATCTCTGGTGGGTTGTAAATATCATTGTCTCTACTTACTGGCTGTGGAAATAGCATAAGAAGTTTGGGGATTTATCAAAGGTCTTCACAAACTTGAGGAAAGCTAAGTGAATTTAGAACCAAAGATGTTGAAGATCATCTTGATGTGTGTCATTTACCTTCTATGCAAATATTTTCCCACTTTTGCTTTGCTTTCATGAGTCATTATGTAAAAGCAACTGCACAAAGGTGGGGTGTGGATTATCAGCTGGCCTCTGCTGGCGGGGTGACCTGATTGATGGCAGGGGTGGCCAAGCCGTGCATGGCTGAGGGAATTCAATTCACCTGAGGCAGATCAAAGGCTCTAGAAGTTTAGTGAATACACCGCAAGGGAGCAGTGGCCCACTGGTCAGCTAGGGCTTATGGATATTTTGAGGTGGGTCATCGAATGGGCCTGTTTGCATTCAGCCAGGAGGTTGGGGGTCACTGTGGGGCCCTTTACCTTACTCAGGTTTCCATTGCTCAAGCCTATTGCCTAAAAGCAGCCTCTACAGGGGAGGCAATTTAAACCCAGGGTTGCAGGGGTGTCTGGGTGGCTCAGTCGGTTGAGTGTCTGACTTTGGTTCAGGTCATGATCTCATAGTTTGTGTGTTTGAGCCCCACGTCCAGCTCTGTGCTGACATCTCAGAGCCTGGAACCTACTTCAGATTCTGTGTCTCCCTCTCTCTTTTTCCCTCCCCAACTCACACTGTGTGTCTCTCTCTCTCTTAAAAATAAAATAAACATTAAAAAAAAGGTTTTTTTTTAAACCCAGGATTGCAGTATCAGGTCATGTGCAGGGACGAATGCTTTTGTTTAAGAGGCAACCCTATGATTTTAGGTGTCCATGTAATTTTTTCATGACTCGCATTGGCATCACCTTGAAAGCTAGTTGGTGTTCCACCATCTAGAGCTCCTGAAAATACCTGATCTAACCCAAGAACGTTAGGTGAGAGAGGAATCACAAAAGGCTTACGAAATGACCTATTCCTTGAGTATTACTCCACTGTGGCTAGACTGTGTGAACCTCAGTGGTGATTTGAGGGTAAGTTAAAGTTTGAGAGGCACTGATCTAGGCCCTAGGTTCCAGGCCATCCCATTATTGTATTTAATTGCCTCAAATTATCCAAAGACCCATGACACCTCTCTCCGTCTCACTTCCACACATCTCTCTTCTGTTCTCTTTATCTCTTCACCCTCCTTCTCCTTCTTAGTCTCTTTCTCTCTCGTCCTCCTGCCTCCCTCTCTCCTTTTTCTTCCCCCTCTCTCATCTATAGAACATATGCTAGGAAAATAGAGACCTTCAATTCAAGCATTTCTATGCGTATTTGCAAAGCCAAATAACCCAGCCCACATGGAGCATAAATCTGTAAAGAAACTGAGACTGGGGCATGGAAAGGTAGTGGTTCTGGTTGTTTCTGCCGAGTTGGAGCCTCTCTCTCTTCAGCAGCAGAGCAAGGAAGGAAAAGGCAGGTGGACCGTGGCAAAAGGGGGGTTTTGCCTCCCTCCTCTGCTAGCCTGAGATTGGTCACTGAGATGTCATCACTTAACTGAAGTTATTGAAGAAGAGGCAAGGTATCATGACTCTGTAACCTTGCCCCCTTGTTTTCTTTTGTTACTGTTTTATTTTGAAATAATTTCAATCTTAAAGAAAATTGCAGGGGCGCCTGGGTGGCTCAGTCGGTTAAGCGTCCGACTTTGGCTCAGGTCACGATCTCGCGGTCCGTGAGTTCGAGCCCCGCGTCGGGCTCTGGGCTGATGGCTCAGAGCCTGGAGCCTGCTTCCGATTCTGTGTCTCCCTCTCTCTCTGCCCCTCCCCCATTCATGCTCTGTCTCTCTCTGTCTCAAAAATAAATAAAAACATTAAGAAAAAAAATTAAAGGGGCGCCTGGGTGGCGCAGTCGGTTAAGCGTCCGACTTCAGCCAGGTCACGATCTCGCAGTCCGTGAGTTCGAGCCCCGCGTCAGGCTCTGGGCTGATGGCTCGGAGCCTGGAGCCTGTTTCCAATTCTGTGTCTCCCTCTCTCTCTGCCCCTCCCCCGTTCATGCTCTGTCTCTCTCTGTCCCAAAAATAAATAAAAAACGTTGAAAAAAAAATTTAAAAAAAAAAAAAAAGAAAAAAAATTAAAAAAAAGAAAATTGCAAAAAATAATGCAAAGAACTTCTGTATATTCTTTATCCAGATTCTTTTTTTTTTTTTTTAAAGTAAACTCTATGCCCAACATGCAGCTTGAACTCACAACCCCAAGATTAAGAATCACATGCTCTAGTGACTGAGCCAGCTGGGTGCCCCCAGATTCACCATTTTTAACATTTTACTATATTTGCCCTGCTCCCTTTCATTCTCTCTGTACACACACACACACACGCACACGCACACACACACACATGAATTATTATCTCAGTAGGCTGTATCCATTATGCCCCTTACTCTTATCCCCATTTTTTTAATGTGGAGCAGACAAGGATCATACCATATTTTCGCAAACTTGTGATTTGAATTTTATGATTTGGGAGATTATCCTGATTGTTTAGTAGGAAAAAAGAAATTCAAAGTTCTCAACATTAAAAAGCTTGCCTTGTCCATGAATTCCACTCTTAGATTAATTAGGCTTTTGTTTTGTTTTTCCTCTACGCCTGTTTACATACTATATCATCCTTGAGAACAAATAGCCAAGTTTAAGCTGTCTTTCTAATCATTTTTATATGTATTTTTTTTGATATGTCTGTAGGGAAAACTAGCAAGAGCTAACCACATTTTGCATTTGAGTGTGTGTGGGTTTTTTTTTTCCAGTTTATTGAGATAACTGGCATACAACATTGTATACCTTTAAGGTATACACATTGTTGATTTGATACACTTCTATATTGCAAAATGATTGTCACCATAGCATTAGCTAAAACCTCCATCCTATCACATAATTACTATTCCTTTTTTGTGGTCAGATCTACTCTCTTAAAAACTTTTTTTTTCAACATTTATTTATTTTTGAGAGAGAGTGGGAGTGGGAGGGGGGCAGAGAGAGAGGGAGACACGGAATCCGAAGCAGGCTCCAGGTCCTGAGCTGTCAGCACAGAACCAACATGGGTCTTGAACTCACTAACGGTGAGATCATGACCTGAGCTGAAATCAGACGCTTAACCAACTGAGCCACCCAGACACCCCACTCTCTTAACTTTCAAGTACACAATACAGTGTTATTAGTTTTAATCATCATGCTGTACATTAGGTCCCCATGTACATCAGATCTCATAACTGGGAGTATGTTCCCTTTGACTAATATTTCCCCATCTCCCACATTCCCCAGCCCCTGGTAAACACCACTCAATTCTGTTTCTCTACTCCTAATACTTTAGTGTGTATTTCCTAAAAACAAGAATATTCTCTTATGAAATTAAAGTATAAGTTATCAAATTCAGAAATTCAACATTGATAGAAGACTATTACCTAATGTATAGTCCATATTCCAGTTTTGTTAATTGTCCCCAAATGTCCTTTATAGAAATTTTTTTTCTGGAACAGGATACAGCCCGGGAGCACATGTTATGTTAGATGGTCATGTCTCTGTAGCATTGTTTAATTTGGAACAGTTCCTCAGCTTTTAGACAAAGAAAGATGGGGTGACATTTTAGAACAGTATAGACCAATCATTACTTTTACATTATTAGACTCAGATAATACATTTTTGGCTTGAATACTACACATGCTATTATGCCCTTCTGCCTGTGTTTATTCTAAATGACAATCGGGAAGTTTTAGAAAGCTCACACAAGAGATGTTTTAACAACTGAGTCTAAGGTTTCAGTATAAAAATTTCAGATTCTCCATATCAATACTCCTTTCCCTGTAGGCTAAAATATTTTTCATGCCCAGGTTGGAACAACCAGAAAGTTCTGTGCAATAACGGAAATGGTCTGCCCTTTAGATACCAGCATGGACTTGGGAAATGCAGAAAACTTGTGGGGCCAGACTCTTAACAGACATGACTCAGCAAGGCCATGGCCAGGCACTGGCCTCTTAGGAGGTGTCTTGGGGAAGGGAATATGAAGATTAATCAGAAAGGGTGGCCCTGGTAGTAGTTAATATTCTTCAGGCTACTAATAACAAAAACCTGACTCTTCTTATCTTGTAAGAAAGGGAATATATTGGACTATACTAATGAATATATTAGAGCCTCACTACTTAAAAGTGTGGTCCCGGGGCGCCTGGGTGGCGCAGTCGGTTGAGCGGCCGACTTCAGCCAGGTCACGATCTCGCGTCTGTGAGTTCGAGCCCCGCGTCGGGCTCTGTGCTGACAGCTCGGAGCCTGGAGCCTGTTTCCAATTCTGTGTCTCCCTCTCTCTCTGCCCCTCCCCCGTTCATGCTCTGTGTCTCTCTGTCCCAAAAATAAATAAAAAACATTGAAAAAAAAAAATTAAAAAAAAAATAAATAAATAAAAGTGTGGTCCCTGCACCAAGAGCATCACCATCACCCGGGAGCTCGTCAGAACTGCAGAGCCTCAAGCCCCACCTTGGAACCACTAAATGGCAGTCTGCAGTTTAACAGGATACCCAGGTGATTCACCTTCGTGTTCAAGTGAGAAGCACTGACATGGGTGGGGCAGGGGTCTCAAGGAGGTGGAAATAGCTGCACACCAAGCGCTAAGAGGCAAGAGCCAGGGCAATTCTGGAGCTGTAGGGGCACATGACTCTCCTGTTGGAGTTCACTGTCAGGAAGACTTAACACAAAGTCACGGAGATGAAAAGCACAGCATAGGGAATATAGTCAATAATATTGCAATGATGTCGTATGGCGACAGATGGTGACTACACTTGTCGTGGTGAGCAGTAATATACAGAGAGCTGTGAAATCGTTATGTTGTACACCTGAAACTAATATAACATTGTATGTCAACTACACTTCAATAATATGATTTTTTTTAATTAAAAAAAAAAAAAGACTCAGCCCAAGTGCGCCCTAACTCTGGTCTCTCTGTTCAAAACTCCCAGTTCCCAGTGAAGTAGTTTCTGTTCATACCCTAACCATGGTCCTCAGCTTCTCCCAGAGATCACCTGAACACCATTCCCCAATGTTCATGGCTTCCAGCGCCTTCTCTTTGTCCAGAGGTGTTCTCTGGCCACCTGCCTCAAGTGTGGCAAGCCAGCAGGTATGCAAAGCTCATGCCCCCAGAAGCAGCCCTCAGAATGAGAGATGGACTTGGGATAAAAGCCTCAGCCTCCTCACCCCTCAGCAGGACAGGGTGGTCTTCTACACAGCCTCTGTGCACCCCAGGAGGATTGAGCCCTGGTTGACCACAGCGGTCACTCCCTCTCGTGTGATGGGCTGGAGACATGTTCTACTGGCCCTTGAGAGCGAATTGCTAAATTTTCAGAAATGTGGCAAGCTTAGAACCATGATTAAAATAGATTATATTAAAAACAAAGGTAATACATACTCAAACTCACTTCCTAATTGCTTTCGAGGTTATTTACACCTATTGTATTTGTATGATGGAAATGCTGTATAAGGGCATGCAATTGTGTGTTTCATCCCAGCTCAACATTCAATGATGTTAAGTTGGTAGGTGAAAATGGCCATGGTGGGGGTATTGATACTATGGAAATTGGCAGATGCTGTAAATTAGATTTTTTTTTTCCTTCTGGAGGGTCAATACCATGAACTTACACATTCTTTACTGGCTCTTCTCCATTCCTTGTCCCCTTCCTCACTCCCTCATAATACTTTCTGAGATCACTATGCAAACAAACTACTTGTATACAAATCTTGGTCCCAGAGTTTGCTTTTGGAGAAATGCAAACTCAAACAACAGGAGAGAAGGGCGCCTGGGTGGCTCAGTCAGTTAAGCGTCCAACTTCAGCTTAGGTCATGATCTCAAGCTTAGGTTCGTGAACTCAAGACCCACATCCGACTCTGTGCTGACAGCTCAGAGCCTGGAGCCTGCTTCGGATTCTGTGTCTCCCTCTCTCTCTGCCCCTCTCCCACTCCCACTCTGTCTTTTTCTCTCTCTCTCAAAAATAAAAATAAACATTAAAAATAATTTTAAACAACAGGAGAGAAAAAATTTTTCCAAGCTGACACTGCTGCTCATCTCTGGATCAATTAGCTATAGCCAGGGAGGCTGGGTCTCTTAACACAAAGCTGCGACCATGTATCCACCCTTACAGTTTTCAAGCAATGAAGAATCCTTGTGAGCCCTGTAGTCACTGCAAAGGAGGCCTGATGGAACTCTCAGCCTGGTGAAAATGTATTTCAAAGGAGACATTAAGGGGAAAAGGAGCTGATGTGGGCTTCATTAGAGAAAGGAACTGAATTCCCTACTCGGCAAAGCTTGTGGGTGTTATGTGTATGGAATTCATGGGTTTTAGCACAGGTCAGTGGCTATCAGACTTTTAGAAATTTTAATCCAACAAGGTCAATTTAAAATAAAATTCTGGATCTAGACGTAGGATTGCCAGTTTTTAATATTGCCAAATAGAGCATTATGAAACATCTGCCTTTTACTAGCCATGTGACCTCAACCTCCTTATGCCTCAATTTCCACAGTATTATATGGTAGTAAGAATCTACCATTGGTAAAAGAAAAAAATATACATAAAACAAAACAAACTACTGTCATTTCAATTTTAATGCTATTTTAACCTTTAAAAAGTAGAATAAATAGTATTTATTACAGGATATCTTTTTGTGGGATAAATTCGGCTTCATGGAGAATTAATGACACTTCCTTTGGGTTTCTCATTTCTCTTCTGACTAGTGAACGTGCCTCCAAGGAATCATTGCTTGGGGAAATCATTCTTCTGATCAGAGTTCTAATGGTTTTACAATATACAAAGAGACAGTCTCTGAAGTGAACAAACATAAAGAAGGAAATGAATGGTTTAATGGCAAGGATGCAGTGGAGATCACATGGTCCATATTTCAGACATTTTTCCTTCTGCTTCCTTCTGTACATCTATCCTGCCTGTCTGTTCTTTCCACTGCCTTCCCCTGTTGACTCATCTTGGACTCGGCCTGAGTATTTACAACCTCCTGGCCTAAATGTACAGCACTTGCTGAGGACTTCCTCCTCAGTGTCTGTTATGGGATGAACTGTGTCCCACAAAAAGATGAGTTCAAGTCCAACTCCCACATCTGTGAATGTGACCTTCTTTGGAAATGGGGTCTTTGCAGATAAAATCGAGTTAGGATGAGGTCGTTAAGGTTGGTATGAATCCAATATAACCCGTATCCTTAGAAAAAGAGGAGAAGAAACACAGACAGACACACAGGGGAGCATGCTGTGTGAGGACAGAGGCAGAGACAAGAATGAACCACCTACAAGTCCGCAATGTCGAGGATTGCTGGCAACACCAGAAGCTAAGAGAAAAACATGGAACAGATTCTCCTAGTGCCTTCAGAGACAGCATGGTTCTTCTGCTGGCTCTTCTGGCTTTCGGAACTGTGACAGAATAAATTTCTCTCATTTTAAGTCACTAAGAGTGCAGTACTTTGTTACAGGAGTCCTAGGAAACTATTATAGTCTGCTAGCCAAAGTTGCTGAGAGAAGCCTCTCGGGTGTCTAACTCTGGTCCACTCAGAGGCCAGCTTTGCTTCCCAGCCTGAGTAACTCTGAGTGGGGCAGTTTGACCTACGTGTCTAATATAGGAAGGCTGGCAGTCTAGGACCCACTGGAGAAAGACCAGTGAGTGTGGCCAGTGGCTTGAAGACATACGGGGAAGCAGGACTCTTACCCTCAATCTTCATTGACTTGCATTGGCTTTTAGAAGGGGACAATGAACCCCAAAGTCTCTCATTTCTTCAGCCATAATGAGAAACTCTCAATATTTTATCATGGGAGAAAGGGAAGCTTTCCAGGGTTGAATACCAAGCGCTAAAATAATGCTGACCAATACTGCCTTATTTTGATAAAATACCTTAATTTCTCCATGCCAGGCATTCTTGCAAGATATGGTTCCACAGGAGAAGAAACACAGCCTGATTAATGAACTAGCTGTTCCAAGGCACAAATATGCCAAACAAAATGGACTATTCATAAAATTATTAATCCGGGCCCTTTCTGGCACCAATAAGCAGGGTAGAGAGTCAAAAGAAAAAGAAGAAAAAAAGCTCACATCAACACCCAAAGATACTGTATGTGGTGTATTGTTTCTCTAATCAGATTGAAGCAGCTGAAATGGGAAAAATCTTTTTCTGGGGCTTTTTTGCCATTCTTGAAATTCTTCCACATTGCACTGGGAAAATAGACCTCATGACATGCAGAGCCAAGTGATGAATCATTTGCCATAAATAAATAAATAAAACCTGAATTTGAGCCAAACCAGTAAATCCATTATCTTTCAATCTAGGAGCTGTGGTGTGTTGGTAAATATCCAACAACCAAGTCTCCAGAGGGAAATGCTCTGGTTTGCAGCCCTTGCTGGTTTCTTACTCCCACCATGACTTCATTTCCAGTCACCACCCTAAAGACAGTGAACTTGAAGTTGGGAAGAAGTGTCTACAACTGACTTGTGAGCTAGCTCCTGCACGCTATTGCTTAGGAGTTTATTTTAATAGTTATACTTGACATCTGTAGAGAACCTAAAAAAAGATGTTTTCTTTATACGGGGTGTTTCACAGAAGAACTCCTTCACAGTTGATGTCCTTTTTTAATCCTTATACTTGATGAGGTCGATGCTATCTTAGGTTTATAGGCCATAAAATTGAAAGCCTCAGAGAATGAGGGGTTTAGATGAAGCCAGGTAGCGGAGCTGATCCAGGCAAGTTATTTAATCTCAATGCCCTTTGTTTCCTTTGCTGCAAAGTGGTTTAATAAGAGGATCTCAAAGATGGTGGGGAGGGTTTAATAAAGTAATGCATGTAAAATTCTTAGCACATTGCCTGGTGTGCAGTTCTTCTCTATTTCAAATGCGATAAATATTCATTGTAGAACATTAGAAAGTACCAATAGGCAAAAAAGGAGAAAACTTAAAATATAAAAATTCCCATTTAAAATATTATAACAACATTGGTGCAGAATTCTGGTTCTGGCTTCATACGACTTAGGAAGGGCAGGCTGAGCATATGAAATATTTTTTCGGTGATGAAGTATCTGAACAATCGTTGAGTGCAATTCTGTTTGGTTCATCATGGGAGCTTAGGTCGCATACCGATGTATGCAAATTACTTTTTAAAATAAATTAGAGCTGGAATAATAATGTTGTTGTCACTGGTGTGTGCTATGATGTCCTCTCTGGAGTGGGAATCCTAAGGAAGGAGATGTAGCTGGGGCCACAGGCTGGGACATGGGGACACATGGTGGTTGTAAACTATACCCCCCATGAATATTGCAAGAGAGATGGGGAGAGAACAGAGTCAGCTAAATTCATAGTTAGGGGGAGCTAATGTGTTTCTTCCAAGCCTGCTCATTGGTAAATGCTCTGTATGCTGTGTGCTACGTTGCAAAGGACAGCAAGGCCTGTCCTCTGAGGGGGGCAGCAGGCTGTGTGTGTGGCAAGCTTACCATGGAGAGGAGGGGGAGCGGTGATTTGCATGCCAAGGACATGCTATTTTTGGTAGGTGGCAGTTCTCTGAGTTGACTGAGGATTTTCAGTGGAAACACGAAGTGATACTTTTCTTTTGTTCCCCAAATTTTACATTCTCTTGTCTCGCTTTTGTTTCCTTTGTTACCGTAACTCAGTATTGAGAAGATGGGCTGGTAGTTTAGTGTGCTTGTGTATGAAAGAATCTTTCCTGTTGTTCTCAGGCATGATAAAAAAATTAACACATATTCACATCTAATATTTGAAAAACTGAGAAAAATGAAAAAAAAAGCAACAATGTCACATAGCCTCACTGCCTTTTTGTGCATTTCTTCAGCCTTTTAAAAAGTGTTCTAGCCACTAGGAGGAATTTATCTAAGGGATACAGGAGTGCTGATTCATAGGGGCACATGCACCCCAATGTTTATAGCAGCACTCTCAACAATAGCCAAATTATGGAAAGAGCCCAAATGTCCATCAACTGATGAATGGATAAAGAAGATGTGGTTTATATAAACAATGGAATACTACTTGGCAGTGAGAAAGAATGAAATTCTGTCATTTACAACGATGTAGATAGAACTGGAGGGTATTATGCTAAGTGAAATAAGTCAGTCAGAGAAAGACAGATATCATATGTTTTCACTCATATGTGGAATTTGGGAACCTTAACAGAAGACCATGGGGGAAGGGAGGGGAAAAAAATAGTTACAAACAGAGAGGGAGGGAGGCAAACCATAAGAGACTCTTAAATACAGAGAACAAACTGAGGGTTGATGGGGGGTGGGGGAGAGGGGAAAATGGGTGATGGACAATGAGGAGGGCACTTGTTGGGATGAGCACTGGGTGTATGTAAGCGATGAATCACAGGAATCTACCCCCAAAGCCAAGAGCACACTGTATACACTGTATGTTAGCTAACTTGACAATAAATTACATTTTTTTTAAAAAGTGCTATAGCAACATCTATTTCTGTAGATATACATATATCAACATATACTTCTCAAAAAGCGGGATCATACTATGCACCTACCACTTGCTTTCTTTTACTTAAAAATAGACTGAACAGGGGCGCCTGGGTGGCGCAGTCGGTTAAGCGTCCGACTTCAGCCAGGTCACGATCTCGCGGTCCGTGAGTTCGAGCCCCGCGTCAGGCTCTGGGCTGATGGCTCGGAGCCTGGAGCCTGTTTCCGATTCTGTGTCTCCCTCTCTCTCTGCCCCTCCCCCGTTCATGCTCTGTCTCTCTCTGTCCCAAAAATAAATAAAAAACGTTGAAAAAAAAAATTTAAAAAAAAAATAGACTGAACATCTTTCCAAGTCAGTTCGTAAGGAGTAATAACATTCTTTCACTTATGTATCACTTATATATCCATTACCATACTTCCAACTGAAGGGTGTTTACATTGATTTACTTTTTTTTTTTGAAAATTTTTAAATATTTATTTATTTTTGAGAAGAGAGATACAGAGAGCGAGTGGGGGAGAGGCAGAGGGAGAGGGGGGGTACAGAATCCGAAGCAGGCTCCAGGCTCTCAGCTGTCAGCCCAGACCCCAATGTGGGGCTCAAACCTATGAACCAAGAGATCATGACCTGAGCCAAAGTCGGATGCTTAACAGACTGAGCCACCCAGGTGCCCTGATTTACTTTTTTTTTTTTTTAATGTTTATTTATTTTGAGAGAGAGAAAGAGAGAAAGAAAGAGCATGAGCGGTGGAGGGGTGGAGAGAGAGAGAGAGAGAAAGAGAGAGAGAGAGAGAGAGAGAGAGAGAGAGAGAGAGAGAGAGAGAATCCTAAGCAGGCTCCATGCTGTCAGCACAGAGCCCACAGGGGGTTCAATCCCACAAACCGTGAGATCATGACCTGAGATGAAATAAAGAGCCAGATGCTTAACCAACTGAGTTACTCAAGTGCCCCTACATTGTTTTACTTTTTACTTTTGTTTTTCGTTTCTGTGTGTGTGTGTGTGTGTGTGTGTGTGGAGTTTTTTCTTTTTGGCAATTTCAAGCTATGCTACATGAATATTCTTGGTATATCTTTATGTGCCTGTATTAGTATTTTTGTAAATATATATTTCTAGAAGTACAATTTGTGGGTTGAAAGCTATGCACACTTAAATTATTCATAGCTATGATCCAAATATTCTCCAAAAAAGGGTTATCAATGAATCTGATAAGGATTAATATGCCAGAACACTCATTTCCTCACATCCTTCCAACAATGGGTATTACAAACCCTTATCACAGAAACAGGTAAGTTTCCATGATTTCCTCCTTATTAAGGATTCTTGGAAAGTGAGGAGGTTGAAGGCCACAGAACTACAGATGGGATGGAACAGATTGCTGCATGGGCTGCTAGGAGAGGTCTTTGGACCTAGAGTCAAAGGTGGCCATCCTGGGATCTGGGACTCACGCTTGCCCTCAGACCTCAAGGACTAAAGCGCTACACACAGTGTAGGCCTGTGGTGGCAGTAGGGTGGCATCGTAAGACGGTAGGTCCCAGTATTTGGCTCAGGGCAGCATCTCTTGTACGAGAAACAGGATGGGGAGCTAATGTGTACTGGAAACAGGATAGGAGGAGTTTAGTGCTCAGTCCCGTGCCAAATTTAAGTAGTCCTGTGAGATTAAAGATCTGTGATTCTGAAATCCCTTTAAACTCTATTAAAGATTAGATGATCCTTTAGGTGACTGAGTCTAAGTACAAGATAGGGTGGGCTGGGCTTTAGAAGGCAATCTTTTATTTCCTCAGGCAACATAATTCATCAACGCTATCTTATAGGCATTGTTCTAGGTACTGGGACTTCAAAATAGAAATAAGATAAGGTTCCTGACTCCAAGGAGTTTCTACTCTAGCTGGGGAGTGCAGAGGAGATTGAAAACCAGAAACCAGTACCTTCCCTGGAGTTCAATCCAGGCGTGAGGAACATTTGCTTATGTAAACTTCTCCCATATAAATTTTTGTTACACCCAAAGAGGAAGAACTAAGGAGGGAGGAGGATGTTTGGAAGGATAATGCTTCCAAGATGAGTAGCAGATCACTCGATTGCTTCTTGGAGCTAATTTTACATTGGTTCAAGTAGGTGGGTGGGTGGCCAGTGAAGAAGGGTCTTGTAAGAGATTTTCTCAAATTTTGTACACGTGAATCCCTGGAGTTCTTGTTAAAATGTAGGTTCTGAATCAGCAGGTCTGGGGTGAGGCCCGAGAACATTTCTAACAAGCTCCCACTGAAAGTCAATGCTCCTGGCTCAAGAATCACACTTTGAATGGCAAAGTTCTAGACTGAGGAGGCCCTGAATCCTTTAGTATGACTGGGAAGGAAAGAAGTGGCTTGGGTCAGAAATAAAGTTTGAGAGGTAGGTGGGAGATAGCTGAAGAATAGCTATCTAATTGTGGGGAGCCATTGGGACACTAAAAAGAGGAGTGATGAGTTGGGGAAGGTCGTGGAATCTAATTCAGAGAAGCAGACTATGGAGAATAAATCTCCTGCTTCCTCCCTTTCTCCTTCTCCGTCTAAGAATTGTTCTTCCTCTCCTCCTCTTTATCTTCCTCCCTTCTCATTATCATCATCATCATCTTGCACTGAGGCCATAAAAGTGGAGAATTACTTGAAGCAGGCAAAGGAGATTTCTAAAACAATAGATTCAACTTGGCCGATAGAACACAGACGACATATGCCAGCCGTATTTACAAAGAGGTGAATAGATACCCTGGAGGGAATCTTGGTTTGGTTGAGTTTGGCACACAGTGAAATCAGCACTATTGTGAAGACAAAAAAGAGATCTTTGGCTATTACAGGATTCTTAGGTCTCTGAATTCCTTAAAATTTCCAAGGTGAGTTTTTACCTATAAAACAATTTTGGGCTATTTGCCTTACACACTGGGTGTCTGCTTTGAGTGTAATTCTATGATTTGAATAGTGAATTAGTGAGTCGACAGTGGCTTCTCTGGACTGTGATCTGATACCTGAAATAATCACTGATTTTACTGACAAGTTTTCTCAGACTCTGAGTCCATTTTCCTATAGAACTTTTCTGTAATAAACTCTCTACCTGGAACTTCTCTCCCCAAACTCAGTAAAATCAACATCTATACAACCAAATAGTTGAATTTATCAATGCTCAATTTCTGTAGTTGGCTGGGCAATACAATAATTCGGGAGACAATTTCCATTTCTGATGGTCTTTGGTTGACACACTAAAAATTAGTCCTCTAACCATGAATCATAGATATGATATTTGTATTAAATAAAGGAAGGCCACTTATTCAGATTAAACAACAAAAAATGCCTAGTAGTTTGTTAAATCTGGAGGAAAGAGATGGCCTCAAAATTCTAGCTTCCATCACTTTCATAGGTCTTTAGAGTTTTCTTTCTTTCCTTTAGGAAACGATTTTGATTATTTGAATCTTTGATGGCTTAGCATTTTTATGTACAGTCACATTAATTGATTGCATGGTGAAGCTGATGAATCCCAAGTGGTTTGAATGATTCTCACCCTCTATACTCCTTGGGTTGGGACTTATAATTGCTTTTTTTTTTTTTTTTTTTTAAAGGAAAATGCAATAAGGAACACAGCCATAGCATGCACTTATTTCCATGAAAGGAAGACAAGGTTCTCTTGAGCCCCACTGGACTAGGATAATCCAGCTGGGTTGCCTTAGAATCCAAACTCAGAGGGCTATCTGGGCCAGGAAAGACAGAAGTTGTAGGATGAGGACGATGGATAAGTAATAGGGAATGGTGGGGCCTGTGTCGGGCTGGGGTGTGCATTCAAAATTTAAAAAACCAAAAACCAAAAAACCAATACTGTATGAGCCATATATCCATGGCTGTAGGTCAGAATGTTATCTAACTAAATGTCAGTGTTGATAATCAGAGCAGTAATCCTGTAAGACAAGTGAGTGAGTGATGTGAGTGCAAGGAGAGGCCATACAATGGAACCCATAGCAACTGAATCCCTGCTTCTCCGGTGGGTATACACAACATTGCTCATCATTAAATACTGACTTCTAGAACTGATAAACTTACTTAATACTTTTTCCTAAAATTTTCAGTGATTTCCATAAGCGTGTTTATACCTGCTATGTGCCAAGCACTGTGCTGGGATATGAAGGTCGATAATTCGTAATCCGGGCCCTCGAGAGCCTGATTACAGGAGGGCAGAATAGCACTATCACAGATAAAAGCAATCAAGTGGAAGTTCTCACTCTCATTTTCGTTTTATAGGAAAAATAACAATGGTATGGTGTAAGCCAACAAGTCAAGAGTAAGACAAAGGGCAGAATCATTGCCTCTAATCTCCCCCATCTAAATCATTCACATAATAGATGCACCACTATTGCCAAGAACCTCTGCCTTCCTGACTTCAATCCCGGCTCTCTGGCGTGTTGCCAGCCTCCAGTGAGCAGCTGGGATTTTGAGGCTGCTGTGTGGTAGCAGTGCTGTTAGAGTCCTTTTGTTCAAAGCAAGGATATGCCCTGAAAACAACAGCTCATTCTGTGGACAGTCATCAGTATTTTCACTAAAATGATAAAATGATAGGTAGTCGACTGCTGAACAATTTGAGCAGTAAAGGGAATTCCCTTGGGGAATCCATTCTGATGCAGAATGCACAAGACCGAGAGGCATTTAGAAAGACAAAAAATGAGAAGAGGCTAAAAACAAAATGGCTCAGTTCAGCGTTTTCTGAAATAACTTGTGCTTTTTAGTTTTACGAGGTCTTGTCTCCTAGAGTCCATAAGATAGATGCCTTCTAGAGTTGTAATCATGTTAAATTACGTTACATGTAGTAATTTTTCTTTAGACACTGATGATATCCAGTTTTACCAATGTACATTTACAAATGGTATTCTACTCTCCTAAATATGAAAATTAGAGCTAACATTTATATGGGGTTGGTAAATGACCCCAAATGGGGCCCACACATGACTTATTTATAGATGAAAAGTTACTTTAGTCAAAATTGAATTGAAGATGTCCTCAATTACTTATGAAAAATGGTTATTTATATTCAATGATTTATACTCAAAATGTCAGATGGTGAGGGGTAGGTTTCAAGTTGAAGTCTGGCCCCTAAATCTAGAGCTTTTCCATCAATATCATTACCTTAACCCAGCAAACGTGAGTTGGCTCCTTGGTGAGTCACAGAAACTGCACCGGTTGAGTTGATACACAAAGAAAAAAAACCCTTTATTTGCAGCAAATAAGGAGATCACTTGGAATAGCTTGCAAAGCCATGACTCCCCGAGAGAGGGTGAATGGGTACCTTCTGTGTAGGATTATGATGAATATTTCCATAGGGAAGCTTTGTCATCAGATGTAGAGGTGGACATAAGGTCAAGCATGCGCCTTAAGGAAACATCATATACATACATTGTATGTTACGTAAATGAGGCTGGGGCTCATTCCTTGGGAGGAGATTTACCTTTAATGAGTTAAAGGTCATGGTAGATCGTTCCAGAGGTCACTCCATGGCCCATCTGTGCAGGCTGGAGTTGGGGTTTAGCTCAAAGGGTGCAGGTGGTCTGGGCCAGTGGGAGGTCTTGTCAAGGCAGTTGCTATCACCTGAGGGGTGGTTTTGAGTTTCACTGGCCTGAGATAAGAGGTAAGTTGAAAGAAGAGCTTAAGGAAAAATGCAAGACTATGGTTTGTGAGTACAAGCAAGTGGGCAGTAAAGGTCAGGTGTTGGGATCTAGTTGATGACATCACCACCTTTAAAAAAAATTACAGTATAAAGTGAGATTATGCAGTGTTGATTTTAGACGAATGAAGTACCATATTTCATTATATAATCAAATAAGATGTTAATATTTTGTAATATTCAATATATATGGAGCTCTTCTGGAAATAATGAGTAAATCAATCTCATTAATGATGTTTTTAAAAAATAATAACATTCCACAGAAGTGGCAGGAGGAAAGAATGTTTTATATTCTACCTGAATATCTCAATCAGAATGGGGCATATATGATGTAATCTAAAATATCTTGCACTATTAAAGAGTTTTTAAGCAAGGTTTTTTAATGTGGCATCTCCAGGAGTACCTTCTTCCCCTGTGTGGGTCCAGGTTTTTCTGTCCTTATTCTTCTTCCAATCATCTAATGCTATTGGCTTGTTTTTAGATCTTGTAGAAATTCCTCAACTTCAGCCCACTGATGGCATCTTTCGAATCTATGTAATGCTTCTATAACTTCAATAGGATTTAGGGAAGGAACACAGACTGGGTCCATCAACTTGAACCATGAACATCAGCCAATAATAACTTGACGAAGTGGTGATTACAGGAAAACAAAGATCTATTACACACATTTAAAGGAAGCAAACTTGGGGTGAAGAAATCCATCGCTCAAGTATGACTCACAACAGAAAGAAATGATATAAACTCCAAGCTATTAAGAAATGTACAATAGCAGACTTTAGCAGATAATGGTACATAATTAGGAGGAAATTTTAAGTCTTTAAGAAATTTGGGATTCAAATGAGCACTATCAAAAAACCACTGCATCCTGTGCCTAACACAAAGCAGGCACTTGATAATTATTTATTAACTGAATGGGTGACATTATCATTAGAGCCCTGGGATCTCATCCAAGCTCAAACATCAAATGTGGTCGTGAGCAATTTGATTTATAAAACTAGCAACTTTCTAAAGCTAGCGTTTATCCGGTACAAACGCTTTTTTTCAACCAACTTGCGACTCGGAGCTATGTCTTAACTGCAAGAGTCCTTCAACATTCACTAAAAAGGTAGTTCTTTAATTGTCAGCACCTCACTTGATTTAAATGAAATCTGCTAACGTAATTTTGTATTAGAGGTTAACCAGAGGTTAACTTTGATGCCGGGCAGGTAACAGTTTAAGTTAGGTAAGTGGCAAATGCTGATTAATATTTCTGGGACCATCAAAGGAGAGAAAAAAACTTCACTTTTTTTTTTTTCTTGTAAGGTCGATTTTTCAGAAAACAAAAAAGTACTACGTTTGCTGAGAGGGTCTTTCTTGCTCTAGGAAAAGTTCCTTTAAACTTTAATTTGCCTACAAATAACCTGGGGATCTCGTTAAACGCAAATTAGATGAGGGCTGAAAAGGTCCTGAGAATGCGAATTTGACAGCTCCCAGGTGACGCTGCTAGCTCTGCAATATACACGCTCAAACATCTTAGGTCACCTAATTCTCGTTTTCAACTTTAAAGATTTGGTCCAAATGTGCTTGCTGTTTTGTAACGAAAGAAAGTTTCCAGAAAACCTTAGGCCTGCTAATTTCCATCACTTTTGAATGGCAAAAAATGCAACTCAGAACTGCGGTTCCGGCCTCCACATTCGGTCGTCCTAAGGCGGCTTCGGGAACCGACTAAGGAACGCGTCTAAGTCTCGAGCCCGGGTGTCTGCGCGGCATCCCGCCTCGGCTCGAGGTCTGCGGAAAATGCTCACGGCGGGAACTCCGGGGATGCCCGGCCGCCCCCGGCCGCCGATTGATTCCCTTTCCAGGAACGCGCGAGCCCGCCCCCCGCGCGCGGCCACCGATTGGCCAGGACGGCGCCGGCGTGACGTCACGCCCCGCCCCGCCCCGCCGCCCCTCCGGCCCCGCCCCGCGGGGTGGCCTGGCGGTTTGGTCTGGAGCAGCTGAAACCGGTTTGAGCGGAGCCGCTTCCTGCCGCTCGGCGCCGCCGCGGGCTGCCTGGGGGAGCGCTGGCGAGGCGCTGACGGCGGGTGCCGGGCATCTCGGCCCGCGGCCCTCGCTCTTGGGCGCAGCGGTAGCGACGGCGCGGACCCGCGGACCTGGCAGGTGAGGCGGGCCGCCAGAGGCCTGGCCCGGCGCTCGGTACGGGGGCCGCGGCGGCAGCTCACGTGGCGGTGGAGCTGTCAGGGCGGCCCGGCCCGGGACGTGGCGGGGCGAGGGGTGGGCAGGGTGCCCCGGCCCCGGCGGGCACTGCCCACCCCCCTCCCGGGGTGTGTGTGTGTGTGTGCAAACAGCGGCCTGGACCTTGGCGCCCGCACGTCGGTGGGCAGTCTCTGTTTATTCGACTTGTATTGTTTGCTGCCACGATTCCGCTGGCCTGCCTGGTGCTTAGTTCCCCTCTGAAAAATGTGTGAAGTCTCTTCCCTGCAGCAGAAGGCATGGAGCGTAAGACCACCACGAGGAGACGAACTTAAGGAACGAAGAAACACAAATTGGCGCTGAAGTCGTTTGCGTACCCCTAACCCGCAGCGTGTCCCTCGCCGACCACCTCTCGATCCGTCCATAAGTAATTCCCGGTGTTTTGGCAGCTGCTTGTTTTCTGAAATTGCCCAACCGCATAGTGGAAGGCATGCTTGTGTAATTCAGCTGTATTCCAAAAAAAACCCCAAAGTGCCTTCCTGTCCTGGGAAGAGGTTCCAGGAATAGACATCTGTGCTGTCCATGCAGTTTTGGGAGAGCTGCACCTTGTCGCCAAATTTGTACTTTTCCCAGAGCTGTTCGGATTGCCTTGATGACTTCTGCGCCAATGCCCCCCTCCTACCCCACTGCCCGCTTAGAAAGGGAATCATGCATGCGTTCAGTCATGAATCGTAGAGAATTGTTTCATTTTGAGGCCGCCGTGCCGTCTGATGCAGTGATAACGTAGAACAAGATCCAACCAAGCAGGATGTTTCGACCTGATGATTTTTTCTTCATACTGTGCTGTGGGGCTCTCTGTGTGTCCCCAGCAGCTCCCCTCTCCGCTGCCCCTGCATGTGTCTCCATCTTGCTACATTTCTGACAGTTCTGACTTAGCTAAGAAGTGAATACAAGCTATCGGTCCTCTGTCAACTCCTGATGTTCTGGAGTTGAGGAGTGAGTCAGGATGAAGCAAACAGGTCAACCTGCGCATGGCCTCATCTGTTCTGGACCTAAGGACTAGGGAGAACCAGTATTCTGGGCAAAGTAAGATTTAGGAAAAAGTTGTGTTCAGAAAAATAGTGACCACGAAAGAAGTCTTACAGCGGCAGAGTGGGTAAAATTTGATAATTACAGAATGTAGGTTGATGAATCAAATCTTTTTATATGTAACTTCGCCAGGAAAAGTATGTGGGTTATACGTGAAATAATACCAAGACCAAGTGAGATGGAAAACATTTGGAAAAGTTTTACTGCGTTGTTTACAAAGTTGAACAAGGAATTAACCTGAGTGAAATCTCCAGAAACGCTTTCTTTTATAAAAGTCCATTCATGTCTGCATACGTTTGATTAAAATATTGGCTCAACTGTACTGGGGTCAGAATAGTGGGGGGATCCTACGACAGGGTGAACAGAAATGAACTCTGAAAAACCTAGGCATTTCATATATTCCTTATGGCCAGTTATGAGGACCAGAGCTGCTGGCGTCTAAGAAAGAGCAAGACTTGGAAATGGCTTTTTTTTCTTTTTGAAGGAAAACAGAGATGTTCTTTTTGGCCAGAAAAACACACTTTAGCTAAAAATATCTATGACCTCAATTTAGCTCTAAACTAAATGTCCCTGTACCTTTGGTTTGCTTAACTATCCCTTTTGTTCCCCAAGCTGGTAAACCAGTAAGATCATGTGTTGGGATAGTTTATTTGACAAAAAGAATAGAGTAGAATTTATTTTGGCAGATAGTGTAAACTCTGAAGTATTTCTTGAATGTAAATTGCAATGTTATATTTTACTAATTGCTTGTGTCTTTAAAAAACTATTAAAATAGTGTTAAATGCTACTCAAAATCTCAGATAAGAATACTGTTTTATATTTGTCTTCAAAAAGCGCAAAATGGAAGTTATATATAAAACAAATTGAGTTGGTTAAATAACATTTACAGTCAGCTCATACACATAAAAAGGACTAGGATTTTTCATCTTGTTTTGTGTATGTCTGGAAGACCTCCCCCCTCCAAGTTGGGGTGGTTTTTTTGTTTTGTTTTGGTTTGGTTTAGGGTTTTTTGGCTTGTATGGAAGAAGAAGTGTTGGTGAGTGTGTAAATTTTGCGTTCCATGACAGGACAGTATTTTACTTTGTCACTGTTTTGGTGGTAACTGGGTGTCAAAATTGTACATGCCAGTCCTGCACCAGAATTTTGGCCTCTGTCCACGATCAAGTAAACTGGTGTAGGAGCAGCTCCCCAGGCTTTTATTTGGTATAATATTAAATTGTGGGAGGAAGGGGAGTGGAAATTAAATCAGACTATAGGACTTTTGGCAATCCAAGCGGAAAATGATGCTTTGGTGATGTCCAGGGAGGTTTTGTTGGGTGGTATTTTTGTGGTTGTGTATATAGGTTTGTATAGTACCTTTACTGCAGCTGTTTACAGACAAGTTACTATGGCCACTCTTACAAGCAGCCTTAAGATTGAAAGTCAGTTTTAATAATCAGTTGAATTCTTTTATTAAATTTATTGTGTAAGTTCCCCATTTAATGCAGTAGAAATTTAGAGGTAATTTTGTACTAGTTGATTTTAATATATAGGAATAATTATATTTGATTTCCCTAAAATTGGCTGAAGTAGATATTTAAAAGTGATCAAAAATAGTTAAGTACCACCTATGTAATTATGTAGACGAGATGATGTAGTCTTAGTTGAAAATTGTGACAGTAAACACTGGGTGAAAGTAACAATTCTAGGTAGAGATTGAGGTTGGTTATTCAGCAGTTTTGCTGGATGATGGGGCTTTTTGCTGTGTCTTTAAATTAATTCAGTTACGTAAAAGCCAAGCTCTTTTGCTAGCCTTGAGGTTTCTTTATATTACATGAATAATTAAATGTAAGATGGCAGTGTTTCAGTCAACTATTTAATTATTAGAAAAGGATTATTCCTACTCTTAGAGTTATACTCAGATTGATATGTCATGTTAAAGGAGAGCTAATAAGATGTTTGGATTGGTTGACGAAGGGGTAACAATGTAGAGCTATTTTTAGATTTAGAACATTCTTTGCTAGAACTGGATGTATATGCTTTAAATAGATCTTGTTTATTCTTAGACACAGAAAGTGGATTGAGGCATCTTAGAAATTATTTTGATCAAGGACAGGTTTTTCTCCAGCGCACGGTCTTGGGTTTTCTAGCTGAAATAGTAGAGTTATCAAATAGGGAATTCTGTATATAGGTGATATGACACTGACGGGTGGTCTTGCTTAATATGCTTAACATTTGCGTCTTATAATTGATGAAAGTGGGATGATAAATAATACGTAGCTAACATTGAGCCTGGATTCTTGACCTTCATAGCAGCCCCCAATAGATCAGCTTTCTCAAACTCAGCTATATTAATATTTGCAGCTGGGTAATGATTTGTGGAGAGCTCTTCCGTGCACTGCATGTGTTTAGCAGCACTATTGGCCTCTACTGACTAGATGCCAGCAGTATTGCCCCTAGTGAGAACTGCTGCTATAGATCCACCTTGACTTTGAAGTGTAGTTACTGGAGTAGCAGTGTTCATTAAATGCCCATCACATAGTTGTGCATGTATTCATGGTGGGGGGGGGGGGTGGGTACAGAAAAATGAATAGCTGTGAAAATTACCTTATGATTCTTTAAATAATGTATAAATGCAAATAACATTTATGCTGGTAAATTAATGAAATGATGCAGAGTAGGGCCATTGAAATTCTTTTAGGAACACATTGGTTCACATTGGTGAAATTCAGAGGGAGTTGGAGAAATTATGTGGAATATGTTCTACCTTTGTGTAGAGTATGGGTTTTTTCTCTATATAAATTGTGTAACCCATTTTAGAATTGATACTGTATATATTTTTAAAAATCTATTTGTCATCTTCCCTCAGGTACTTAAATTAGGGGATAGTAAACAGATTGGTTTGGGTGGGGAAAACAACCAAGTAATGAAAAATCAACTAAAGAGAAAATGAGGATAGGACATCAAAGGCTTAGGGGTTTAGATTTCTATAAGTAATCAAGCTAATTTCAAGCCAGGGACATGGGGAAGAATATTCTAACTGACATAAATATATTATTGGGAAGACATTTAGAAGCCAAAACACAGGTTATAACGGATACTTAGGAGTTTGAATGAAGTTCAGACTGTAGACAGATAGGCATGGATGTAAGAATCAACAGGATTTGGTAATAGATTGCAGAGTCGAGACTCTAAATTCCAGTCTATAGAACTAGAGTAATGACAGTCCTATGGTTAATACAAAGAAAATCTGAAAAGAATGATTTATGGGGGAGGGGTGTGTTTCATTTTAAGTTATTAGTTACTTAGAAGCAGAATCTCCCTCTTGTTGCAGAACATAACTAGTTTGTTTCAGTGAATGGTACTTAAGTTCTTCAGTTGTTTCCTTGTTATTAAAGTTGAAGGTTACTGAAGTAGAAATCTTTTATTGAGCCAAGTTTTTTTCTATCTGTAGTTTTTTTGTTTTTGTTTTGCTTTTTTTTTCTTCTTCATAACATGAGCCTGGTCTGGAAAGATAGGCTGAGTTCAGACCAGCTGCTTATCAGAAGAGAAAGTTTGTAACAAGAGAATCTTGAATCCTTAAAAAAAATGTTTGGACACACCTGTTTTGCAGTCTTTCTGGCCCATACACACAGACTAGGTTTTAACATTAGGCCCTAAAAATTGCTAGGTACTTCTTAAAAAGTCTTTATATGTAAGTTTTCTGAAACCTTTTGCTCACAATTGAGATGTATTTTGGGTTTTTTGTTTGTTTTTAATTTGTTTCTTGGAGGTAGCTATCTAGAGATAAGATTTTTATATACTGTAAATGACGTTTTCTCTTCTTTCTAGCACAACATTCTAAAATAAATCCATCAGAATGACACCTTCTCAGGTCACCTTTGAAATAAGAGGAACTCTTTTACCAGGTATTGTAAAGTTTTATTTTAAAACAAAATTTTAAGTTAAATGAGCATTTTTCTTATCTGGAATGTCTTAAATATAGAGTTTGTTAATACAGTGGGCCTAATTTTTAGATGAAGATACCTTTAGGGCTTGTCTGATGTCAGAAATGTGCTTGGAGTATAGTAAAGTCATGGAAAAAAAACCATACTTCCCCAAATAGTAAATATCTTAGTCTCATGTTTTCCAAGAAAACTGTGAATGTATTTAATTTTGCATAGACAGTTGGACTATGATTTTTAAGTACTATGAAAATGAGGGAAGTTTTGCTAGTGCAAGAAGTTGGTGAAGTAAAATTAGTTGGCTAAGATAACTTTGTTCCTTTTTTTTTTTTTTTTTTTTTTTTTTTTTTGGCTACTTGTATTTCTTGCTGTCTATTAAAGCAGTGTGAAATAATTTTAGTGTAAGCTAGCAAATCAAAACAGTATCATGCCTGGGATATGGATCTCCTTATTTGATATACTCTGGCTAAACTGACCATTTCTCAAATCTGTTACATTCCTTCCTTCTTTTGGGGGCTTTTTCAGATTATTACCTCTGTCTGTATCTTTGACCTCCCTTCTCCCCTTTAACTATCCTTACTCTAACCCCACATTTAGCTAGGTTAGGATCTCTGTGAAATTCAGAATTTTAGTACCTTTAAGATTTTATTTGAGGAGCACCTGGGTGGCTCAGTTGGTTAAGCATCCGATTTCGGTTCAGGTCATGATCTCACGATTCATGAGTTCAAGCCCCGCATCGGGCTCTGTGCTGGCAGCTCAGAGCCTGGAGCCTGCTTCAGATTCTGTGTCTCCTCTCTCTGCCCCTCCCCCACTTGTGCTCTGTCTCTGTCTCTCAAAAATAAATAAATGTAAAAAAAAGATTTTATTTGAGATTGATAGATTGTAACCACTGTGAAAATTTGACCTTGTGTTCATGCTGAGTGCCTGCACTTAACACAGTACCTGGCCCAGAGCTGGTGTAAAATATGTGTTCAAAGAATGAATGAATGGTTCACTTGTGTATATCCAGCATCTTTGGTATAGCAGCCATCAGAGCAGTTGACAGAGTGTGTGTTTGTCCAAGTTCAAAGTCTTAGCCAAGAAGATCTGGTAAAGCTCCGTCTCTGGGCAGGATTCTGCAGATTAAAGATTGCTAGTCAGCTGATAGGTTGGCTCCTTTGGGTCAAGAGCTCACCTCTAGTCCAGTGTGGAGCCTTCTCTATGGGTAGAAGACTGCAGAAGTGTATTGTACTCTCTCAGGGAATTGTTCACAGGCAGCTTAAACTAGGAGGAGGAGCTTGGGTATACCAGGCAAATGGACCAAGCACAGAATTAGCCACAGAAGGGTCAGCTTGATGAGGGTCTCAATCTTAATGACTAGAGGAAAGATAGTGGCGGATGTGAATGTAGATGAATCTGTAGGTGCAAAAGGGAATATTTGTATTTAGCAACAGTGTTTATCTTTTCTTTTTGTATCAGGGAGGGTAGTGATAACCTAAGTTTACTGCAAAACAAAATCTGGTTACCCTAAAGGATTGGTAAGTATTTTGATGTGAAATCTCTATATGTAACCCCTCTGTGCTTGACAAACATGTATTTAGAACCCCGAAAACTCCTGAAGGACTATCGCACTTGAAACTTTAGTTAAGTTTTAGACAATCCAAGCTTACAGGGTACTCATGCAGGTGGCTGAACCCAACTATAGTTCTCGTTTTACTAGAGTAGTGCCTAGAAGTTACTCAGAATGTGGAGGAGTTTGTCTTGAACTTTGTTCACTTGGGCTCAGTTCATCTTTTTCTTTTATGAATTTTAATTGTAGTAATTCAGAATGTATTGATACATAAGTCAAAGACTTCTTCATACTTCTATCCAAGAAGTTGTAGACTTTTACCGAATATACAAAATTCAGCAAATGTAGGCAATAGCTGTATTTTGGTTTGTCTCTTGATGATAAGTGTTCAGGTAAAGCAGTAGTCATTATTTTAGTAAGGAAAATTAGATTTGTCACACTCTGAGTCTGTTTTGAGTAGTTTTTGTTATATCGCTGCTTTCCCATTGATCATTTTCTTGACATTTAGTGTGTTAATAGCCACTGTTTGTTCCTGGAAAATACTGGTTACTATTTCTCTAGAATACTTAACATGCATTTAGTATTTGCCTTTTTAAATTGGAAGCTGCCTTGAAGGTAGGAACTGATCACTCGGACTGATCACTCTGTCTTCTTGGTGCTTGTTATTGGCTCAGTTAAGGAGTTGAACAAACGAAGGATAGTTCATCCCTACACATCCCTCCTTTTCTTTGGCTTTGGTTCTGTAGAGGTAGGTCAAGTTAAGAACGCAGGGTCCAACACGTCTCTGGTGAGGTTCCTCCATCTGCTAAAGGGGACTCTGTATCCAGGTGATCTAGTGCAACAGACTGTTCTTTTCTTCTTTAAACTGAAATTTGAAACTTTCTTACTTATCCCACTGTAACAGGTTGTTCTGTTTCTTTAGGAGAAGTTTTTGCCATATGTGGAAGCTGTGATGCTTTGGGAAACTGGAATCCTCAAAATGCTGTGGCTCTTCTTCCAGAAAATGAGACAGGTGAAAGGTAAGCAGGAAGACAACAGTTGACAGAGTACTTGTGACATTCACATTATAACTTAGGGGGGTTATAAGATACCTTCGTATAGTTTCCTCTTCTAGTTTTAATTTTTATCAGTTCTCACATGTGCCAAAGAGTGAGGTAGTTGTACAATATTGGTTGTAAACAAACAAGTTTCTCTGTTTCTTAATTTCTACCTCTCAACCATTTTCAGCTTTTGGCTGGTTCTTTTGGTAGTGACTACCATTTTTCTAAATAACTGGCTTATATTGCTATTTCTTTCTTTTTTTTTTTCTTTTTAACTTTTTTTAGGTATTACCTTTTGGCTCTCAGTACATATCTTTTTTTTATATTTTTATTTTATTTTTTAATGTTTATTTTTGAGAGAGAGAGCAAGAGTGAGCACGAGCAGGGGAGGGGCAGAGAGAGTGAGTGAGAGAATCCCAAGCAGGTGCTGAGCTGTAAGCACAGAGCCCGACATGAGGCTGAAACCCATGAACCATGAGGTCATGATCTGAACCGAAGTCAGATGCTTAATTGTCTGAGCCACCTAGGTGCCCCTCTCAGTACATGTTCTTGATAAAAGATCTTATTTTTGCTTTAGCCTATAAAATAATTTTCTGTAGCAGAGAGTGGAACAAGTATGTTAGCTAATGTACCGAAATGAATTCACAACCAATATTAAATACAACACTAAACTTAGCATGGGTGTATTGGTGCATTGCCCTAGGGAAAGGAGGGTCTGGGTACTGGTTTCAGTTCTGTAGTTAACTGTGCTCTTGGGCAGATCTGATTTCTCTAGGCCTAGGTCACATCATCTACACAGTAAAGAATCATGAATGTCGATAAAGGTGGGACTTGTTCAGTTGGGGATATTTGGAAGTGTTATGGGTTGTCGAGATGTTATGTGTGGGAGGTAAGGAGATATGAAATCTTAAATAGTATACAAACACATACAATGGCCTTAGGGAGAAGCACCAGATTGTGTGATTATTAGGCTCAAATTCTGTTTTCCTGTCGAGCAGTGCTACTGAAAATGTGGCCTGTGGGCCAGTGCTAGAGAAAAAGCTTTATTGTCAGTGCATTATGGGAGAAATACAGAAATTAAGAGCAAGCAATGTTTATAGCAATTTGACATTGCTGGGACATTCATGCATGTCACTGTGGATTCATCTCTGTTGTACTGGATACATAGACCAGAAGTGTTGGTTGCAGGACAGGCAAGCAAACAAAAACTGGTCCTTCGCAGCAAATAGTTTGAGGAGCACCAATGGCGAAGCAAAGGAAAATAACAATACAGTATCATAATGTAAGCTAACAAAAAGAAAAAACATCTATAAAACACTCTTCCCTATTTGTCATTAGTGTAATACATTTTTCAGCCAATTCTCAGCTTTTTTTTTTTTTAATGTTTATTTTTGAGAGAGAGAGAAATAGTGCAAGTTGGGGAGGGGCAGAGAGAGAGGGAGACAGAGAATCCAAAGCAAGTGAAGTTTTATTGGTAAATACTGGGATCACAGAGGAATGAGATGTTCATTCCTGTTTAGTGGCTGGTTTTTCCTCCAGTTTCAGATCAGCCATTCTGATCTGAAGTAAAACCTCATGTCTTTCTGAACTTGTTCCTAAAACACAACTCTGCTCTGGATGCTTGAGCTGCCCTGTCACCTGTCTTAAGTCCCTTTCCGCCAACCTGGCCAAAATTATGTGAACAGACAACACTTAACTACATAACTTCAAGGGACCAGCCACTTTTGCCTTACTGAAGTACACTGAAATGTAATTGATTTATATATGTAGATAAACAGTGTTTCACATGAAGGAAAGAAGATGATGATGATACAAGATGATAGAAAAGACATTTGCCTTGGACACCATTCTTGTATTTTAGAAGAGCGTTTGTTTGGATTTCAGTGTGCTCTGCATTTTTGTTTTTTAAGTAAACTTCAGCCTAGCATGGAGCCTAATGCAGGGCTTGAACTCATGACCCTGAGATTAAGAGTTGGCCGCTGAACCCACTGAGCCACCCAGGTACCCCCTCAGTGTGGTCTGCATCTAAGCTCTCTGTACCTCTTTTTTTAGAATCTCTTAAGCCTCTCCATACCTACAGGCTATTAGGATTTTTTTTTTCAACTTAAAGATAATTTGAAGGTTGTAGTATTGTTTTCTAATAATGCAGAAAATGTGGGTCACTTGTGGTTTATTTGCTCTTGTAGATTTTATAGTATTTTGGGGCAGGATATGAGGGGGCTATTCAAAATCAGGCAGGTATACTAGACATCATTGTCCCTGTGTCCTCCCTTTTCTTGAATTTCATCAGATTATGTTCATTTTTTATGTCACTGAACAGTTCTGGTTCATTTTTAACTTTGCAACCTTTATTTAAGGGAAATGGAGTAAAAAATTCATTCTTTGTTCTCCCCATCTCTTTTCATTCAGTGGTTCTTAACCAGGGGTGCACATTAGATCCACTTGTGAGGGCTTTAAAAAATACACGTCTAGATCCTACCCCTGGGCAATGAGGAATAAATAATACTTGAGAGAGGGGCCCAGCACATTTTTCAAAGCTTCCCACTAATTTTATTGTACACATGGGGCTAGTTTCACATAGTCCGGCTGACTATGAATGAAATAGTATTAGAGATTTGCTATTTTTTTTGGAGCAGAGGTGAGAGAGAATTTCACCTCAGAGTTGGTAGAGTCTGCCTGGGGTGCTGTGTTGAAAAGATTCTGAGGCTTACCAGGGAAAAGTAGTGGGGCACGTATGCCAAGCATTTGCTATTCTCGTTTTATAGCAGTGCTTCTCAACCAACCTTACGTGTTCAGATACTCTGTGAAGTTTGATCAGACGCCACATGACCAGGCTCCACCCAGACCTATGAAATCAGAGTCTCCTAGGGTGGAGCCAAGGCATATGTATTTTATTGCTACCAGATGAATCTAATTGTTGACCATGGGTGACAGCTGGTTGTGGATATTTTGTTAGGAACCAGGATTGAGTCAGAGTGAGGATAATGCCCTAAAGCCTGTCTTGGAAGAGCCAGGTGGGGAGCTGTGCTAGCCATCTGGTGTCATGGAAGAACGTTTGGAGCTGCTGTTTATTCACCGAACTATTCATGCTGAATTAAGGTTTGGGTAACGGCCTATGATGGTGGCTCTCAAACTTAAGTGTTCATCATCAGAGTCACCTGGAGGGTTGTTAAATTACAGATTGTTGGACCCTCCTCCAGAGTTTCTAATTCAGTAGCTCTAGGTGTGGCCTGAAAATTTGGATTTCTAACAAGCTCCAAGGTGATATTGATGGTCCTTGGGTCACACTTTGGATACCACTGGTCTATAACTGGAAGGTAAAAGTCAGTTATCATCATGAATTGTAGTGATTTCTTTCACTGTTGAGTCAAAACTTTTGAACAGCAATAGACTATGTTAGCGTAGCATTGTTTGGAGGAAGACGTTGAGTTGAGACAAGTAAGATACAGATACTGATTGCTTGGCTAGGGGAATGAATAGCCAGAGGCTGGGCGGGACAGTCAGAACAAGGGACAGTTGGGAACATGAGTATAGCTTGCCTGCCTCAGCCCTAAAGCCTCTTAGGCCTGTAACATCTCTGAATAGGTGGCAAGTCAGAGAAGATTCTGACTCTGGCTTCCACCTTTGGGCTACTTTTTCTGTTTGGAACACTCTGGCTCTTTTATGGCTGATTCCTTCTCATCACATAGGACTCCTGTCAGACAATTCTTCCTCATTGAGGCTTCTCCTCCAAAACCTCCTGTCATGTCAGAAAGGTCAAGCAGCCTTACTGCGTATGTTTGGTTATTTGTCTACCTTCGCAAGAAAGCAGTCTGCTTGAAGATAGGGCTCTTTCTGCCTTATTCATCACCGTGTTCCCAGTGCCTGGTGCAGGGTAGGCCTGGAGTAAAATTTTGTGTGGGAATAAATAAATGCTGTTGGTCACAGACCTTGCTTGAGGGATTTTATGAATTGTGAAGTTTCTGTGCACTTTAGCTTCGTCTTAATGCTGCTGCTCTAATTCTTTTTTGTCACAGCATGTTATGGAAAGCAACCATTATACTCACTAGAGGAGTATCAGTTCAGTACCGCTACTTCAGAGGGTGCTTTTTAGAACCAAAGGTATGTTTTCTTTATCTAGTTTCCAGTTTCGTTAACAAACTTACTTCTTTCAAAAGCAACTAATTTAAGTTTGGAAACATTCAAAGTAATATGAGTTTGGATCAAATAATGAAAACAGAACTCTAGCTTAATAATATTTTAGTACTAAAAATCAAGGAAGTAGCCACTTCAGAGGCAGACGATGTCTGCAGTGGAGTTTTAAAAGACTAATAGTAAGTATCTTCTGCAGTATTCTTGTTATGAAATTGGTTTTAATGATAAGTGAATGTTGTCAGTAGCTGTACATTTTCTGTTACTTTTGTAAACCTGTTAGTAACCAGTTACAAGGGTTTTCTTTTTGTTTCATTTTTTTAATCCTTATGTGGTATGAATACATTTGGAGGAATATATAGCCAGCTTTGAGTAATTCTTTAAAAAAATTATTTCATAACAGCCATCTCTCAGTGGCTGCGTTGTTTTAACTCCTATCAAAACTGAAGTCGTTCCTCTTTAGATTTTTTCAACGATGGTGTTGATAGATTAGGATCTTTTCTGAAGGCTTTTGGAATATCTGTTAAACCTAATCTGCTTGCTCACAATGATTTATTATTTGGGGATTGTTTTCATATTTGGAAAAGAAAAAAAAATTGATTCTTCCCTCTTATTTTAAAGATGCTTATTTCCTGAAAGGATTCTTTTCCTTCAGATTTTTATCTTTGAGCACACTTGGGCTGCATGTGAACAGGGGTTTAGGCAGGAGTCTAGGAAGCAAAACATGGAATAACCTTTTTAAAAGTTTTATTTCCCTTTGGGATCATTTAATACTTGTTACATGTGAAAAAATGCAAGCAGCCACTGTTAGCTCATTCTTTTAGCCACCATTACAGAAAAGAAAACTGACAAAGCCACTTCAGCTGTCTTTTGCACCTATTACGTTTCTTACTCCAAGAATATATTGTAAATACTCAGTGATTAAAACTACATTATGGTTGATCATTGTGTTGGCTTATCTTGACAATAGTCTCATTTTAATGACTTAAAAGATCGTTTATTTGGCATAGGGGTTATGCATTGTGGCAAAGTTTTTTAGTATAAATTGAACAGTTGTGCAGGGACAGTAGGTCATAACACTCGTATCATCGAAGGTTTATTTGAGGATCCTGGTATGTGAAATTTGTAATATGTGAAATCAACTAAATTTTACTTACAGGGGTATTTGGACAAGAAAAATCATGAGTCTTTTGGGTGTAGTTTTCTAAAGTAAGACTATTGTCAACATGGATCAAATTAAGCCAACAGTATTTTTCCTCTTCATTAAAAATGTAACCAAAAGCAGCAAATCAGTCCAAATTGCCTTTCTGAAAAAATTGGCAAGAAGTCTGCTTACAGTAAAAAACAAGTTTTTCCCCTTGTAATACTTGCAAAAGTTCACAGTATGTGTTGGTGAGTGTGTTTCTTTAAGTAGGTGCTCTGTATCGTGTACACATGTACCGTGTGATGCAGGGGCTGCCATGGTAAGTATGTTTTTCATGGACTAGAGTAAATAGCTACATAAAATCCCATGCATTATAGCTACAGGGTTTTTTTTCCCACATGCCAGCTTAAAGTGACACTTCCTTTCTTTTAAAAGTTGGTGGCGCTTTTTAAAGTGAAACATTTTAAATAGAAATAATTATGAAACTTTGTCTCCATTGTGCATTGTCAAATGATAAAACTAATGTGCAAAGAGCCTTAAACTGTAAAATGATACAAGCTATTAGGATATATATTTTATGAATATAAAGGATGATAGGAAAGCAAAGTAATTATGAAACATTGAAAATCTGAAACATTGAAAATCTGAAATGAGTAATGAGATTAATTTTGCTGAGTCACAAGTTTTAGGAGGTAGTCTACCCAAGCATTTGTAGAGCCTAAGCTAGAAATCTTGTGATCTTGTCACTTGACCTTCATATTTCAGTTTCCTAATTTATAAAATGAAAGGCTTGAACTATAGATTTCCTAGGTCCCTTCCATTGCTAAAATTTTATTGCAAATAAATAAAATTTTACCATTCATGCTTTTTCGTCCATTTTTGCTCTTTCTAGCATATTCCTTTTAGATTAGAGGTTAAGAGTCTTGAAATCCCTTTTCTCTCAATTTTTCATGGCTAGCTATTCTCTTTCACTTTGTAGAATTCTAATAACATGTTAATAATGTTGAATTTTAAAATAATGTCATGTGACAAATCAAAATATTATCTTAAACGTAGCACACAAAGGTGGTAGATATTCCTGGAATGAAAACACGGGTGTGAGTCTGCAGATGGTCCATTAATTTCACATCTTCACCTAAGATGATTTTTCAGTGAACATGTAACATTTTTTTATCCGTGTCTGTCCCTCTATATTTGTGGCTGGAAATAGGAATGTAACCTTATACTGAAATGTTACCCAATTTTTTATTATATTGTCTTAGAGATTTTTCCTTCATTTCAGTGGAAATAGCTATTTTTCAGGAACTCATCTGCTTCTGATTTTTATAGGTGTTAATGTTTACTCATAATTAGGTCGTTACAATCTCTTACTTTGTTCTTAATCTCCCTAGATTTTTGTTTAAATCCTGTAACAAAAGAATCATCTGTGATAGGCACCCGATTGTTTATTTTTGCAGTAGCCCAGATTCTTGTTTTGTATAGTAGTTTTCTTAATAAAATTTTCTTGGATGTGAAATACCTTCACCTGTTAACCTCAAATTTGAACCATCTCAGAAATGTCTGTCTGCCTCGCTTTCTTCACTTCATGCTTACTTACCCATAGGTGACCATTTTCCTATTGGTCTTATTAAAAATAATTACTAAATAGCTATAGGTCTAGCCTCTGCCATCATAGATAAAAATTGCTCAGAACCCCTTTTTATATGCATCTTTTTTTTTTTGATTTTTCAAAATGTGGAAAAACAATAGTCAATAAAGTTTTAGAAGTTTACATTTGCATTTTTCATATTTGAAAGCAGCGATATTGCATGACTAGTTGATAATTTTGCTACATGGTTTGTTCAGAACAAAACAGACCAAAAACCTCAGTCTGCATGTTGTTTCTCTCCATGCTTTTGATATTGCTGAGTGGTGTCAGTCACTGTTTAAGAAAGCAGTCATTATACTTTTTTCTTTCTTTTCAGAAATAGATTATTGGTATTTTTGTTAATATGTATGTTTGGAAACATTTCAGCAACTATCTGATTTAATATATGCTAAATTATGAAACAACTATCAGTAATGGAATACTGTCTTGGACTGATGATGTTATTTTTTTCTTCAAAGATCCACGTACACTTGACTCCAAAGTACTTAAAATTGTGGCAGCCTTTTACAGAATGGAACTGTTCTTTTTTTTTTAAGATCTTGAAGAATGAGTTTATTACAGTTAGCATATTAAAAAAGATTGCATGTTTTGGGGTCATTACTGAGATTTTTAATTTCCCAGTGCTTAAGTCTTAAATTTCTTAAGAATTTCAGTAAGCTAAAATTTAAGATTACCTTCTAAAGTTTAATAAAGTAGTCACAACAATTTTGAAAGTTCAGTGTATTTTGAAACTTGGTGGATTTTTTTCTATATTGTAACATTTTGTTGTACCAACCAACATGGATTTGTAGTGTGAACGCTTGTATACACAATAAGTCACCTGTTGAATCAGCTCTTTGGACTGCTCCTCAAATGGTCCATTCTGTCAAGCCTAGGTTATTTTATGCTGGGAGTAGTGGTTTGCTACTAAAGCAGATGAGGGTGGAGTTATTAACATATTATTAAAATATGTTCTTTATCATATATATTTTATCCATAGGGCTATTCTTACGTGATTAAATGTAGATATTGTAGCCAACACTTTGTAAAGTTCCCCCCACACACACCTGAATTAATACAAAAACAAACTCTTCTATCCACTTCTTATCCCTGCTGATATTTAATATTATGTTCCTGGCACCCTTTGAAGTCACCTGTGGTTTAGTAACTTCTATAAGACTGTAGATGGCACCATCTTTGTAGCAAAGAGGGTATTTTCTGGGAAGGAGGGCATGCAGGGGAACTGAGAAGAATGGAGGAAGGGAATACGTTAGATCTTTCTGGCTGCTGTTTATTGCTAAGAAACATTGTTCCCTTTTTGATATATACATTTGCATCATCTTTTGAGGATTAGAAAGTTTGATGTTTAAAACAAATACAGAAAAACGTGATAGGGAAAAGTTGTAGTAAAAAATGTCTAGCGGATGTAGGGTTAAATGTATCTCCTTTTTTATTTTTTATTTAGTGGAAATGAAATTCACCATAGATGAATAGTTTCACATTAAAAAAAAAATTCACGAACATCTGCCCAGTCTACCAGTTCATAAGTGAACCCTTAAAACAGGGAGGTATTCAGCTAGAGAAAATAAGTATTTGCTATATTATCCCAGCATTAATGATTTGAATGAATACCTAATGCTATTTTAGTTTTCAAGTTCAAAAGTTTGCAAGTTTTAAAAAAGATTTCAACCTCTGGTTATTTTTAAGTGGCAGAATTATCTCTTGTGTTTAATTATTTTCTGTGCCTAATTTGTCTCATGCTCATTTGTTCTCATTTGGCACATTTATTACTCATCAATATTGAAATTCTATAAAATGATATAGAAGAGTATTTAATGTTATCTAAAAGTGTACAGTATATAGAGTGAAACTTATATGTTCTGTGCTTTTTAAGAGTATGCTTAGGAAAGGGCTTGAAGATTATGTATGACAACATTGACAGTGATTATCCCTAAGTGGTATGATAATGAATGATTTGTTTTTTCTTTTTGCTTCTTTATATTTTATTAAATGTCTTCTGAAGATGCGAAAAGAAGAGAAATTGAAAATACCTTATGAAGTTACAGTTTGAAATTTTGCTTCTAAAATGTGTACTTAAGGGTTTTGGCACATAAGTTTAGTCAATTTTTTTTTAATTAAAGGGAAATTAGGAAACAGTACTTCAGGCCTTTAGGTGTTGATAGTTCGTTTTTTTTTTAATTGCTGTAGATATTAACACATAAAGCTTTATTTTCTTTTTTTTGTAAGAGAGCTTGATAACAGAAGACAATATTAGTTGTCACACTGTATGAGTTTATAAACTCTAAGGCATAGAGTAAAACTAGATGTTAGTTCCCCTTTTATCAAACTTACTCTTCAAAGTTACACATGTACATGTCTTCTATTTTAGGGTTTTCTGTGCTTTTTAGAAACACTGGTTTCTATGAGAAATCTTACGTTCTTCTTGCTATTTACTTACTATAATAAAGCACTTTATTCCCTCTAGTTCCTTGAGTAACTTGTGATCATTGATCCTGAAGTACTTGTACCTACTGTTCCTACTATCACAGTTTAGGCTTTTTCCAAACACTTGGAGAGTTACTTACGATGAGCTACTTTATTCCTTGACTGCTGCCTAAATTATATTTGGTGTTAGTTTAACTTAAGACAGAACATCAGCTAAAGATGAAAATTTTTTAAAAATATTTTGAATATTGTAGGCAGATTTAAGAATAAGGTTAAGATGGTTTTATGTGCCAGTTTCATCTCATTTTTCTCTGTTTACTGCCTCACCCTCATTTTCTTCTAGCACTCATCATGTTTTGTGACCTGGTACATTCCTGATTTCTGGCATATAACATTGATAAATAACAAGATGAATCTCTTGGTTTCATATTTAGTATAAGACTTAGGCCACAAACATCTAATGGAGTCATGGGTAGAAAATAAGATCTAAGAAATTATTGCAGACGTTTAACTTTTAAATTGCAGACTATCGGTGGTCCATGCCAAGTCATAGTTCACAAGTGGGAGACTCATCTACAACCACGATCAATAACCCCTTTAGGTATGGGCATTAACTGCATCTGTTTGAGGCATATGCATTAAAGTTACTAATATGCTGCACAATGGCTTAGTGGGATTTAATAAATTTTTATTCTAAAGTTTAAGGTCAATGCATTGTCAGTACTGCAAATTTCACTTAGCATATCATGGATCTTTTAAAACTAAACAGTTCTTAATTGCCTTTCTTTATAAACTTTGTTAGAAATGCTTGCCAAGTTATTTGGGGGGTGGTTAGATTGATTTATTGTGGAATATTTATTTTCATTTGGAGTAGTTACAGAGTTTGTAAAATACCATTCTTCTTGACTGAGCATCCATGGCTTTGATTACTTGCTCAGAGAGCTTCAGAGAACATTTGAGGAAAGAATTAATCCAAAACAAAGATTCTTAAATTTTTAACTTTGAATAGTAAGAGCAGTAGAATAAGTTATCCTATTTATTGTGTTTTGTTTTGTTTTGTTTTTAACTAGTAAGTACTTGAATAAGCTTGTATGATTCTGAAATCGCATTCAGATTTCTTGGTGGTAGCAGACGTATTTTCCTCCTAATTTACTTAAATACCTGCTGGCTATGTTTAAATGGATAATCAGTTTTGTTTTGTTTTTTAAACATCATTCAGTTTTCTTGTGCCTAAAAATGGCATTTCTCTTCATACAAGTATTTTTGAATTTTCTTTTCCATACTGAGATTATAAAATTTGAAGTTCATTTCACATACGTAAATTCCCCACTTGGATTCATCTGTAAATTGAGTCAGTGCTGAAAACTGTTTCTTTTAGTTTCTAGAGAGAATTAGCACTTAAAGATAATAAATGGCTTGCTAGTAGCTATCTTAGATTAGAAAGTAGTGAGAGATCCTGCTTTACCCTGTGGCAAGGGCACATCTTTGTTTAAACAGATATTTCATTCCATCCTCTTTATTGGATTTTCTTTTTTTGTTGTAATACATTTTTGATAGTATATTTAGAATTTTCATGATAGTGTACTTTAGAATTATAATAGTCCCATACTGAGGTTGGAAAATAATTAGGTATTAAAGATTAAAAAATAATTTGCGTTTGGAAGCATCTTGCCGTTAAATATATATTTACTTATTGTGAGAAGTGAGATGTTTGTTTCTGGTCTTCTAAAAATTAATGTTATACTTTTAGAAAACATAACTTCTAAACTTAAGAGCTGCGTGAAATCTACCAAGAATCTTTATTGGAAACTATCACACTTATTTTAAGGAATATATCAGACTTACGTTTATCGTAAAACTGGGAAAGGAAGTAGAAGGGGAGATAGCCTTTTACTCAAGAGGGTGGGGCTTACCAGCTTTTCTTACTTAGCTGAAATTTCTGTTAGAAGGGAATGTGCTAGCACTTATTCTTTTGGTAGTTCCTCACAGCTCTGTATACGCAGGTAAGTTTGTGCTGTTTGTAAAGCTTGTAGCCGGCTATAGAGAATAGTTGGGGTTTGAGGAGAATTACCTTTTAGATAAGTTCAGAATATGCACTACATAAGAATAAGCATTTTAATTGTGCCAAGACCTTTGGTTTAAACAATCAGCCGGGAGATACTATTGTCCAGCAGCCTGTCTCATAAATTGGTGGGTGCAAAGGTTTGCCCCAGAGCCTCCAGAGCACCTCTCTGAGGAGTTTTCTTTCTCTTCTTGTAACACCACGAATCATCACCAAGTTTGTAAGCATTTTTACCGTTTGAGAGTCTCCTTAAAAGGGAATTCTTTATTGAGGGCTACAATAAATATGCTTATTCACTTTGGGCTGCTTGTAAATTTTAGATTTAATATTTTTAAAAATCCTTAAGGTGGGTGATTTCTCAGTTGTTCACTCTGTATACATCATGAATTTTAACTAAGTTTTTTTATTTTCCTTCAATTCTAGAAAGTGAAATTATTATTGACGACGGACAATTTGGAATCCACAGTAAGTGAGACTGAGTTTTGAAGATCTTTACTACTGATAATTGAGATGTTACTTTACATTTCATTGGAAACAGCACAGGGAACTATGACAGAGCATGATATTGAAAACAGAGACTAGATCCAAGAAACAAGTACATTCTGTTAAGTAATAGTTTCCAATATAATTCTTAAACTTTAAAATTTTATCCTTTCGGTTTGTATTTGACTGGTGACTTTGGGTATATGAGTTAATGTACTTAACTTGAAAGTATTATACCTAACTGTTAATATATCATCACTTTTTGACATTTATGTTTGATATTAATGTTTCTAAATGTTCTAAACTCTTCAGCTAAGTTTGTGCATTTTGTGTATGTGTATATGCATTTACAGTAAGATCCAGATTAAACAAAATGTTCCAGTAATTCTCCTGAGATTTTTAACAATTAACTTACAGTATAGTAGACAACGCTTTTTCTTCTGAATATGTTGAAAATGTTACACATTCATATATTTTTTTGCTTCAATAAATACTTCATCCTGAGGGTTTAAGTTGTCTTCAATGACTGGAATTCTCACAGTATAATAGCATTATCATGCTAAACTGCATTTTTATTTTAGAACCTATACTGTAGAAGTCAAAGATAGAAGCGGGGGGGGGGGGGGGTGGTGAGCAGAATGTGTGCTTGCAGTGACTGTGAACCAGAGATAAATTGCTGATCCTAGATACTTGTGTTTATGCATTTCAAAAATATACATGCTTTGACAGTATTTGGATAGGAATTTAACTTCTTTTCCTTAATTTTATTTGGGATTACTGTATTTATATTACATTGTAAGGTAGCCTAAAATACTTGAATAGCTTTAGCATGTAGTGTTTTAGAGTATTGTCTTCTTTATTTACAAAAGATTATATTTTTATGTCACATGTTTTAGAGAGCTTGGTTTATGGAGTAGTTTTCTCATGTCCTTAACTATAGTGCATGACATTACATCCCTCTATTGTATGTTAGTTACTATGTGTAGTTATAAATGTATGGCATTTCTTTCCTCCTTTGTAGTTGTTATTCTCTTAAAACTCAGCTTAAGTTAGCTTTCAGGATGAAAAGCCATTTCTCCAACTTTGTCCATTTCTGAGAAGAGTTTAAAATTAAAAAGGATAATGGTTTCTCTTTATTTTTAAGATTTGAAAATTATTAAACCTTTTAAAGTTATACCTAAAGGAAAAGGTTTCTTCTTTTTTTTTTTCAAGTCCTGTTGATAAAAAAAACAAAACAAAACAACTCACGTTCAGAACAGTTGGTAACTCTCTGGTATTTATGAAACTTTCATTACATATGTTACCAAGAAATTTCAAGTTAAATAATGCTAACACAGTGTTACCATGATCATGCAATTTATTTATGGCAGAAAATATAAATGTGAGAATACACAATTCACTCACAGTTTTGTCCTTACCTTCTCATGTTTGGAGCTTCAGCTGTAGTGATATGACTAGTTTCACCTGCATAGCTCATGTGAAGCTTTGCAAGTGTGATCCCCAGTGAAACAGCTGCTAGGTTAGAGATATTTGGAACATATATTCTTCCAGAAATAGATTTGTATAACTTCGATAATGGATTCAGTGAGAATTTACTTAAGTTTAAATTTAATTTACGTAAGTTGTTACATATGGTTAGTTGTTAATATTCATTTAACTTTTTTCCCCTTAATATAAAAGTGTTTTTCAGTGATAAATTTAAGACTATCTCTGTGTTTGCTTTGGAGAGAACTTCCAGTGATATATAACTTGAGTGTATTAAAATGTGAACATGAACTAGAATTATCAACGTGTGTTGTACTTAACAGATTGCTTCAAAACATATGTATAATAATTACTGTTTTCATATTTACTCTGCCAGATGGTGTTGAAACTCTGGATTCTGGATGGCTGACATGTCAGACTGAAATAAGATTACGTTTGCATTATTCTGAAAAACCTCCTGTCTCAATAACAAAGAAAAAATTAAAGAAATCTAGATTTAGGTATTGCAATGTGTGTATGTTACTTAGACCATTTGTTTTTACTAATGCTGTAGATTTCTTTTTTTTTTTTTTTTTTTTTTAATGTTTATTTTTGAGAGAGAGAGTGCACGCACGTGAGAGGGGGACGGGTAGAGAGAGACACACAGAATCCAAAGCAGACTCCAGGCTCTGAGCTGTCAGCACAGACCCCGACATGGGGCTCAAACTCATGAACTAGAGATCATGACCTGAGACAAAGTTGGACACTTAACTGACTGAGCCACCCAGGTGCCCCGACCCATTTGACTTTTAGCCTTTAAGTGTATAAACTAAGAACATAACACACTTATAGATAATGTTACATTTTCTAATTGAAGGGTCTTGTAAGAGTGAACTGCCTCCCTGACTCAGATTGTTACAGTTAAACATACTAGTCTTTTTTTTTTTTTTTTTTTTTTATGTTTATTTATTTTTTGAGAGAGAGAGAGACCAAGCATGAGCAGGGAAGAGGCAGAGAGAGAGAGGGAGACACAGAACCCAAAGCAGGCTCCAGGCTCCAAGCTCCAGGCTCCAGGCTCCAGGCTCCAGGCTCCAAGCTGTCAGCACAGAGCCCGACATGGGGCTTGAACCCACAAACCATGAGATCATGACCTGAGCCAAAGTTGGACACTTAATCAACTGAGCCACTCAGGTGCCCCACTTCTCTTAGTCTTAACTGCTAAATTTGAAACCAGAAAATTTTGGTTTTATATAGATAAGTGATTTCCAAGTGTATGTATCTTTGTAGTTTCTACTATTTAAAATTTCTTAGTGTTGCAGTATTTAAATTTGCCATTTGAACCCTGCGTTGGGCTCTGTGCTGACAGCTTGGAGCCTGGAGTCTGTTTCAGAGTCTGTGTTTCCCCCTCTCTCTGCCCCTCCCCTGCTCGAGCTCGCTTGCTCTTTCAAAAACATTAAAAAAAAAAATTTATTTATTTATTTATTTTTTTTTTTTTTAAGAAATTAGATAATTAATGGTTGGGGTTCTGCTTGGATTGCAAATGCATACGGAGTCCTATACCATTCTTGTTTATGTAGAAGTTACTTTGAGTATTTGTATATATTATTGTGTTACTCAGGCTTATATTGGGATCTTTTTGTATAACCATACTTTGGTGGGCTCTACTAATTAAGTAACTGATTCCTATTGAAATAATTGTGTATGGGACACCTGGGTGACTCAGTTGGAAAAGTACGTGGCTCTTGATCTCAGGGTCCTGAGTTAGAGCCCCATGCTGGGTGTAGAGATTACTAAAAAAAAGAAACTTAAAAAAATTCTGCATAACTAGAAATTTGTGTTTGTTCTGACCACCTTTCCCCCACCCCCCAATTCATATTAGTGATAGACTAAACCCTCATGGCATAGGAAATAAATTTACCTGCAAGAATATCAGGACTTTAAAAATCTAGCAAAGGTTAAACATTTTAACACTTTTTTTTTTTTAATGTTTATTTGTTTTTTAGAGAGAGAGAGAGAGAGCGCGCGCGCGCGCGCGCGCGCGCGGAGTGGGGGAGGGGCAGAGAGAGAGGGAGACACAGAATCTGAAGCAGGCTCCAGGCTCTGAGCTGTCAGCACAGAGCCCGACGCAGGGCTCGAACTCACGAACCATGAGACCATGACCTGAGCCAAAGTTGGACACTCAACTGACTGAGCCACCCAGACACCCCAAAAGCTTGTACATTTTAAGTTAAACGCTAGACGTGTTGTTCTGTCTCATTATCACTAAGTTTTAAATACAAGTTTCTCTTTTATTTGACTTCATCAATAAGGGGAAAGCAGTGTCTCTTTATGATAGATTATAACCTTCATATAGCTACTTGAAGAAAACCTTTAACATAAATGACTAAAATTCTTTCATGGATCCCTTTAAACTTGAAATTTTTTATTTTATTAAAACTTTTTTTTATTTTTTTTTGCTAAAACACATTGCTGTTAACAAAATTGTCATTTTTTATTTTTATTTTATTTTTTTTAATGTTTATTTATGAAATGGGAGAGACAGAAAGTGAGCAGGAGAGGGGCAGAGAGAGGGAGACACAGAATCTGAAGCAGGCTCCAGGCTCTGAGCGGTTAGCACAGAGGCTGACGTGAGGCTCGAACTGACAGTCTGTGAGATCATGACCTGAGTGAAGTCGGTCACCCAACTGACTGAGCCACCCAGGTGCCCTAATAGTCATTTTTAAAAAAATCTTTATGCCTTTCTTGCCCACTTATTACTATGCAGTTGTGATCTCTTTTCATATATCCTGGTAGAAAATGTTTGTTCTTTCAGGCTAACTAATAGAGTCAATTGTCCAGAACTCTTAAGAGTTAGACTTCTGAGGAAAGATGATTTTTGTTTCTATTATTAAAATACTACTCTTGATTTTACTGTGTGATTATAGAACAGTATTGCTAATTGAGTTGTGTAGATATACCCTCTGAGAGACCTTGGGCCTCAGCAGTGGTTGGAGGCAGTAGGTTATGTAGAGAGAGCAGGCCCCACTAAAACAGTTCCATTATTTGTGTTATCAGATCTCATTTAAATCTAGAGTGAAAAGTTTTCATACCTTAACTGTTACTCTATACAGCAGGTAACATCACTTCTATGTTAATAGTTTATAATTGTTTAATCTATGTACACTTTTTTCTTTTGTAATGTTTATTTTTGAGAGAGAGAATGAGAACGAGTGGGGGAGGGGTGCAGAGAGAGAGAGACACAGTATCTGAAGCAGGCTCCAGGCTCCAAGCTGTCTGCATAGAGCCCGATGTGGGGCTTGAACTTGTGAGATCATGACCTGAGCTGAAGTTGGACACTTAACCAACTGAGACACCCAGGCGCTCCTAATCTATGTACATTTCAATTGGTGCAAGAAATATTCTAGAATTGAGTTGACTCTTTGGCATTACAAGTATGCTATGCAAGTAATTGTTTCTCATTGGGAGGAGACTGGTTTTTGTGGCTCTGTGGCTTAGACAGTTTGGTCTTTGTTTTCATTGCTTGAAGCCTATAAAAAGTTTTAGACTCTTAGTCTGTTTTTTGTTCATTTGTTTCATTTAGAAAGCACATAAATATAAATACATAACACATGTAAAAAGTATGCATACACACAAATAGATTTAATACAATATTTTTCCTTAATAATGTGCTTTTCCCAGAGTACCTGGACTCACTGTGGATAAGGTAGAAGAAAAGGGAAAAGTTTTAATTTACAGCCTCCAACTCTAGTCTTTTAATGTACACTAACAATATGGTTCAATTTTATGCTTGTTTTACACGTATGTTCTTTAGTAAGACATTTCAGAAGAATTTGGCATGGCCAGTTATAAATGAGATAATAGTAAATGCCTCTCTAGATTCAGTTTTTTAAAAAACAATGAAAACAACTTCAGGCATAATGAGCATGTATCTTGTTTTTTTTAATACTTTGCAGAAATATATGTAGATAAAAACATAAGTATTTTATGAAACAACTAATGCCATAACCTGTAGTATGATGCAGTCTTATATAATATGGTATTTGTGTTATTTAAAGAATTAGCATATTCAAGGAAAACTTGTTTTTTAATTAAAAAAATTTTTTTAACATTCATTTTTGACAAACAGAGTGTGAGTGGGGGAGGGGCAGAGAGAGAGGGGGACACAGAATCTGAAGCAGGCTCCAGGCTCTGAGCTGTCAGTGCAGAGCCCAACGCAGGGCTGGAACTCACAAACTGTGAGATCATGACCTGAGCTGAAGTCAGGGGCTTAATCAGTTGAGCCACCCAGGTGCCCCCAGGGAACACTTTTGAATTTAGCATTTAGGTAACATTTGTATGAATTTTCCTCTTCCATTTTTGTTTTTTGCATTTCATTATTTTTTCCTTTCATGTAGGGTAAAGTTGACACTAGAGGGCTTGGAAGAAGATGACGATGATAGGGTGTCTCCTACTGTTCTTCACAAAATGTCCAACAGCCTGGAGATATCCTTAATAAGCGACAATGAATTCAAGTGCAGGCATTCGCAGCCAGAGTGTGGGTATGGCTTACAGCCCGATCGTTGGACAGAGTACAGCATACAGACAATGGAACCAGATAACCTGGAACTAATATTTGATTTTTTTGAGGTAAGTGATTATTTCACTGAGGGGATTGAGAAAGAATGCAAGCATGGGCTTATTTTTATATGTTTTAATTTTTGTAGTCTGATTTGTGTAAACCCATGATAATACATCTTTTTAGATGTTTATTCTCTATACATTTTAGCAGGCTTAAAAAACTTGGGAGTTGATAGACTCAAGTACTATAAAGAGTATTTCAGCTGAATTGATTAATGTTTTACATCAATGTAAGTGCCTGTTTTTTTTTGTTTTTTTTTTTTTAAGATTTTTAACGTTTTATTTTTTATTCTTTTTTTGTTTTGTTTTATTTATTTTGAGAGAGAGAGCAAGGGAGAGGGGCAGAGAGGGAGTGAGAGAGTCCCAAGCAGGCTCTGCACTGTCAGCACAGAGCCTGATGCAGGGCTCGATCTCACAGACTATGAGGTCATGACCTGAGCTGAAATCAAGAGTCACTCAACCCACTGAGCTACCCAGGCATCCCAAAGAATTTTTTATTTTTAAGTAATCTCTGCACCCAACATGGTGCTTGAACTCACAACCCTGAGATCAAGAGTCACATGCTCTTCCAACAGAGCCAACCAGGTGCCCTTGTGCCTGTTCTAAATGTAAATGAATAATATCCAAAGGAGCCGCTAAGGGTAAATAGAGGGACAAGCAGACTGTATAACTATTGGTGGGCAACCCAGTGTAACCAGCATGATTGTGTCCTCTTTATGACTGAAGTCTGTGGTTTATTGAGGCATTTTATTATAAGAATGCATCATAACAGTGAACTCATTTTTGCAACTTTACTTGATATTATAAATACGTAGTAAAAAATAGTTACTGTGAAAATTGTGCCAGGTTGTTTAGAATCTGCTACCAGCTTTCTAGAGCTGCTTGTGACTCTCAGCATTAGAGCTTTCTGGCTTGCTGGCTGTACAGGTGCTCTCCTCTCCACAAGTCATGCGGGGTCCTCCACTGAGGTCCTTGCTTTATTGTGCCTGGCTAGTAGTTACGTGTACTGCTTTCCTGACACTCTTGCTCTTTGTCATTGCACTCCCATTTCCATTAGATTAGAGCACCTAACCACAGTTTTGTGAAAATAGCAGAATACAGAATGGATTTAAGCTCACAGGTAGCTCCTGTTACCCATAATTAAAATCATTATAGTCTTCAAGTTTTAATAGTCTTTATGCATAGCTGTTGCAACTGGCATTTTGGCTACCTTGCATTGTATGGGATTTAAAGTGTTCCTTTCAAAAAACTACAATAAAGAATTCTATTTTTAAAAAAAATCTCTGATTCAGTGTTCCCTAAGTAATAAGATCTGTGGGACTTTATTATAAAAATGTGAGGTTTTGGTTGACTCTTTCCTTATTTCTTCAGGACCTACCTTTTAATACTCTCTTGAACATCCTAACTTCCTTTTCATTTGGTGAGCAGTTTTGGAAATACTATTTCTTTCATAGATTAGGCTGATAAAATATCCAGTGTAATCTCAAAGTGAGTATTCAGTTTCCTAGAGAGTTAACTATCCCTTTATGTCACCTGTGTGGATTCATTTTTAGAGAATATAATACACATTAACAGCCCACTACAGATACTTATTAGTCTTTGAATGTAAAAGTACTTAGAAACTTCATTAGTGTTTTAAATTCATCTAATACATGTTAGAGGATCAGAAGTGCAAATCAACAGTTACAACTAATCAAGTACCATATAAAATCTTAAAATATTATATATTAAAAGAAAATGTATCTTTTATATTACAAAGAAGCTATCTGAATTACTTGAATATAAGTTTGATTCATATTTTATGGATCTTCCTCCATAGGTTCTGAATTAATAGAAAATATTGAAGTGTAAGAAATTGAATTACTTCATACCTCTTTTTTTTTTTTTTTCCCCAGGAAGATCTCAGTGAACACGTAGTTCAGGGTGATGCTCTTCCTGGACACGTGGGGACAGCATGTCTCTTATCATCCACCATTGCTGAGAGTGGGAAGAGTGCTGGAATTCTCACTCTTCCCATCATGAGCAGAAATTCCAGAAAAACAATAGGCAAAGTGAGAGGTAAGCCTGGAGAAGCAGAGGGTCCCTTTACAAATGAGCAAAGATTAAGTTCAAATTTTAGCTAGGGTCAAATTGAGCTTTTGCGAATGGTGGTGATTAAATTAATAATTTGTTTTAGAATATTTACTACTATAGTAACAAGGGGCATCAATTACATTTTCTGGAAGCTTTATTTGAATCAGTTTTGACTTGTTATTTTCTATTTGATAGAGATAAAGTTGGTTTGATTGGTATTGAAATGTAGTGCCATTTAAATGTTCATCGTGGCCTTTTTAATCATCTTTGTTTCTCCCCTTTTTTTCTATGAAAGTTGACTATATAATTATTAAGCCATTACCAGGATACAGTTGTGATATGAAATCTTCATTTTCCAAGTATTGGAAGCCAAGAACACCATTGGATGTTGGACATCGTGGTGCAGGGAATTCTACAACAACTGCTCAGTAGGTTGACTATTTGAGTGGTATTAGCATTTGGTAGCTTATGCATGGTAAGGTTCCATTGGTTTGGCCCACTAAAGGTCAAATGAGCCTTTTATTATTACCCGGGATTTAATGTAATTTGGTGATTAGGGTTCCCAATTCAAATTAATTGGAGACTCTCTCCTAAGACTATCTGGTTAATCTAATGTCTGCTGAACTGATGTCGGGAGGGACATTAACAAGAGAAATCCAGGAAAGCTTGATGTGGGGAGGCAGTCCAAACCTCAGTCTGTTGTGATCCCAGCTTTTGGCATGCTTCCCTTTCTGGGGCTCAGTTTCCTCACCTATTCTCAGTATCATTTCCATACTACTGCCCTGCTGGGTGTCAGCCTTTCCCCACTCCCCCGGTCTGCCAATACTTAAGTCCTCTGAGGCACCATTGCAAGGAGCAAGTATCTGTGTCTCTCATACTTCATGCCGCTGCAAGATTGTTTTCCTTGATAGGTCAACTCGGGGAGGTATGCATGGGTGTGGGATATGTTTATATTAAGCTTGTAAATACCTGTAATCATTAGAGCTCGCATTTATGGAATAAATGCATACACCAACTAAGTGATGGTCACAATCTTAATTTGGTGGTGGCAGAAGTAGCCTCAAAACAGGATAAGAACTGTTTCCATTGTTGAAGATAGAGTTGGCTTATCACGTTTGTTTTGTCTTTTCTATAGTGGATGATAACTATATATATTTCTTCTCTTTCAGGCTTGCTAAAGTTCAAGAAAATACTATTGCTTCTTTGAGAAATGCTGCTAGTCATGTAAGTGACCCTCTCTTCTTTTAAACAACTTGGGAATATTGGTCCAAAGGTAGGAAAGTAGAGAAATGTGGGCCTGGGGAGTCTCTTCCATTAGTAGCTTAAAAAAGTTAAGTAGGTTGAAACTGTATGCTTCTTCTGAATGTATATCTAAGTGAAGATAAAGTATCTCTAAGCATTTGTTTTTAGATTCTTGGTGAAGATTGGCATGAAAACAATGGAATCATTAGCATCTTTGTTTGAGGTTACAAGTTTTGAGTGATGGGGGCAAGGAAAACATTCCCCAGTAAGCATTCGTTTTCATTAACTCAGTAATGTGCTCAGATACTTTGGAAATAATGCTTATAGAAGGATTTGATAGTGGTTTTATGTTAACATTTAAGTCTGTCAGTTTATATCCTGCATACCATTTGATTATGTTAAATTAAGAAATTTATCCAGTTATAAAGTGTCCATTTTTTAGCTTGTAGTTTTTTCCAGCAACTGCAACTTGACATATTTAATCAAGAACCTGAGATTCCCCTGTGGCTCCCTGCTGCCCTGTACCTGACCAAAAGGCCTCATGCTCCCAAGTTAGGCTAAGGTGAAAACGGAGGACCATCTCATGCTCTTATTATCATTTTTTTCCCCACAGTGTCCTCCGCATGCCTTAAACTTTGCCTTTTAAAAAAGAGTTCAGCAAGTAAACTTGATTAGAGAGATGTTTAACTTTATCACTTATATGAGCACACTTATTCTAAGACATACTTTTTCATATTTTAGCATCTCTAAAATGGGTATGGGTTTTACAGCTTTCTTAACCTTGCATCATGGTTTGGCACCATTTTTTTCCCTTTTAGTTGTATATAAATATTGCATTTTATAATTCATTACATCTTAACATTAATTATTTTAATGCTTAAAAATATTAATAGTGGACACTTCTATCTTTGTGTTGAAAGGATTATATTAAATCTATGAGTATGTTGGGCTCTAGTTCATCATTTGGAACCAGTTTTAGTTCATTGTAGCTAACTGTTCTAAACATTGGTTTATTAGCTGTAAGTACGTGAAGATCCCTGTTAAGGAACTTTAGCTGTCTCCATGCTTTTTGAGAGAGGATGTCATTAAGCCTTTTTTTCTTCCATGTTCTGATGAGATCCTTTGTAATTCATGCTGATCACATTTCAGAATGCCATATGCAAGTTATTAATGGCTTATTTGTTTTAATGTTACAAATATCCCTGTAGAGGTTCTGGTACGTTATTGGCTTATTTCTTAGAGCTCACTCACACATGGATTTTGGGATCAAGTTTTATCACTTGGTAAAATTATCTTCCTGAAGGATGGTGATCCTGTAAAGTTAAACATTTAAACTAAAGAGCTACATAATTCGTTTAATTTTTGTAATTATTTAAGGGTGCTTGGGTTGTTCTCTTCGGTAGAAGAGCTTTGTGTTATTGTCTTGTTTATAGTACTAGAAGAAGGTAAACTTATTTCCTGCTTCAGAAGTCATTAAGGAAATGGGCTCCTTCAATTCTAGTCTGGGATCCACGTGTGCTCACAAGTTGAATACCCTCTGTGACCTAAAGCTCGGGGAGGGGTGCAAGTGTATCATCTGTCCCCACACAGCACTTCTCTGGGCTGCAATATCGAACAGAATTCTCAGACCTTGTTTCCTTTGATCCCAACTGGCTTTCTTTCAGTGAACTCACACCTTTGTGGGTCAGTTTATGTTCTCAGCTTTATTTGAATTCTTATGTCAGAGTGGGTCCGACTTGGAAAAATGCATCCTTAACTCATTCTTGTCGTCCTCCATCCTATTGCGGCTCTGTCCGGAGATTGGGCTTGTGCGGTGCGGTTCTTGACCCCATTGCTGCTCTCTGTGTTTTCAGCAGCACCGTCCTTTCCTCTTGACGCTGCTTCTGGGGTTTTGCCTGGAAAGGCTGGAAGGTGTGCTGCTCATGTTCAGCAGGGAGCAGAGCTGAGGCCCGGCAGTTTACTCCTTTCCCTCCTCATCTCCGAGGGCCAGCTGTCCAGCTCTGGGACCTAGGGGCAAGAAGGCACCAGTTGGCCCTGTACTCCTGGCTCTTGGTGGACTCCATTTCTGCTAATAGCAGTAGTGGAGGTGACAGGCCGGCCGTTGCCACAGAGTGGCCCTGGGATGTGTTCAAGAAGATCAGTGCCCATATTTTTGCCAGGAAAAAATTGCTGTGCTATCACAATGAAGTAAATACTTAAAATTGTTTTCAGAGAAGAAATTAGTTTTTAGAAAAAGCTTGAAGTGTAACATTAATTCATGAGGAGGTTTTTTGTTTTTATGTACAAGTCTGTAAGTTTATAGTGAACAGTAAATTTTTTACGTCCTTGTAGTTTTGGATGTATTGTGGGCCGGGTAGTGTTTTTCAAATCCCTGTTTCCTTTATTTGTTAGGGTGCAGCCTTTGTAGAATTTGATGTACATCTTTCAAAAGATTTTGTGCCTGTGGTGTATCATGATCTCACCTGTTGTTTGACAATGAAAAAGGTATGTTGAAATTCCTTCATTTTTAACTCTTAGAGTTACTTAGGTTTGAACACTAGAAAGTTGGTTTTATGTATATGTATATATTTAGTTATTTATTAAGTAGAGTTGATCAGTTCATTTTCTTAGTTGATTACTACCAATTCTTTCCTCTGTCAAGCTTTTGCAACATCAAGAGAGTGAGGAGACAGGAATAATAATTCCCTAGAGCAGGATCTCTACTGCTCAATTTGCTTTTTTCTGTTATCTAACAAAAGGACGTTCCAGGTGCCTTTTATGTCAGTCTGCCACTGTTCCTGTATTGAAGCAAGAGAGGAAGCTTTTATAGTGTCTATTTTCTAGGCTCCCTTCTGTTTCTGCCTCAAGCTTTTTCTCAAATTAATATGCTAATATGATTTGGCAAAATGAGAAGAGCCACAGTGGAAAAATGCTTTGGAGCCAGATAGTGGAGGACCTCAGTAATGGGGTGTAGACCTAAGAGCTGGGGAGATGTGACAGACTTTTGAGCCAGCAAGGGAAATGTTCAGAACTAAACTTCCTGGTGTAAGTACTTGATATAAGGGGAATTTAAGAGGACAGAAACGAGAGACAGGGAGAGTGGTAATGTGGCCAGAGGTACAGTATGCCTGGACTGGAGTGGAGATAGAATGGAGAATGGCATGGTGGAGGATAGAGTCCAGAAGATTTGAAAATCCATATAGTTTCTTAAAAATTGTAATTGTTGTGTAAATGTAATTGATAATTACATAGTGCTTAAACTTTAGTATACCAATTAAGTGATTTCTTAAGGACTTAAACTAGGAGGGATCATTTGCCATTTTCTTTAAAATTGTTGAGTATCATTTTCTGTTGAGATGATTTAAAGTTCAGGCTAATTTGCTATCATGTATGATGTTCTACCAGACACTATTGTTGTGGTATATGTGGATATGGCAAGGCACCTGGCTCTGCCTACTCATGAATTCGAATCAGTCATGGGGATTCGGATTAGTATGATGTATAGAAAAGCATGGTTTTGTTTCTGTGAAATGGTATTAGGAGAAGGAGGGGAGGATATATATGCACCTGTTTAGATGATAGAGGTAAAAGATAACTTAGTAGAAAAGGAGCAGATGGTTTTGCCATGGGGGAAAAAAATCAGTGCAAAATAGAAAAGAAGGAATGGAGCACCAAAGATCTTAGTAACCAAGATGGAGGTTAATGAATCCAGCTGTAATTTCTAAAAATCTGTGAGAGTTAACTGAAGAGTATTACTGATCCTATTGTTAATCAGATTTTGTCTTGCTCTTCAGTTGAACCTGGATGATGAGTTAGGGAATGAAAGTATCAAATTGTATATATTTTTAGTTTTAATTTTTAAGCAAGTACTTTAAGCAAGTTTTATTTCATAAAACAAATTCATGTTCATTATAAAACAGCAGAAGGGGTGCCTGGGTGGTTTAGTCGGTTAAGTGTCCGACTCTTTATTTCGGCTAAGGTCGTGATCTCACGGTTTGTGAGTTTGAGCCCTGCTTTGGTCTCTGTGCTGACAGTGCAGAGCCTGCTTTGTGTTCCCTCTCCCTCTCCCTCTCCCTCTCCCTCTCCCTCTCCCTCTCCCTCTCCCTCTCCCTCTCCCTCTCCCTCTCCCTCTCCCTCTCCCTCTCCCCCTCCCCCCCCCTTTCAAAATAAATTAAAAAAAAAAAAACTGCAAAAGATTATGAAGAGTAAGCCTTCCTTTTTCCCCTTTTTCCTTGGTCACACTCTCTTACTCTTAATAGTTTATTTTGTATCCTTCTAGAAAAGCTTTATGCATACATGGCTTCATACCATATGTACATGAATGAATATACATGTAAAGGATTTAGCATATTTGTTGAAGATTTATTGGTGGTCCATTAACTCATGCCTGAACAATGTGACATATGATATGGTATTAAAATATAAAGCATTTGCTCATGGGGAAAACATAATAGATTATGTGACATATGATATGGTATTAAAATATAAAGCATTTGCTCATGGGGAAAACATAATAGAGTTCCTATTACATATTACTGCTTAGCGCTAATCAGACATTTGTTTCCCGTGACCATTGATTTCTGTGGCTGTTTTTAACCAACTTAAGTATAAAAGATTGAGAAAAGTTTAGAAATTTACCGACAGAAATTAATCCTTACATAGTACTTGTACCTGTTAATTGTGTAGTCATGTAACATGGATATATAGGTCAAAAAAATGTGAACAGAATGACAGGAAGTAGGGGAAAATAACTGATTTCTGGCTTTGTTCTCTGTGTCTTCAGGGCCCTATCCTCCCCCCAGCTGTTATTTTCTTCCAGGCACTCCCACCTACATCAAAAACAAAAGCCAGAATTTAAGAGCTGGAAGGTGGTGCTAAAAGAGAGGAGCTCCCTTACGTGGGCTCACTGTGGCCACTGAACAATTATTCTCATCATTCACTAAGTTGGGATGTTAGGCCTGACTAGGGTCAACATTAAGTAATAATTTGAGGCTTATTTTTCTCTTTATTTTCTTTTTAGAAATTTGATGCTGATCCAGTTGAATTATTTGAAATTCCAGTAAAGGAATTAACATTTGACCAACTCCAGTTGTTAAAGGTAGTCACAATAGCATACAGTGTAAATGATCTTTCAGTTTTAGAACGATTTATACTTATTTGTTTATGGTAGTGTTCTCTTTGTGCATGGAGATGACTATATATTCAGCATGTATAGAGCGTATGCTTTGATTTTCTGTTCTGTTAGGAAAAATGGGTTTGTGCTAATCCATTTGTCTTCTCTAACAGTTTCCATGGACCCCACTGTTTCTGCATATGTGAAGGGGCTTGGCTCTAATCCTTTGTAGGTAGACCATAAGGGCTAGCCCTTCTTTCTCATTCGTAGTCTCAGGTCGCCTCTGGTCGGCATTAGCCCTTCTTTATCTAACTGTCTTTATTTTACAGTTGGCCTTTTATGCTGTCCTTGGTTTTTATATTTCTGTTACTATCTAAGCTTTGTGTATCTTTTATACCGTGTAATTTTATATGATGACTCTTCCTGTTCTCGTTAGATACCTAAATAAATGGTTGATTGAATATAAACACTTTCTTAAGAATTTTTATTTATATTCTTCTCCCCTACTTGGGTATTTGATCATGATCTGATGTGTATGTATGCACATATAAAATATATACAGTTGTTAGTGATTATTCTTACTGACTAATAATTCTACATTTTACAGTTTTCTTTAACTTGCTAGCTTTTCAAGTTACAGTTCTGTTAACCATACACCTTCATAAACTAAGACTTTTTTTCCAATTGCATTTTGTGTGTGTGTGTGTTTTCTAGCTCGCTCATGTGACTGCACTGAAATCTAAAGATCTGAAAGGTATGTACCGATATGGAAGCACTGTTTTCATTTCATAGTTAACATATATATGGTATTTCCTTATTCTTTTTAACTACTGTTGGTCATTTTAATGTGTATAATACTGGGCTATCTAAATAGTTTTATAGATATGAGGTCTTTACGTATATTAATTTTCAAATGCATTTATGTCGTGTGTATAGTAATGACATGTTTTTACTGTTACGAGTTTTCTTAGCTTGATCATCAAAGTTCTTTATGATTTTGTACCTATCATTCTTTCTAAACATTCTTTTTCTTTTCTCATTCCAAACATTTGTAACCATGACAAAATAGAGGAAAAATCGAGTATAGAAGCTGGCTCCAGAACCAGGAGTCTGAATCCAGTTCTAATATTTACCTACTGTAACCTTGGGCAGGTTACTTTAACCACTCTGTGCCTCAGTTTCCCCAAAGCTTGTCCTGCCTGTGGAATCCCTTTGTAACTCCACTTTATACTCTCATAGAACTTTATAGTTTGTGTCATTCATTTGAGATTTAGTGGATCCTTTTTTAACCCTTTATTCTGTACATGTCCTGTCTCTTCAACTAGAATGTAAACCTCTCTAGGGTGGGAAAAATGTTTTTGTATTCCCTGAGACACTTACAGTGCTCTGTATATAGTAGGTGCTCGTTAGATGTTTACTTGCAGTTGTGATAACAGGATAGTTGGAATGCCTTTATGAAGAAATTGTGAAGTGCTAAAGACCAAAGTGTATCCCTAGAGCATAGATAGGACTTTCTAAGCTTTGTAGCTATTTCATGACTGTTAAAAATAAAATATATTTTATTCATTTAATTTATTAGTATTAGTATTTACGTGGAAAATATTATATGACTTTAGTCTTTGTAATACACTTCTGTTTTTTTTTTAAGAAAGGAAAAGTTGAAAAGTTTGATATTAAATTTTTTTGCCCTCTTGGAAAAAAATTCTTACATGTTTTGAGATAAAATTTGAATTAAATGGTAGTGGTAACAAAAGCACAATAGTAGCTTTAGATTCTCTTAATTTCTAGCTTCTAAACTGATTTTGATATTTCAAATAGAAGCCTTAGCAAGAGGACCCTGCTCTTTAATTCCATTGAGAAATAACTAATCACTGCTGGTGACTACTTTGTAAAAGTAGTAAGAAATAATCACTGTTGGACTCTCAAACTTGGTGTTTCTATGAAATGTTGCAAACTAGTCTTCATAAAGGATGCTTATTTCAAAATGGAGGTTTTATAAACATAAGAAACATACGAGTTTTCAAAAAATACTGCATAAAAAGGATCTCCTAATTACCTCTACATCTCTTTCTTTGTCCTAAGAGTTTAGGAAAAGATCTTAGTGATAAAATGGTGTTTTATCTACTGAGTTTTTATAATTTAAAATTCCAGAATCTGTGGTTGAGGAAGAAAATTCTTTTTCTGAAAATCAGCCATTTCCTTCTCTTAAGATGGTAAGTTTCTTAGGAAAACTAGCACAAGACTTACTTCATTCATTCTGTTATAACTTGAATAATTTATTTTGGGCACTAACAAGGCTGTGTCAAGGACAACATTTATAAAAACTTGTTATTGATTCCTTTTAGAGAAGATACATTTTTGGTTTGTGTACCTATCCTACTTTTTTTTTTTTAAGAATAATTCACCTGCTCAAATGAATAAAAATGCTCACCTCAATGGGTTAATTTGGTAAGAATAGGAAATTCACACATTTCTGTATATAAACAAGAAATAGAAGGCACAGAAAAAAGGGGTGAGAGGGACATGTGATGGTGGGAGAGGTATTTTTACAATGTTTAAAACTGTTCCTGGGACATCTGGCTGGCTCACTTGGAGGAGCCTGCAATTCTTGATCTTGGGGTCGTGAGTTCTAGCCCCACGTTGGGTGTAGAGATTATTTAAATAAATAAAAACTTGAAAAAAAAAACCAAACTGTTCCTTAGCGTTTGGAGAGAAATGAGATTGTCCAACCAAAGAAAATGAGTACCCTGGTTACATAAAATGAGACACAAATTTCGAGAACTCCCCTGAAAAAAACATAAATACTAGCATGAGGATTTAAAAACTAGACACAATTCATACAGGAATCCCTTTAATATTATCAGGCAAGCCTATATGGATGCCAGGCACTCCTTGGTCATGCTAGGTCTGCTTTTTTTCCCACTGGCTCCATTTCCTAACTTCTGCTTTTCTCCATTGTCTTTTTCTGGTGATGTCAGGTACAGTAGATATATCTTAGGCAACAATATATCATTTCAGTTTATCATGATTATTCACCCTGCAGAGGAAGCTACCAGAGAGCTCCTAAAGTGGACATTGTTGTAGTGTGTTTAAAACCTGATTGGAGTAATTTTTCAGTTATTTATGAAGCCCAGTTAAGTTACATCATTTCTTCTAGTTCAGAATTCTGAAATCATTTGGTTCTGAGAAATCACATGATTCCTAGACTTGGGATTAAATACAATTATTAAAAAATTGTGTATTAACAGTTTAACATTTATTTAACCAGATAAATTAAACACACATTTATTCACTCTGTCACCATCGCTGTAATTTAATCACAGATGTTTTAAAACCGAAAAAGGCTAATAAATACAATCCTAATTTAAAGGAGAAACTTTGATGTTTAGGAGTCTTAACACGAATATACAGTATTTTCCTTATTTTTCTAATTTTGTATTAGCTCGGTAACAGTGTGATAGGTACATTAAATAAAATAAGGCTAAAGATACCAGAGAAGAAGGTCAAACAGCCACACATGAAATTGTTTACAAACTGTTTAAGGTACTTGTCATGCAGCTGGTTAGGGCAGACCCAAGATCCCTGATGGCGAAAGGACTTTAGGTTAAGGATGTGTCTTTTGTAGTGGTAGTGTATCTGCCCTCCCAGATCTTGCCATAGACCACTGCTTTTGCTGCTTGATCTCTTGTTTAACTTAATCACCAACCGTGTTGTAATTCGGGGTATGGGAAAAGATAGTGGTTTATGCCGAAGGCACAAAACATTTTATCCTTACTTAGTGATATGTTTTACTATCGGTTGCTTTTTGTAGTAATTCTGTTTTCCTTTTTTTCTTCTCTTGTTCTACCATTCATCTCACCAAAAACAAAACAAAATTCACCTCCAACAAACAAAACTCTAGGTTTTAGAGTCTTTGCCAGAAGATGTAGGGTTTAACATAGAAATAAAATGGATCTGCCAACAAAGGGTAAGTAATCCTTGACGTAACACATTCTTCTTCCTTTCTCCCCATTTCTTCAAATGCATTTGTTCCTCTCTCCTTGTTTTAGTGGAAAGGTAAGACTGAAATCTTACTCTGGCTTCTTTCGGCAAGCACAGTGCTTGTTGGACCTTTTTAATAAAAGCATACTTGATCCTTATATGTGAGTACTTGAAAGGAGTGATGAATGTATTGTAGTATAAATTTCAGTTTCAACATGTCTCATGTGGATATTAATATGGTGGTTTCTGGACATACTTATAAAATGAACAGTGGAAACTAAGAACTTTATATAACTGATGAGTTTTTGTTTTCTTATCCTCTATTTAAACATATATTTTCAGTAATTTCCTAAGCAGTTTTCTGTTAAGTGGCAATAGTAGCTAGTAATAGTTAACCAAGAAAAGAAATTTTCTGCAGGTGTGTTTTAAATCAGTCACAGATTTAGACTTTTTGCTGTTGTTCAACAGTTATATATTGAAAAGCTGCTATGGGTGAGCATTTTGTTGGTGCTGGGTTCAAGTACTGAGCAAAACAGAATAAAACTTGCCTTCTTGGAATAGTGTAGTTGAGGAAAATAATTCACTATTGAATATATCAGATGGAGATGTGTGTAAATGGTTGGGATGTATGGTAAGAGGGTTGTTGGGGTGGGGAGGGCACTGAAAGCGGTTAATTCAGGTATGATTGGGCAATCAGAGCAATATCCTAGAATTTGTTTTGATCAGAATAATCTACAACTGCCCTCAAATCATGCCTTCTAAGTAGCTGTTAATGATAAGCTGGTCCTGGTTAACATAGTGATTTTTCTTAATAAGTGATTTTTAGTTTTCTGAGCTCTTAGGGTTATTTTATTTTATTATCATTTTTTTTCAATATATGAAATTTATTGTCAAATTGGTTTCCATACAACACCCAGTGCTCATCCCAAAAGGTGCCCTCCTCAATACCCATCACCCATCTTAGGGTTATTTTAGTGACTAATATATAAAATGCCTAATATTTGAATATCAACAGGACTCTTGGTATCTTAGCTATATTTAGAGACTATTTTTATTACGTGTTGAGGGTACTTGATATGCCTTAGAGCCAAAGAATGAGATTTTTAACTAGTAATTCATAATTACCTGGACTTTTTGTAATGAGTTAGCAAGTGAAGTAGAGTCCTTTTGTCTTACAGTTCATGAAGATTATATAAAAATATTTTAAAGTTAGTAAGGTGCAGATTTCCAGAGTTCTGGTTTTTATTCTGTTAAACTTATTAAAGCAAAAGTTTATTGATGATATAATCACTTTGCATATAACTGTCTCTACCTGAAATATGACAGCTGCACCATCACTAAGCAGCTGTGTGGTCTTGGGCAAATCACTCAATCTTTTCAAGCCTTAGCTTTCCTCATGTAAAATAAGAGTTGGGTTAGATGTTCCCAAGATTTTCTTTTTTTTTTTTTTTTTTTTTTTTGGCACTGTGATCCTAGGATATTTAATGGCCTTTGTTTTTCTGTTTATTTTTTCCATATAGGATGGAATGTGGGATGGTAACTTATCAACGTATTTTGACATGAATCTGTTTTTGGACATAATTTTAAAAACTGTCTTAGAAAATTCTGGGAAGAGGAGAATAGTGTTTTCTTCATTCGATGCAGATATTTGCACTATGTGAGTAATATTAAATTTTTTTCACTTAGACTCTTAAACCGTAGCTGGGATTTAGGGACAGAGGCTGTGATTGGAGGTGGGGAAGTTGCCCAGACTTCACCCTTCACTTGTCCTCTCAGTTAGGTTCTATATATTCTCACACCTCTTCAGAACTACCCTCTACTCCAGCAAACCTCACACCCACAGGGTCCTAGTACCTCACACTCTGTGTTCATTTTATAGGCAGGTAACATCCTCCTTACCAAATATAAACCCTCAAGGGCTTTCTTGTTGGCCATTTCTGAAAATATTTTAGCTTTTTTATAGAATAATTAAAAAGTTTTCTTTTATTGATTGAAAGATGCAATACATGTTAATGGTGATTATAGCTCAGTAATGGGATTATGCTCTTTTGGTTGGGGGGGCGGGGGCGGTTTCTTTATATAGTCACAGTTTCCTAAAATTCTAAAATGATATATAAGAATTATCTCCCTGATGAAAAGTACTTTCTTACTGTCTTCTTTAGGGTTCGGCAAAAGCAGAACAAATACCCCATATTATTTTTGACTCAAGGAAAATCAGATATTTACCCTGAACTCATGGACCTCAGATCTAGGACAACCCCCATTGCAATGAGCTTTGCACAGTTTGAAAACCTACTGGTAAGTTACATTTGAATTTTTTAGATTTTAATTTTTTAAGAAATGTCTTAGAGCAGTAGTGAATAAGTTTTTGTGTTATTTTACACATCTGATTGGTTAGTTTTGACCCATGTGTAGCAAGCTGATAGCTCTACTTAAAAATGAGGATATTAGATCTCAAAATAAAAAGCAGTTAAATGAACATTAAAGTATTTTCTTCCAGGCCTAGGTTAAGTAAGTTTCTTGTAGTTTAGTTTTCTGAGTGGATTTTATGAATCATCTAAAATGGCTAGACTGTAGACTTCTTTGATACATAAATTGCAAGAAAAAGTCCTAACAGTTTTTTCCCTGTGCATTCTACTTTGGAGAACACTGATGTAGAGTACGACCAATTAGTATTTGCAGTTAATAAGTTACTTTCTCATGAGTAAATTATTTTTCTTCTTTTAGGGAATAAATGCACATACTGAAGACCTGCTCAGAAACCCATCCTATATTCAAGAGGCAAAAGCTAAGGGACTAGTCATATTCTGCTGGGGTGATGATACCAATGATCCCGAAAACAGAAAGAAATTGAAGGAGTTTGGAGTTAATGGTCTAATTTATGATAGGTATTTGTCTTTCATGAAAAGTTTTCATGTATTGTTAGGAAAAAAATAGTTATAAAATTAAAAATAATATTAAACTTAGTTAAAATTCTGTAGTTCAGCCTGAGGTTTAACATTTATTTGTAGAGTTTTTCAAACTTTGGAGTATAGCACAACCACTTGGGAAGCTTGTTAAACATTCAGATCACTGGGCTCCATACCAGATGTACTCTTGTCTTGGTTGGGGGGCTCTCTCCCCCAGATGCTTCTCTCTCTCCACCAACTTTCTTGGGGGTCTCATCCAGTTCTGTGGCTGTTCATACCTTTATTCTTAAGTTTTATATCTCCAACCTTTACATCTCAGACGTTTCCCCTAACTGCTTAAACTTTTGTATCCAGCTAGCAACACCTGTTCTTTCTGTAGACTTCCTGATTTCAGTATGACAACTCTGTCTTTCCAGTTTCTCAGGCCAAATCGTTGGAGTCTTTCGTGACTGTACTTAAACTCATACCCCAGAATCTTGTTGATTCTGTCTTCAGAATCTACCCTGAATGTATCCACTCGCCACACTTGCTATAGTCAGTCTCCACTGAGAAGGACACCTCATTTCTCACGTGGATTATTGAAGTTGTCTGCTCACTGGCCACTGCCTTTACTCATGCCTCCCTGCTCTCTGTTCTTAGCACAGCAGCCAGAGGGAGCCTGTTCTAATTAAAGTCAGATCCTATTACTGCTTATAACTTGCACGGTTTTCTGTGTCACCTAGAGTAAAATCACAGGCCCTTCCAAGGCCCCGTGTGAGCGGATTCCATCTCTTTTCCCCCCTCCCCCACCCCAACACGCCCACATAAACAAGCTCCGTGAGGACAGGCTCTTTGCCTGTTTTGTTCACTATTCTATCTCTAAAAATTAGAATAATGTGTGATACACAGTAGGGGTTCAAATATTTGTTGAACTTTTTTTTTCTTTTTTTTTTTTTTAAGCTCCCTAGGTGTTTCTGATGTAAGTTTGAGAGCCACCAATCTGATAGATGAAAAGATTGCTTAATATAAAGAAATTTGGGGTTAGAAAGGATGTCATTTAGTCCACTGAGGGGTGGGCAATCTTACTAATACTTGAGCAACATCGTACAAAGAGTAAGTGATGAAATTCTTACCAGGCTTGTTTTAAAAAATACTTTCCTTGGGGGCGCCTGGATGGCTCGGTCGATTAAGTGTCCGACTTCAGCTCAGGTCATGATCACCAGCCCCACGTTGGGCTCTGTGCTGACAGCTCAGAGCCTGGATCTGGCTTCAGATTCTGTATCTCCCTCTCTCTCTGCCACTCCCCTGCTCATGCTGTCTCTCAAAAATAAATAAATGTTAAAAAAAAAGTACTTTCCTTGATTTTAGTTCACTTTACTGTTTGTCCTGTATAGTTGTATCACTTATAATAGACCTTTCCAACTAGTTCAATGAAGATAAAAATTTTACATCACTTATATGAGACATTTCCAACTAATTAAATGAAGATAAAATGTTTACATTAATCATTTGAAAGAAGTGCTGGCTTTAGCAAAATTTTGGAGAATATTTCTTTCTTTGAGGAGAAGGAAGGGATGATTGCAAATATTTTCAGGCAAGGAAATGTATTGTGAGATATACCATGTATAATAACTTCCCTTCATCTGAAGGGCCTTACTTAGAGCCAAATTGTGACATGTAATGGAGAACAGGAATATACTTTGTGATAAAAAGCCCCCAAGAAAGAGAGTTCTTCCTGGCTAAGGATCAATAAGAGTACCTTTTTTAAAGTTTATTCATTTATTTTGAGAGAGTGAGAGAATCCAAAACAGACTCTGTGTTGGGGCTCGAACTCATGAACTGTGAGATCACCACCTGAGCTGAAATCAAGACGCTTAACCGACTGAGCCACCCAGGTGCCCCAATAAGAATGCTTTCAAAGAGGAAGTGTTGAGTTGGTTTTTGGGAGTGGCTAAGTTTGCTTTGACAGGATTTGAGTTTCATGCAGAAGCAATAGCATGACTCAGGGCAGGACTATGTTAAAGACATTGAGGAGATAGCTCAGGGTGGGGCTCCTGCTAGGATCTGTTAGAGTTGGTGTTTACCCTTGAACTTTTTTTTTTTTTTTTTAACATTTTAATCTGAGAACTACATATATAAGTATGTATGTGTGTTTTGTATGTGTATACAAGATTTACAGTGAAAACCAGCAGTCCCCTGTGCCTGTTATCCCTTTCATTGTTTTTAGCTGAGTTCCTGTGCCCTGATGTTTTTTAAGCTATTTTTTTCTGGTATGTAATGTGCTTATGTTACTATTTTTTTTTTAATCATCAAATTTAGACATTGTAGAGAAGTTTTTGAATGATTAGTGATTTGGGAGCCTTTGATTTATTTTACATTGGGGAGAATTATTGGTAAGACGAGGTGTTTTAGTGGGTCAAAAACCGATTTAGTCTCCTTTTACAAAGGTATTAACACACTGTAGATTTTACATTTAATCATGTTTTTGCAATACGTTATGGCATATAAAGAGCTGTGTTCGATTTGGTGATATTTGGAGTTTTTGCATTTGTGATAAGATGACCTTTAATTTACCTTTCCCAACTGGTTGTTTCTCATTTTGGTATGGGACAAATACTTGTCAAATAGAGTAATTAGGCAATGTTCCTATTTTTATAAAATAATTACTGTACCTGCTCAAATGGTTAAAAAATTAAAATATAAATTCAGTAACAGACACGCATGTTAAAGAATATTAGCATTAGATTTGAAGTCTGCCGTTTGCCTCTCCTTAATTCAATTCCCTTATCTCCTCTCTCAGATACAACTTTATCAAATTATTATTATTCTCTTTTTAAAAATTTTAAATTCTTATTTCGATCACTAAATAGTATCATTTAGTTTCTCATGGCTTTAGACTTTATTTGTACTTTTTTCCCACTTGTTACAATGTTCTTAAAGTCCGTCTGTTTATCGTGTATAATTACAATTTATTCGTCTTTGTGACTGTGTAATATTCGTGGCTATGTCTCTACCACCGCTTATTCTACTTGAGAACATTTAGGTAATTGCCAAGTTTTTGCTTTTGCAAAACTTTTGCTTTTGCTTTTGCTTTTGCTTCCTATCATCCTGAGTGAAGACTGCTCCCTGACCCTTCCTGTGTCTGAGCTTCCATTTCCTGTGGTCCAGATATTTTTTGCTTTATGGTTATTTTTATGGAACACACCCTTCAGTAACTTCTTAAGAAAGGAAGACATGGAAAGTAAATGTGTGGTCTTGCATGCTTGGAAGTATTGTGGCTGGGCATAAATTTTCACGTTAGAAACCATTTTCTTTCAGAATTTTAAAAGCATTTCTCCGTCAGCTTCACAGTTTTCAGTGTTACTGTTGAGGAGTGTGAAACCATGTTGAATCTTGTTTCTGCACGAGTGGTTTCTTTGTTTCCTGTCTGGAAGCTTGGAGAGTCGTCTTTTTGTCACCAGTGTGGTAAAATTTCATAGAGATGGGTCTTGTTGTGGGTCTGGTTTCATCCCTTGTGGTGGGCACATGGCAGCCCATTTAATCTGTTGATGCGTGTCCTTGAAGATGCCGAAAATTTTGTAAATTATTCTTTGATTTTTGTCTCTCCCATTTTTCTGGTTTTTTTTTCCCCCCCTTTATAAAAGAAATCCTTTAGTTTACATAAGACACACTCTTGGACCAGGCTTCTAATTCTTATTTTTTCTTCTATTTTCTATCTTTGTCTTTTTGCTCCACTTATCATCCACCCATTCTCTTGACTTTTTTGTGTCTTTAATTTCTAAGAACTGTCTTTATTCTCTGAATGTACTTTTTTTTCTCTATATATAACATTCTGTTTTGGCTTAATGAACTATTTCTAGGAAGGCATCAAGGACTTTGTGTGTGTGTGTGTGTGTGTGTGTGTGTGTGTGTGTGTGTGTGTGTGTGTTTGGAATTTTCTTCTCTTTGGCTCACTATCTTACATGTTAGAAGCTTTCCTCAAGTTGCTTAGAAACCCTTGACTGCTTCTCGTGATAAGAAATAGGGATCTAAAAAGCTTGTTGGAGGCTCTGAGTGTGTGCATGGGGCGTGTTCACTTGGATTTCACTGTGGGATGATGTGAGTGGCCTGTTTGGTCATACTTCTGATGTCAGTAGATTCAGAACTTTACTTTTTGACTGACCAGATTCCTCACAGAAGAATCTATATAAACTACCTAGAGGATCCAGATCTGGCTCCCAGGGTTCTTGGGAATCAGGTAAGGGACGAGATTGGGGAAGGGAAGGCATGTCTCTGAATTTTGCATGTGTGATATGTGTGGACTGTCTCCTGGTGCTGGTGGCTTTTGTAAAATGCCCAAACCCTTACCTGGTTGTCTTGTCCTCCATTCCAAGACATTTCCTGTTAAATTCTTGAAATACCAACCTCAGGGGTGTGGGGCAGCCTCCATGGCAGGAAGTTAGGAAGGGAGATGCTCACTGCTGCTCAGGCCCTCACCTCATCTGCCCTGTTTTAGTCTCCCCTCCCCCTAGTTCTAGGGGGAAACGGGTGCTGCTTTTAACTCTGCCTTCTCATGGTTTCCACTACTGGCTTGTGATTTGGTGATTTGGCCTTTTCCGCTCGGCTAACTGAAATACTTTGTTATTACTTACACATCTATTTCCCAGCTCCCAAAACTGTGTTACTGTGTCTCTTTGTTTCTGTTTTTCCCTGTATGCATGGATTCTTTTTTAATCCCTTTATTTTCTTTTTAATGGGATATACAGGGAAAGTAAACATAGATGCTTCAGTTCAGTCTTCTGTCTTGACCCAGAGGTCACTTCTCATTTTCTTGGAAATTGTTTCCTGCTCTGATACCACAACGACCTCTGTCATCGCACCTCACGTGAGCTGCCCGGCCCTCACGTTTAGGCCTGAGAGGCCGTCCTCTCTCTGCTGATGGGCAGTGCAGTGCTGGCATTGTCACATGGGCTTTTTCTGGGCTCTCAACTGTGAGTGCGTGTGCCTGTGCCACACAACTTCAGGACAGTTCTCAGTGCACATCTTCAGTGCTTTGAAGTCACAACTGGGTATGGATTCCAGCTCTGCCTCTTCCTAGCTTCCCGTCATAAAATAAGGCCTTGTCGATTGATTCGCTTGGAGAGAAGATACCTGAAGAATCAGTCACTCAGTAAACTACAGATTTATTTCATTTTCTGTTTCAGTTGCTTTATAATCAGGCTTTTTCATCACGGGCCCAAAAAGAAATGCTGTTATTCCGCATTATTAGAAAGATGGAGAAGTATTTTTAAACAGAGCTGATAACTTCCATCTTGTAAAAAGTTGGGGGAGGGTGTGCTCCTGTACTATGAATGTTCCAGGCGTTCTGTAATCAAATTCTCCTGAAAAGGTTAAGTCAGGTCTTAAGGGAACCATGAAATTACACTATTTTATGTGTTTGTTGTTTGTTTCATCATAGGATATATGATTGGATGCCTGAACAGCCAAATATATTCCAAGTGGAGCAGTTGGAACGCCTGAAGCAAGAATTGCCAGAGCTTAAGAGCTGTTTGTGTCCCACTGTTAGCCGCTTTGTTCCCTCATCTTTGTGTGGGGAGCCTGATATCCATGTGGATGCCAACGGCATTGATAACGTGGGGAGTGCTTAGTTTTTACTGGGCAGAGGCCCTTTTGGGGCACGCACCACTGTTGTGGGGGTTCACTTTTCATCACTGAGCATTGTTTATGCCTTCTAGGTTTCTCAGTCCAATGAAGCAATAATGAAGTATTTTACTATTTCACTACAATTCTTGCTAGAATTTCAAGTATGCTATTTAAATCATTTGGCCAGGTATAATTACCAGTCAGTCTCTTTACAATGAGAAAATTTATTGGTTGGCAAACATTTTAAACTAAATATGTAAACATATAATGTTAAACGTCCATTAAAACCATAGTGCTTGGAAATTAACTATATAAATATCTTATATTTACAGTTCTTACAACTTTCATTTGATCAGGTCTGAAATATTTAGCACTTGAGGAACATGACTATGCATAATTATACCTGACCATGGAAAAAATAAGTACCTCAAATGCATGCATTTGCACTGGTGATTCCAACTGCACAAATCTTTGTGCCATCTATGTATATATGTATTTTTTACATGGATTGACATGCACACACACCATTTTCATTCAGTATGAACCTTGAGGCTGCTGCCATTCTCCCACTTAACCAAACCAATGCCTGTGTAAACAGCCTGGAGGTGATCCTTGAAAACTTGTCTCATAAGTCTTTCAAAAGTTGTTTTGCATAAATGTTAAAGTTTCAAAATGCTGCAGGGTAATTTAATGTATAAAATATTAGAAGTATGTAGTGCATACTTAATAGAGTAGGCCGTAATGTGTAAATTCTATTCCATGCATGCTTTAGGTTTTAAGCATGAGATTGTACATGTTTACTGTAAGTCCTTGCATCTGTGGTGCTAGGTGAGTGTGAGAAGGTGTCAAGGACTGAAAATATTTTGTTGCCTAAAAAAAAAAAAAAAAAAAAAAAAAAAAGCCTGTTTGTAGGCATTTTAAATATGCTTATTTTAAGTGTCTCTCACTACCTATTACACACCGTTGCTCTGTGGGTTTGTTGTGTGTGTGTGTGTGTGTGTGTGTTGTACAGCGGTTAAATCTCCATGCAGAAAAATAAATGTCCTGAATTCTCACATTGGTATTTTTTATTGGTTAATGTATATCAGGCATGTAACTTATTTAGGAAATGTAGACGATCCTTCTAAATGTATATGCATGTATTTAGGATTATACTAAGGTTTCTTTCCTTAGAGGCTGATTGTTTTGGCGTTAACTGTAACTTAAGAATGAATGTTGAATAAAATACACAGATTTATTTTCCTCCTTTTAAAACAAAATTTCAGGAAGGTATTACTTTTATAGACTTGGTTCTCTTACTACGAGACATTGGACTCCTGCCCTGAAGTAATGCCCTACTTGCATCTACCTTTTACTGCATGTTCTTCACTTAGGCAGTTTAGTCATGCATTGACACATTTTAGTACTAGCTGAGAATCCTGGCTGAGAACCTAAGACTTGGAATTACACGGTGTATCTTTTTATTTTTTAAGCCAAACAATGCAGTTTTGGTTCAGTCTTAATCGTGTGAAGATAGGCTTTGAAATCCTATGTATGGTGTTGTGCTGTAACACTGATATTTAATGGAAAAGAGTTTAGGAAATGCAGTCTTCTGCAAGTGTTCTATATACTTTTCCCACACTGAAAGATTTTCCAACACTTTGGTGTGACTTTGGTGTGAATTAGGCAGTTTTAGAAAACTCCTGAAAAAATTCATTTTGTCTGCAGACCTGTGTACAGTACAGTGACCGTTACCTTATGGTAACTTGGTTAGCTGTAGGTGTGCGTTTTCGGTCCTGTTCACTTGCCCTCCTCCCCTGTGCCTTCCAGTCCCAGGGCAGTGCGGCTCCATGTTGAGGGAGAAAGGGAAAGGAGAGGTGGGAGGGGCGGGGGGGGGGGGGTGTTCCTGAACAATGTAATTTGCAAAGAGCTCGCAAGGACTGCTTATGACACAGAAAGAGCCTCACTGCTCACTTCCTTTGCATCCCTTCCTGACCTTATAAACCAGGGTTAGTAGAAAATTAAAGCATAGCAAGCAGTAGCTCCCCCACTTTACTAGGACTAAGTCCAGGCTTCCATACCACTAGCTGTTGCCCTGTGCAGTGCTCTGGCCACACTGTACCCACTGTGCCCACCATTCCCCTGGCCACGCCATGCTCCTACACTATTCCCTGTCTGTAGCCGTGCGCCCTGTGCCTGGAAGCCCTCTCCTCCCCACAGACACTTTCGCCCTGCCAGACTCTTTGCTCCTTGAGCCATCGGCCTCTCCTCTGAGTCCTTGCTGAAACTTGTTCAGAAGGGATGAGTCCATCTTTTACTCCATAGCCATGTCCATACCTGGATCATGCCGTGCATTCTAGGTAGGCATGGTGGTTTGTCTCACCAGGCTACAGTCTCTTCAAGGGCAGGGACCTTGGCCTTTTATTTCCACAGTGCATGGAACATAGTAGAAAAATGTTGGAATTATTGGGATAATAATTTGTATCAAATGTCCTTTTGAATTAAGAGATTTAATTATGTTTACTAAGAATGTAAACTTTGGCTTACATTTTGACAGTGGGAACAGTTTGTTGATGTCAATTTTCAATGTAGAGGTATAATGTTAAAATCGTTTTATATTTTCTGGAAATTGCAATGTTTGATAAAATGCCGCCATTGTTCTCTGGTGTTTTCTACTCTCTGGAACTCTGTACTGTAACTGGATGTGAATGTGAGGAATACAGTTCATTCCTGTGTCGGTAGTGCCTCAGGGCTACCACAGCCGCTCATTACCTCACTGCCATTGTTCCTTGTGTCTCCTCTCCTCCCAACCCCTCCCCACCCCCCTTAGGCCTACCTCAGTACCCCTTTCCTTGTCTGAAATGCCTTCTCCGTCTTCCTTCAGTGTCCAGCTCAGGTACCGCCTCTTCCATAAAACTTTGCTCAGCTTCTGATTGGAATTATGATGCAAACAAATGCGTGCAGCCTCTAAATCTCACTGCTTCGTTTTGTAGCTGGGCCAGTAAACCCAGAGAAGTGAACTGACTTTTTTACCAGGTTGGGACTAGAACTGGGTTTTGTGATTCCTAATCCCGTGTTCTTGAACTATGCTGCCTTCTGAATTCTCGTGGCGTTTGTTAGCATGTGCTTTCTTACCGTCTCTCTATGTGCCTGTTCTATTTCCCTAAGACTGTAAGCCCCTTAAGGGCAGGGACCTCTTTGCATTTCTAGCACTACTATAGTGTTCCATACTTAGTCATGAACTAGACAAATAAATGGCGGTGGCAACGATCCTAGTTTCCTAACTCAGATTGTTTCACAGTATACATACGGTTTTGTACAGCATGCTTGGCTATGTTGTCTGGAGTGTGTGTGCTCATGTGCATGCGTGTGCATGTGTGTTTGCATGTGTACTCTGCCCCAGTTGCTTGGGGTCACAGGTGGGTTATTGTAAACCAATTTTCTACTTCATGCTAAGTGAGGACAATTATGAGACTGAGTGGAAGATGAGGTACAGGTCTCCCCCCCCAGGCCCGGCTGCCCCTTCCTGGGGAGTACACCTAAATCCTGCAGCTGGTGGCCTGATAGGGCAGGGTACGTGGCCTTGGATAGGACTTGGGTGACCTGCAGAGTGGCTGTCTCAGTCCCGGTGGAGTGTCATTGTGTTTTGTGCCTTGGCTCTTTCTCTTCACAGCTGGACCGCATTTCTGTCTTTCACGTTATCACTGGCTTGGTATTCTAGGTTGGCAGTGGAGTGCTGTTCATTCAGATTTGGCTACAGCCGACTCCTTTGCATTTTCGGTTTGGATTGTGTGGTGTTGGGGTAGGAAGCAAAGTAAACACAGGAGGAACACTGCATTATTTTGGTGTTCATGAGTAGAAACTTACTCAAATATCTCAGTGGGTTTGCATAGTTTGAGAAATAGATTTGAAATGTTGAAAATGCAAGAGAGCATATGATTAAGACCGTACAAGTATGTGTTAGAGATGAGAGAAAGAGGTTAAGTTGAAACAAAGCTCTCGAGCCCTTGCAGAATGGGGTAGAGATCAGGGTGGTTGTGAAGCCACTCTGGGGCATAATCATTGTAAACTCAGGCCAAGGTAGTATTTGTAGTATATTTAGGGAGAATGAAGAAGCTATCCTGACAGTGTGGAGGATTTTTTTTTTTTTTTTTTTTTTTTTACTGATTTTAAAGGGAAATGAGAGAAATGCATTTTAAAATAATGAGGAAAGTAGTATTAGTACAGGAGTAATAAAAGAAGTACAGAGATTAATTTATCTAATCTTGTATGAAATTGGTCCAAGCATACGTCTACCTGTTTGCTCAGAAAACAAATGCAGACAGGATAAGTGAACTTCTGAAACTAAACTTGCAAAGCCAAACTATGTAATGTCACCAGAAGATAACTAAAAGTCTAGCAAATGTTCCACCCCATGGCTTCAAGTGTCTGCAGCCCAGACTTCTGTAAGCTCAGATTCACACATCCAGCTGTCTGTGCACATCTCTAGTTGAAGGTTGAATGGGCACCTCACATGTCATGTGCCTCCAAAAAACTCTTCCTCCTTCCTTCTGCTAAAACTTCCCATCGTACCTCCCGCAATGATCCGAGTCTTAGTAAGTGACATCCAGGAGTATTACACTAATCTCTCGTTACCAGGAAGAGAAAAATCATGGAAGTTTATATTATGGTATGTGATAGGTCAATTGCCCATTTGTTTTTAATTAAAAAAAATCTTGCACATATTCTTTTAATTGCATAGAATTACCTTATCAAGTGCCAGAAAAGTCCCCTTGGGATTTTGATCAGTGTTGGGTTTTCTGGATTAACATGTGGGAAGGATTTAATGTTTTACAAGTATGAAGTCTATCCAGAACATAGTGTGTGTCTCCATTTTTTTCAAGATTTTTACATCTTCCAGTAAAATTAGTTTTTCACATAGGTGTTTTAAACTTTTTAAAGCTTATTCTTACATTAGAAAAACTTAATAAATTTGTTTTTAATTCCTATTTTCCGTAAGTATGTTCTTCAGTAATCAGTTAATTTTGGTTTACTGCTCTCATCTGTAGCTACTCTGCTGAATCCGATTAGTCAAAACATTTTGTTATTTAACTGGGATTTTCTAGTTGATCATATTATCAAATACGTTTTCTACTTTTTAATGACAGCTTTCTCTTTATCTTGTCTTACTTCAGTAGCTAATAACAATTGTAGGCGTCCTCATTTCTTTACCGTCATGGGAAATAATACGATGGCTGCTGGAGTTTCTAGTTATAGAGGTGACCCTTACGAAATTAAGGAAATTTCTTTTTCTTCTAGGTTAGCTAAAGGATCCCTTCCCCCCAGCCCCTACCCACCCCCAAGGAATAGGTGCTGAATTTATTCTGTGGGTTTTTGAGGAATTAGAAAACAATCATAGTTCTTATTTTATCTGTTAATATGAATGGAGTGAATGATGCTAATATATTTTCTAATGTTGAATTACCCTTCAATAATTGGTATAACACTTATTAATGTTCTTTTGACAGGTATTGACTGATTTGTTTAGGATTTATTATCTGTATTCATTAATGAGATTGACTTTGTTTTCTTTTGCTATTTTTGTCTAGTTTTGGAGACCATTAGGATAGCCTTATAAAGTCAGTTGAGTAGATTTTCAGGTTTTTCTGTCTTTGGAACAGTTTATGTAATGTTAGTATAGTCTGTTCATTGGCACTTTGATAAGTACTCCTATAAAACTATGTGCATATTTTGAAGTATTCCTACCCTTGCAGTTACTTCTTTAGTTAGAACCTGTTAATGTTCTTTTTTTTTTTTTTTACTTTTTAAAAAAATATTTATCTTGAGAGAGAGCATGAGCAGAGGAGGGGCAGAGAGAGAGGGAGAAAGAGAATCCCAAGCAGGCTCTGTCCTGTCAGTGCAGAGAGCCTGATGGGGGCCTGATTGATTCCAGGAACCATGAGATCATGACCTGAGCTGAAACCAAGAGTTGGATGCTTAACTGAGCCACCCAGGTGCCCCTCTCTACTTTTTTTTTTTTTTTTAATTAAATTTATATTTTTTGGGCACATCAGCTAGTTTTCCTAGATTAAAAAAAATTACTTGTACATCCAGCTGTATAGTGTGTATATATTATACATTATATACATTATAATACTAAATACTGGATATCATAAGTGTATGTAAACATACATACGTGTATATATGTGTGTATATATGTATATATATATATATGTATGTATTTGTATATACTTCCAAGAAGTCTTCCAAGAAACAATCACTTTTTCTTAATATTTTCTTTGGTGTGAAGGGGTGAGTTATCCTTGATTAGATTGCTAAAGGTCTACTTTTTAAACTAGGCTTTACTAGTATTGAGCAGTGTTTGTTTTTGTTTTTGTTTTTTTTTTCATTAATTACTCTTAAATTTAGTGTGCAAAATTTTACCTAATGTAGATTTATTTGGTACCTTTTCTTGGGTTGAACCTCCCTCAATACTATAACAACATAATAGAGTTGGCCTTGGAAAAATACTGTTGTTGTTTTTAATGTTTTAATGTTTATTTCTGAAGAAGAGAGCCATGAACTGGGGGTGGGAGTGGCGAGAGAGGGAGACACAGAATCCGAAGCAGGCTCCAGGCTCTGAGCTGTCAGCACAGAGCCCGACACATGACTCGAACCCGTGAACTGTGCAATCATGACCTGAGCCAAAATCAGATACTTAACTAACTGAGCCACCCAGGCACCCTGGAAAACCATTGTTTTAATCAAAGGGGAACAAGAATTTTACTTTTTGAAAAAAAAAAGTCTATACAAGGAGCTATTGTTTCTATCATGATGGAAGTATGTATAAAGTGTGAACCTTATGTTTTAGTTTCTAGCTAGACTGAGGGCTTAGGAGAATAAAGTAGCTTCTGTCTTCAACATGCTTATTACTTAGTTGAGGTATAATGTATGTTTTAAGATTGTAAAGCAGTTGTCGAAGAGGGCAACAGAAGGAAAGTAACTAAGCCTTAGCCTGATATTAGCTCATTTAATGACAGATAAGTCCTACCACACTTCAGCCACAGTGACTCTGTTCTGACCTGTTTTGGTTCTCCTAATAGAGATGTGATTTGAAGGTAGGGCTCCTTGGCTAAAAACACTTATGATGCCTGTCAGACGTGTAAGTGGAAAGGTTGTGTGTGTGTGTGTGCACGTGTGTGAGTGAGATGGTTGATTTCCTCAGTGTTGTATTCCAATTGTTTGCTTCCACTGTATCTCATTTACACTTCTTACTGAATTTTTAAATATTAAACTATATTTTTCATTTCCAGGATTTCTAATCAATTCTTTATGTCCATCTGATTTTATTTCATTACTTCCCATTTTTATTGAATAATTTGCAGTTCTTTTTTTTTTTTTTTTTTTTTTTTTTTTTAGTAGAAGTGTAACTTCCACTTATCTCTTTAAACATTCTCAACCTATTTCGTTTTACCCTATACTTTTTAGGCCTTTCTGAAACGAATTCTTTTTCTGATTTTGTTGGATATCTTTATTTGCATTGAGTTTTCTGGTATGGTTTGGAGTTTTGGTGCACGAGCTCATGCTCTTGTTTCTTTCCTGCTTCCAGCTTCTCTCCTGGTCTTGTGGTTGGCTCCCTTAGGAGTTCTGGGACCTCAGTGTAAATCCAGGTATGTGATTGCACCTGGTAATTACTACCCAAAAGGAGAGTGGGGACATTTGTACTCCATCCCAGAGTCTCTTGGTAGCATCATTTTGATTTCTTGTCCAAGGAGTTTTTTCTATTTTATTTTATACTTTTTTCCCCCCTCTTTTTGTGATTTGCCTATTTTTCCTGTGTATTTGTTTGGTGTTTTGTTTTGGCACAAACTCACCAAATCATCATCCGGTGCTAAAAATTCCCACCATCCCAGAGGATTGTGATACAGGTTCCTCCTCTCCAGAGGGGACCAAAGTTCGTGTGTGTGGTGTATGTGGTGGAGGTTTATGGGTGTCTAGCTGCCCAGCACCCACCTCCTATCTCCTGAGAGCAGTATTTTGGGGGGATGTTCTCTCTCCTCTGTTGGGTACAGTCTTTGGGGACCTGTAAAATAAAGCATTCTCCTTTAGCCAAGGGGCTAGGTGCATGAACAAAGGCAGACCAACTGGACCCTGTCCTGCATCATTGTCTATTAATCAGAACAACCATAGAATAGAACAAGTGCTTAGACTGTTTCCTTTCTAGAGCAACTCTAGTACCTACAGCGAAGCCCATAGAATCTTCCCGCTTGCCCCTTCTGACCTCTGCTAAGGCCTTCCCTTCAGTTATGTGAGATCACCTACATCCCTCTAGTGAATTCCTTTCTTCTAATATTAGAGGCAGGTTTTGTTGCTTTAACACCCAGGAAAACTTGACTGGTAGACCATGTACCCTTACACATGTATATGCACCTACAAGCATGTAAGTGCCCAAATATAATTTTTACATACTATGCTTTGCAGTACAGCAGCCTGCATTTTCCTCACACACGTCAGACACTCCATGTACTTGGCATTAAACAAGCAGTAAATAATTCGAGTAGGTTCTACTCTGACTTGGTGTAGGGATAAATGAACAACGGGTAGGTCATATCTCAGTTAACCAGGCAAGTGTCGTCTTGCTGCCGTGAAAACAATGTGGCTAGAGTGGCTTTATCCAACCTCATGGATGCTCTCCTTCCCCTGCTGCCTCCCAGCCTTTTCTCTGGCCATCCTCAGCCCAGGCCCTCCTCTCCTGTCACATTTCTTTCCTCGCTGTCAGAAAGCTCTTATGTTCTCTCTTCTGGGTGTTTGTTTTTGCCGTATTTTATTATTTCACTTCTTCCTTCCTGCATGACCACCTCAAAGGCCTGAAGTGTTTTCTGAATTCTGAATAGCCTACAGGGTAGTGCCCTTTCCCCTGCCCTGAATTCCCTGAGTAGCTAACTGCTGTTCACTTCACAGTTGCTTGCCTTGTTACTTGTGTGTCTGAGTCCAGGATATAAAGAACACTCTGACGTTGCTTTGATGGCACGTCAGAGAGGCTTATCTCAATGCTTGGTACACATATACTTGCTTTCTGTCTTTTAAATGCCCATCATGGTGTTATATGTGCACTGTTTCATCCACTAAGCAGGACCCCACACACACACAGGAAATTTATTTCATTAGCCAGCACCAAGGGTGAAGAAGCCCGCTGCCCCCAAAATGATTTGATTCTGCTTCTGCCTCAGAAACCTTGTGAAGCCAGTTTTTTCTATGGCTGGTTCTAGTTCTTAAGGAGCTGTCAGAAACTCTTGTGCGTTATGAATTGGAGAGACCAAGGTGCTGTATGTCCTCAATGACTGGAGCCTGGACCTCTGGTTACAGATGTGGTGGTGTCCCATAGGAATGTCTTGTTTGTAGGGTACATGGACATCTTTGTTCACCTAATAAATTTCTTGTTTTGGTAGCATGACAGACTCAGAGACTTTAATTTCTGAGAACCAACAAAAGCCAAAATACACCTACATCAATCAGAGGTGATAATAGTCTCTTGAAAATTTCTCAGATTGCCAGGGGCCCAGCAATATAGTAATATTTAAATACTTAATACATTTTATAACATGTGAAATCATTTCATAGTAATGTCCCTTAGTTAACATCCATAGGAAATGAACTGAGCTGAATATATGAAGTCTCCTCTGAGAAAAGTTAACTAATAGTCTGAAGATGAGAATGGTAAGTGGCTGCTTTCTGCCAAAGACAAGCAGGAAGAAAATATTTTAAAAATTGGAACAGAGTTCATATTGTCAGTAAGGAAGGGTTTCCTGTTTTAAGTTGCTAAACACGAACAGGTAGCAGTTAATTAGTGAACTAGTCAGGACTAGAACATTAAAATGTCAAATGACCCATAAAACGAGCATGAACAATGACTAGATATTCTTCTGGCATGCCTAAGCCATTTTCATGATTTCTTTAAAAGTTAACATAACACTTACAGTCAGCCATTCTACTCCTAATTGTTCACCACAAGAAATGAAAGCCTATGTCCACATGAAGACCATAGCACCATATCTGTACCAGCCCCAAACTGGAAACAACCTATGGATCTATTAAGCGGATGGATGCAAAAATTGTGGTATATCCATAGAATAGAATGCTTTCATCAAGACAAAAGAGTTCATGCCACAAAGCCCATTTATTTAAATCCTAGAATACAAGAACTAATGTAAGTAAGCAAATCAGTGATTCAGAGGAATGGGGGTGAAGTGGGGAGCGAGGAAAGGTTACAAATAAGGCTTGGGGAAATTTGGGGGAGTGATACGTTCAGTATATCGATTGGAAGTGCTTGTTCTTAAGAAAAAAATTATTCTTTGTACCCCAGCTCCTCCTGGTGCACTAGTCATGCTTGGAAGATAAGCCAGATCTCACAAGAAAGTCTGTTAAAACTGACCCCAGACCACAGCCTATTGCTATAAGGTAGCAAAGTATATACTTTGACTCTCGAGAGTATCCACTGTGTTCATACAGGGAGGCAAGGAGGTAAGGGTTGTTCATATCTGAACTGTCCAGCCCGCTTACCAGTGTCATTTGCTGGTGGTGGCAGTCAAGGAGGGTCTTTGCCCAAGATACCAGCCTTTCTGCCCTCTGGCTCCATTGATTCTCCATTTGGGAATTTCAAAAAGCATTCTAAAATAAGGGTCCAAATAGATCCAAATACTGTTTGGCTTCGGTAGTTTGGAACCCACACTCACATAGCAAAAGTGAATATAACCTGGGGTTTTCATATGAAGGGAAGACACTAGTCGAAATCAACTGGTAGGAAAACAATTTTTTTTAAATTATTTCCAAAGTGATACATGTTCATTATTTTAAAATGGAAAATAGAAGTAAACAACACAGATATTATCCACAAGTCTATGACCCAAATACTACTATTATTGTAATTCCATATACTGTATACTTCTAGTCCTTTTTCTGTGCATGTAGTACATTTTATTTTTGGTAAAATTGTAGGTCTTTTTTTTTCATTTTTTGATTTAATATATAATGAAAAATTGGACTCCTTCCAGAAAAATGGAAGAGACGGACTTTCCATATTCCTGCTGCTAGTGCAACTGAAAACCTCATCAACATTATATGTAACACAAACATAAGACTGAAAGGCAGAGGGAAGAAAGATGGCTAGGGACCTTGGGACTCAAGGAACAACACGGTGGTGAGTTCCCTGGGTTTTCTTTTTGCTTCAGCTATCCCAGAGAATACTGGAGAAGCTGGCAACGAGGAAACACTGAGTGTAGAAAACAACAGCAAAGCTTGCTCTCTACAGCCACAAAACCAGGAAAAGGAGAGCCTAGCAAGACAAATCTTTTAGGCAATAACGGCTCTATTCCAATCAAATGCCATGGGAAAGACTGCAGCCCCATCCTCCCCCTGCAACCAGTAAAGGCCAGGTGGAGAGCCTAGACTCCACCCATGCCAGGCTAAAACTGCCCCGCCCCCCAATCCCTGACAGGACGGTGCCAGAGAAGGCCTAGAGGGGAACCTGTACTCCACCCTCACCTGCAGTCGTGAGGCACCCTCCCCTTCCCTCCCGGGATGGAGGCAAAAGAGACCCAGGAGAATCGGGGTTTTTACCACCACACGGGTAATGAGGCAGCTCTGGCTACAGTGTTCGTGGAAACTACACAGGGAGCCCAGACTTCATCTCCTTCCTGTGGTAACAAGGTGCCTCCCTCCCCGCCCCACCCCTGTCCCCAGTGGGCGGTGTCAGATGAGGTCTAGTGTGGAGCCTGAACTCCCAGCCCTTCCAGTCTCCAGGGGCCGACAGGAACCTTCTCCCTGGCAGTAATGAAGCAGTGCAGGGGCAGAAGAGGCCTGTTAAAATACAGGATGTAAATAAGGTCCAGAGTCTTGTAACATACTGCTAAAAATGTCCACCTACCATAGCAAGCACTAGGAAGATCTCAAACCACGTGAGAAAAGACGATTGTCAGCACTGAGGTGACACAGACACTAGAGTTATCTGTGAATGATTTTAGAGTACCCCATCACAGGAATGCTTTGACAAGCAATTAGAAACACGCCCGAAACCAATGAAAAATACTCTTAGCAAAGAACTGCATACACATTTTAGAACTATGAATATAAACAAATTTAAAAACTCAACAGAAGAATAGAGAGGACAGAGGGAAGAATCTGAGAACTGGAATATAGAATAAAGATTACCCAATCTGAACAGAGAGAAAACGGACTGAAGAAAAAAAAAAAAAAAGAACATAGCCTCAGGAGCATGTGGGACTAAAGCAAAAAATAAAAAAATCTAACATTCATGTCATCAGAGTCCCAGAAGGAGAGGAAAAAAGAGGGTGGGGCTGAAAAAAACGTTCAAAGAATAAATGACTAAATTTCCCAAATTTGGGGAGAAAACCCCATAAACCTAAAGATTTAAGAACCTAAGCAAACCACATACAAACCCAAAGAAATCCACACCAAGACATCATAGTCCAACTCCTGTAAATTAAAGACAAAGTCTTAAAAGCAGCAAGGGAGAAATGGCCCATCACCTACAGGGGAAAAGCAGTTCAAATGCCAGCACATTTCTCTTCTGAAACCATGGATGTTAGAAGGAAGTGACATTTTCCAAGTGCTGAAAGAAAAGTACTTCCAGCCCAGAATCCTGTATGCAGCAGAAATAATATCCTCCAGAAATGAAGGGAAAATCAAGATATCAGATAAAGGAAAAGTAGGAAAATTTGTTGCCCAAAAAACTACCCTGAAAGAATGACCAAAGGGAGGTTTCTAAACAAAAAGTAAATAATAAAAGTAGAAATGTTGAAACACCAGGAAGAAAAAAAGAACTTGGGGGGCACCTGGGTGGTTCAGCTGGTTAAGCATCCAACTGCGGCTCAGGTCATGATCTCACTGTTCCTGAGTTCGAGCCCAGTGTCGGGCTTTGTGCTGACAGCTCAGCGCCTGCAGCCTGTTTTAGATTCTGTATCTCCCTCTCTTTCTCTGCCTCTCCTCCGCTCCTGCTCTGTCTCTCTCAAAAATAGACATTAAACAATTTTTTTAATTAAAAAAACTTGGTAATAGCAAAAATATAGGCAGATACAATAGAATTTCCTTTTCCTATTGAGTTTCCTAAATATCATTTGATACTTGAAGCAAAAATAGCACTAATGTTCTCAATGTATGTTGAAATATTTAAGACAGTTATAAATGGGAAAGAGAAAAGGATGTAAAGGAAATGTTTCTACACTCAAACTGGTAAAATCATGGCCCCGGTAGACTTTGATAAGTTATGTACATACAAGGGAATAAGTTAAGTAACCACTTAAAAAAAAAGCTATACAAAGAGATAAACTCAAACGCTATAGACAAATAACAATGTGATTGTGAAAAATGTTCAAGTATTCCATAAGAAGGCCAGAAAAAGAAAACAAAGGATAAATAGAAAACAAAAAATAGCCAATTTAAGCCTTAACATATCAATAATCACATTAAACGTGAACACTTCTAAACATACCAATTAAAAGACAGATTGGCAGAGTGAATTAAAAAAGACCCAACTATATACTATGCACTTCAAATACAATGATGTACATAGGGTGAAAAGAGATAAACCCTGCAAAAGTTAATCAAATGCAAGACAGGAATGACTCGATAAAGTAGACATCAGGGCAAAATAGCCCAGAGTAAGAGGAACATTTACAAAATGAGAAAACAGTCAACCCACCCGGAAAACTCAGCTGTACTAAAGATTGTGTATATATCAAGCAGAGCTACAAAATGTGAAGTAAAAACTGATAGAACAGAAAAAAGAAATGGACACGCAGTTATACTTGGAGACAACAATATCCTTCTCTCAACAACTGATAGACCAACTAAACAGAAAACGGCAGGATATGAAGAATTCAACATCACCATCAGCCAACAGGATCCAGCCGACATTCGCAAAAACATTCCACTGAACAGCAGAACACGCATTCATCTAAGTGCCAAGAGAAACGACATCCTGGGCCATAAAACAAACTTCAACAAAGTTAAGTGAATCGAAATCCTACAGAGCAAGTTCCCTGACCACAGTGCAATCAAACTAGAAATCTGTAACGACAAGATAACAGGCAAACCTTCCAATACTTGCAAACAAAACATTGCTAAATAATCCATGCATTGAGGGGCACCTAGGTGGCTTGGTCGGTTGAGCGTCCGACTTTGGCTCAGGTCATGATCTCGTGGTCTGTGAGTTCGAGCCCCGCATCGGGCTCTGTGCTGGCAGCTCAGAGCCTGGAGCCTGCTTTCGATTCTGTGTCTCCCTCTCTCTCTGCCCCTCCCCTGCTCATGCTCTGTCTCTCTCTGTCAAAAATAAATAAACATTAAAAAAATTTAAAAAAAAAAAAAAATAATAATCCATGCATTGAAGAGGAATTTTCAAGCCAAAATTTTTAAAAATGCATTGAACTGAATGAAAACCAAGCAGCATCACGTCAAAATGCGTGGAACACAACAAAAGCAGGCAGGAGAAGGGAGCCCACAGCACTGGCATGCATCTCTTGGAAACAAGGAAATGCCTCAGGTCAACAGCCAAAGTTTCCATCTCAAGAAACTAGAAAGAAGATCCAGACAAACCCAAAGCAAGCAGGAAGAAGGAGGTAATAAAAGGTAAATCAGTAAACCTGAAAACAGAAGGAAGAATAGAGAAAAACCAATAAAACAAAAAGCTGGGTATTTTAAAAGATTGATAAAATTGATAGCCCTCTAGTAAGACTAACAAAAAGGAGAGAAGGTATAAATTATTAATATCAGAAATGAAACAGGTCCTACAGACATCAAAAGGATAACAAGGCTCCTATGAAAAACTCTACACATAAACTGGACAACTTAAGAAACAGGCTGGGGCGCCTGGGTGGCTGAGTCTGTTGAGCATCCGACTTCAGCTCAGGTCATGATCTCACAGTCCGTGAGTTCGAGCCCCGCGTCGGGCTCTGGGCTGACGGCTCGGAGCCTGGAGCCGGCTTCGATTCTGTGTCTCCCTCTCTCTCTGCCCCTCCCCCGTTCATGCTCTGTCTCTGTCTGCCTCAAAAATAAATAAACGTTAAAAAAAAAAAATTAAAAAAAAAAAAAGAAGAAACAGGCCAATTCCTCGAAAGACTACCAGAAGTCACCCAAACTACCAGAAGTCACCCAAAATGAAACAGATAGTTTGAATAGCCCCATATCCATTAAGGAAATCAAGTTTTAAAACCTCCTGAAAAACTCCAGGCTCAGACATTTCCCATGGAGAATTCTACTGAATGTTGAAAATAGAATTAGGACTGACTCTACAAAATCTCTTCTAGAAAATGTGGGACACCAGGTGAAAGATATGAAAGACTTCCCTTTGTAACATCTTGTGAAACTATAATTATTTCAAAATGTAAAGTTAAAAAACATACATATATGCAAATGACAAATTCCCATGTCACTTTCCTGTATTTTACGACTTCATCTGTAATGGCTGCTTGGGGACCCTGACACTTCTGATCACTATTTTAAGTGTTTTACCACCTTTTATTTTTTTAATTAAAAAAAATTTTTTTAATGTTTATTTATTTTTGAGAGAGAGAGACAGAGCAGGAGAGGGGGAGGGGGAGAGAGAGAGGGAGACACAGAATCCTAAGCAGTCTCCAGGTAAAAATGCAAAAACTTCAGGACAAGGTATCCATAGTGTGTGCGATGGCATTCTGGAGCCAAAGGTAAGGTGGAAGAGGTATTATACAAGGCTCTATAGGTGAAAGTTTAGGGAGGGGCACCCAGGTGGCTCAGTCAGTTGAGCATCCGACTTCGGCTCAGGTCATGATCTCACAGCTCGTGAGTTCAAGCCCCGCGTCGGGCTCTGTGCTGACAGCTCAGAGCCTGGAGCCTGTTTCGGATTCTGTGTTTCCCTCTCTCTCTGCCCCTAACCCACTCACATTCTGTCTCTATGTCCCTCAAAAATAAAACATTAAAAAAAAAAAAAAAAAAAGAAAAGAAAGGTTAGGGAGACATTCCTGCCCTCCACCTTCACAAATTCTGACCAACAAACAGCCCATCAGAAATTCTGGGGAATCAGTAATCAAGAAATCAGGAATAAATGAGTCAGTCATACAGAAATATATTTAACCTCAAAAATCATTTGTATCTTTTCTTGGAAATGCAGCTATAGGAAGATTTTCATCTGATCAGTCCTTTACCAGAGTGTGGGTTGATTTCCAGATATAGGTGCTGGTGAATGTTCTGACCAGCAAGGAGAGCAGGCAGAGAATTTTGGAGCACAGGATATCTGGGCCTTGCCCTTCCTTCCAGAATACAGGTGTGCCAGACAGTATGAGGGACAAGAGCCCAGGGAAACAGGATATAGAGGAGGGTGTGAGAGCCTGTTAAAGAGAAAAAAAACTAATAAACAGCATTTTGCCTGGTGTGGCCCTGTACCAAGAAAGAGACAAGCCTCTTGTCCTCCTCTCCCTCCTCGTCCTCATGACCAGAAACTCAGACTAACAGTTCAGCAGTTCAGCAGCATTCGTCGGTGGTGGGCTAGCCTCCACTGCCTTGTAGAACGTGCCCAATGGGTAGATGGCATCCAACAGTTTCAAAGAATCAACTCATAAGTAACTTTCAGCAACACAGTTTCTTGAGTCAAGTGTCTCTATTCAAGATGGAACTAGGAATCTGTCTCCATTGACTTTCAGCAAGGCCAAGGGCCAAGGCTTCGGGACTAAGCGTGATGAAGCTATTCCAGGCTTGACATTGGGAGGAGAAGGTGGGGAGGGTGGAGAGAGAGGGGCCCAGGCTCCAGACAAGTTTTAAGGGCTCTCTGGAAGTACAGGATTTGTGTATCATGACTCAGTCCTCTCCCATCTGGGGGAATCAGCAAGGACTCGCCTACCAGTCCAGCTTCCAAGGTGAGCACCATCTTCCCCTCTGAAGGCATTTCATGGTTGTCTCAAGAGTGTATGGAGTCTGGACCCAACTACTCTGTCAACATATTGATTAAGTTTGGGTGGCAATGCCTTTGGCTCAGGAAGAGTCCCCAGAATGTTTGCACTTCTCACAGTTAATTTTAAGCTTGGGAAACATTAAGACATAAGGAAGCCAATGGCTGGTGATGCCAAAAATGCAGAAGCAGCGACCCCTCTGCTGTGGTCCTTGTGATGTGTCCTGTGGTGGAACAGGTCAAGTATGGGCAGGGCTCAATGCTGCAGCTCCTGTTGTCGAGTCCTCAGTTTCCCTGTGAGGTATGCTTTGGGGTGCGGGGAGTGCTTCTGATTTTATATAATCCACAGACACCCACAAGGTATCTTTTACCAAGTCAGTGCTGGTGCTATGCCAGACACTGGAGCCTCAACAGTGAGCACCAGTTACCCCCTCATGAGGCGCCACACCTACAACAGCTAATGCACTGGAATCCTGGTTCCATCTGTATGAATCCAAATCTCTGAGCCTCAGTCTACTTATCTGAAAAATGGGGTAACAGTCCCAAGCTGGCAGAGTAGGGTGTCGGTTAAAGGTATGTGTGTGGCATCTAGTTTAGTGTGAGATAGATGTTTGGTCGTTAGAGATCATTGTATCACCTGTGGATAGCTCCTGTGGGTTCGTGGTGCTGCCCTGCCAGAGACAACCCCAAGGGCGAGCATCGGGCCGATGCCACTCAGACTCCAATCACTGTCTGCTTCCGCAAGCTGTACCTGGGGCCAGCATGCCTGGGAAAAAGTGGTGTGGGGGTGAGATCCCTTCTTCGCCCTCTAAGAACAATTGCCTTGAATTATCCTCAGCCTTATTTTACCCAGATGAGTCCCCTTAAGCCATACCAACCTCTTTGTGCAGGCACATTGCCCGCATGCTGATGAAGGTGTAGTTAGTGCCAAGAATGATAAGAGCCCTACGCACAAAAGCTCCCTCCCCTTCCATCCTGTATCTACAGCCCATTTCTGGGCATCTCCCCTGCACCCTCAGGGCACTGAGCAGGCTGCAGATGAGTAGGGGCTTATCCAGAACTTTCTGGCCTCATCACCCCACCTATGGCACTTGGCACACTGATTTGTGCTTTTGATGTATGTGTTCTTTGTCGTACTGTGCTCGGGCTGCTACAACGAAACACCACAGCCTGGGCGGTGGTGTAAACCACAGGGATCTATTTCTCACTGTTCCGGAGACTGGAAGTCCAAGATCAAGGTGCCATCATGGTCTGTTTCTGGTGAAGGCTGCCTCGCTGTGTCCTCGGCTGGCCTTTTCCTCTGTGCACACTTGGAAAGAGAGCAAGCTTTCTCTCTCCCTTTTCTTGTAAAGACACTAATCCCATCGTAAGGGTCCCTCCCTCATGAGCTAATCCAAGCCTAACTACCTCCCAAAGATCCCATCTCCAAATACCATCACATAGGAGCATAAGGCTTCAATTTTGAGAGGATGCAGTTTAGTTCCAATAGGTACACAGGCAAATAAATAACAATGACCTAAATATAACACTGCAGGTCTGTCCCCTGATGACGGGGTTATACCAGGTTCCCCATGGTCCTGAGTGCCTGGAGAGGTCCCAGCGAACCTGGCAAGGCGGAACCTTGGAAAGGAGCCTGGAAAGGAGCCCTGGTGAGAAAAACACCTCCAAGCATATACCCTGGGATGGATGGTCCATTATGGTTCATTATGAGGTAAGGTCTCACTGTCTTTCTCCTCCAAAAATATCTTACAATCTGTAACTTTACTACCTTAAGGAAATTTAGAATATAGATAAGCAAAAATCAAAAATGAATGAAATAAGGGCCTCAAGAATCCCTGAACAAAAACGCTAATTTGGTTAGGCTATTTCAGACCCTTCTCTGAACTTAAGTGCGCGTGTGGTTGCATGCTGTGTATCGCTTGGACTCTGCTTGTCCCCACTGGATGGTACATCTTGGAGAGAATTCAACCTCTTTGGTAGCCTTTTCAGCATAATGTAAAAAGGCTGCTTAGCACTTGGTCTTCCTTGCTTCAGGGAGGCAGCTCCTCACAAGGGCTGGCTGAGGACATGGACCTGGATTGCGGGGTGAGGGTATTGCCCTCAGGGAGCTGACGATGTGACCAGGGCCCTGGGCCACCATGTTGGGAGAAGTGAAGAGCAGGAAGGGGCGAGGCAGGTTATGCTGCCTTGACTGCCTTCTGCTCCAAGGGAGCAGAGTCAACAGGGACCCTCTAGGCCACTCCGGGCTCTGTAACCTGGAAGGAGTGGCTTCCCCTCCTGGGAACATGGAGGATGGCTCTCTGCAGTCAGGACAGATCTCCCCTGAAGCAGTGACATCACCCCAGGGCATGAAAGCCAGCAGCAAGCTCTGGGGAAGGCAATAAGGGAAGGAGGGGACAGCCCCGTTTCTCTTTATCTCATCCGAAGCCCCTGAGACTAGGTTGCAGGCACTTGGAAGCCATGTGGGCGGGAGAAGCAGTTCTGTCTGAGCTTTCCTAAGACACAGAAGGGGGGATGGGGAGACAGGATGCTTAAGATAAATGCAAGGGTCCAGCGTCACTGTCCTGACTCTTACACCAGGAGGACTGTCTCCAGTTTCTGCTTCTACAAAGAAAAGACATTGTTCATCCATTCAGTCATTTATTCTACAAACCTTTATTGAGTCCCTACAGTGTGACAGGCACCACAGAGTAAACGCATTTCATCTGTACTGTAAGAGGCCTTCACCGTCAGAACAGTTTAAAGTTGAGCTGCCTTAGGGGTAGCAAGGGGCTCCTTGCTTGTCATGAGATGGGATGGTCACCAACTACCTTCCTGAATGAGATGAGTTTCAAAGCTAATATTAAAATTTTAATGAGTGTTTGTTGCAATGAGTGAGTCATTGGCTTGTTTTGACCCCATAATCTAACCAAGTTCACCCCTGGTGTCACAAATTCTGGGCTTCCCTCTAAAGTTGGGTGAGGGCTCTTGGGAGAGGGTCAGAGGGAGTGAGAAAGGAACTTATCTGTCTGGGGCCCGGTGCTTCCTAGATGGGCTGGTGGCAACACCCACATCCCCATGTCAGGCCTCATTAATCACCTGTGCTGACTCACACTGGAACGTCCTAGTCCTGACCTCTGGGCAATCGAAGGTCACAGCCGCTCACCCTCTGCTGAACTCCAAGCTCTATCCATCCTTCCATGCAAAGGCTATCATCCCTCCACTGGAGCTGGGTCACCATCCCCTCAGTACACTAAACTGGACGGCTAATGGTCTGATCCCATTTGGAGATACGAATATTTTGATATGCAAATGACAAAAGATGTAATCATCAACCTGAGCAATCTCAGGACAAAATTGTTTTACAACCACTTTGCTGTACTAAATAGACAAGGTAGTGGACTTTCAGCTTGTTCAATGGGACTTTTAGCTGGTATGTGCACACTGGGTAATTTCACTCCATCTTCAGGCCTCATTCTGCCCCCCATGGGCTTCCCTCTCTTCCTCATCCTCTCTGATTCCCCCCACATCCCTCAGCCTCACCTCCGGCCCTGAGCTTCACTCCCTCCTGCTCCAGCTGCTCCTACCTCTGCTCTCTGTCCCTTATCTCTGATCCTCAGAGACAGGGGAAGAGTCAGAAGTGGATAACAGTAGGCAGAAATTTGTTCTTTGGATGTTGGATGTCAAAATGCCCATTCCAGAACCTGCCTTAACTGAGCTTATCCACCTTGGGCCAAGGGCACCAGTGTTTGGTGAGAAGGGGATAAAGGAATGTCTGAACTAAGAGTGAATTCTTCCAACAGCAGACCTGAACCTCCAGAATGTTCTGATTTCTTCCCCTTCCCCTTTGTTTCTGCCTACGTGGTTATGAAGCAGCCATGTTAAAGCCAAAAGCAAAACAAAAAGCAAAGCAAAGCATGAGATCTGGGTATGCAAAGGGCTCCCAATGCCTAAAAAGAAAGGAGCCATATAAACTCAGAGTATAACTCTCGAGGTATCTTGCCAAACGTAGAGGAGTCTAAGACCAGCATCTAATGACCATGACTGTTAGCCAGAGGAAAGGCCCAGAAAAGTCCAAAGGAATAGGAGATATCAGGAGATGCAGTGAAATGTCACACAAGTCCCACTAGACCAACAGAAAATAGAATTTAACAGTTTCGGGCAGGGCATGGAGACACGCATGGACATCTCACTCTGCCAACAGCAAGGAAGATGTCAAAGGCTAATGGAATGAAGTCAGAGGAACACACTAGCCAACCTGAAGGGACTTTCACTTGCCTAAGATCAAACGGTTCTGGCACCTAAATGGATAGTGTCTACAATGGACTGAAACATCACAATGATACAAGAACAAAATGAAAGAACAGAAAACCCTGCGTTTGTCACCATTAGAAGTTTCAAGAGCACAACTGATAAATAAATGTACAGAATCAGGCATTTATCCTACCTTTACTGGACCAGCTGTATTTCAGGAAGTCTTCCTTTATGGAAGAATTCCAGCTAATAGAAGCTAAGAGAACGATAGAATCAGAAAACTTGTCATCTGCAAGCACCACGAAACAGTGAATGCAGGCAGTGATCATTATAAAATGCTGGAATCACAGTATGAAAGTTGATGGGGAAGGGCGGGGGCGGGGCACTTGGGTGGCTCAGTCGGTTGAGTGTCGGACTTCAGCTCAGGTCATGATCTCACAGTTAGTGAGTTCAAGCCCCACATCAGGCTTGCTGCTGTCAGCCTGTCAGCGCAGAGCCTGCTTCAGATCCTCTGTCCCCCCTGTCTGCCCCTCCCTGCTTGCAATCTCTCCCAAAATAAATACATATTAAAAAAAAAAAAAAGAAAGAAAGTTGTTGGGGAGCTTATAATGGGAGGTATCAGACCAGTTCAGAACCTGCAGAACGGTCTTAGCACCACCAGAGGTAGTCAGGAGCTAGTATATGGCCCCCAATGGGCAGCCACAGCAAATTCCCAATTTGCCTCCTCTCAATTCTTCTTGCCTCAAAAGCTGAATCTGAATATGAGCAAGCGTTTACCTGACTTCCAGTATACAGGGAACATATATATATATATATATATATATATATATATATATATATGGGTAATTTCACTCCATCTTCAGGCCTCATTCTGCCCCCCATGGGCTTCCCTCTCTTCCTCATCCTCTCTGATGATGTTCCATATATATATATATGGAACAAAAAGCACCAGGGTACATGGAAGACACCATGGATGTAAAAACAAACAAACAAACAAACAAACAAAAAACCAGAACAGGGAACATTCTAGAACACAATTGATCCACTCTCTCTAAGGAATTAATGGCATTAAGACAAAAAGAGAGATAAGATTGCCATGGACCAAAAGGTAGTTAATAGACATACAACCAAATGCAACGTGTGGACCTCTTTAATCCTGGTTGAAACAACCCAACTATTAAGCCAACTTTGAGATAAATGGGGAAATGAATATGGACAAGCATTAGATGATATTAAAGAAGTCACCGTTAATTTTATTGAAGGCTTAATGGCATAGGTTTTTATTTCTGAATATTCTTAGATGAGTTAGAGAAGCCTGCCAAAGTAGTACAAGAGAAATGATGAATCTTGGATTTGCTTTGAAACAATCCAGTATAAATATAAGTGTGTGTGTTGGGGGGGGGGGGGTGGAAAGATAAAATAACACCGGGCAAAATGCAGCTAATTGTAGCTGAGTGATGAGTATCTATGAGTTCATTAGGCTATTCTGTCTACTTTTGTATACACTTGAAATTTTCTGTAACAAAAAGTTAAGAGAAGGCAGAAACTGACCAGTTCTAAACTTGAGCAAGTCAGCTCACCTTTCTGGGCTTTGGTTTCCTTATAGGTGAAATCAGTTCTTTAAAATAACCAGCTTCCACCTCCTGACTTCTGTGGTTCTTTATCCTCTCTTTGATCTGGGAGCCACTTTTTTTTTTTTTAATGTTTATTTATTTTGAGACAGAGAGAGACAGAGCATGAGCAAGAGAAGAGAAAGAGGGAGACACAGAATCCGAAGCAGGCTCCAGGCTCTGAGCTGTTAGCACAGAGCCCAACACAGGGCTCGAACTCGTCAACCACAAGATCATGACCTGAGCCGAAGTCAGACGTTCAACTGACTGTACCACCCAGACACCCCTGATCTGGGAGCCACTTTTAAATGTTTTCCCAGTTATGTCCATGAGAAGAGGCATCTGTAGTATCAGTTGCAAGGGAAGTGTGTGTCTTGGGGGTTCCGAGGGAAGGAAGTGGAATGCAGAACCAGCTTAGGGTTAAAGGGTGATAAACAAGGGTTTATTGGTGTTCTGTTTTAGATGACCAAGGAACTGCAAAAGAGAAGAAAGCTTCATCTGATGCAACTTCCTTTTTTAATTTTGTTTTTGTTTGTCAGTGTATGTATGCTGTTGGTCAATTTCTCACAGAAACCTCTACACTGAGAGTCTGGACAGGAGAATTGCTTGTTTACCGGTTGGCCTAATGCAGAGGAAATGGCTTTCTTCAGCTGGGGTGCTGTGGCTGGTTCAACCCCAAAACTTCTTCCAATTTTAGTATATGCACTGTCGAAGTGAGCACTCAACCCCAAAACTTCTTACCCAACATTTTATGCGTGTGTATGTATGTATGTATGTATGTATGTATTTTAAATGTTTATTTACTTTGGAGAGAAAGAGCTCAAGCAGGGAAGGGGCAGAGAGAGACAGAGAATCCCAAGCAGGTTCCATGCCATCAGTGTACAGCCTGACACAGGGCTCAATCTCATGAACTGTGAGACCATGACATGAGCCAAAACCAAGAGTCAGACACTTGAACCAACTGAGCCACCCAGATGCCCCAAATTGGGAGTTATTCATATCATTGTTATTCATCAAGCTATAGGAAGATGGCTGGATTGATCTAGAAATCATTGATCTCAGAATTCCCATCCCAGAGCTTTAACTACAATCTAGATGCAAAGACCCTCGGCTGGATTTCTCTCTCTAGCTTCCGCTCTTCTGTGACCTGCAGACCCCGTAGTCAATTGCCCCTTCAAGATTCCCACTTGGAGGTCTAGCAGGGTCCTCAAACCTCACATGCCCCCATATGAAGTCATGGCGTCCACTACCACCCCCAACATTCTACTTGCTGTCCCCCTTTTCAATAAAAGGCAACCCCGTTCCTCCAGTTGCTCAGGCCAAATCTTAGAGTCACTCCTAACACCTCTTAGACTTCCATGCCCCGAATCCAATCCACTTGCAAATCCTGTTGCATGCTTCCTTCAAAATGTTTCTGACAGAGTAAATGGGAGTCCCTGACTAGGACTGGATCACCTCCTTGCCTCCCAAGTCACAGCTTCACCATCCGTATCTACCTTGAGAAACTCAGGACTTACCTCTTTCTGACTTTCTCCGGGCACCACACGTATCTCTGGACTCCCTGGAGATCCCTCAGCCCCAAGACACTCGTCCTCATGTGACTATGCCTCAGCCTTTTGGACTCTTTCTGGCAGCCCCCACCAACCCCTGGAGCCATTCACTATGCCTTCAGGACATGTGGTCAGGTGACTGCTAAATGCCCTGTGTCCTCTATTTCTTCACTAGCTGTCCCTTTCATCATCGTTCTCTAAGCCAGCACTGCCCAACAGAAATGTAATGCCACATATGTAATTCTAAATTTTCTAGTAGTCACATTAAAATAAGCAGAAGATAAAGCAAGTAAAACGAATATAGCATTGTATGTCAATTATACTTCTATAATAAAAAAAAGCAGGTGGGGCACCTGGGTGGCTCAGTTGGTTGAGCTTCCAACTTCAGCTCAGGTCATGATCTCACGGTTTGTGAGTTCGAGCCCTGCTTGCTCCAGGCTCTGTGCTGACAGCTCAGAGCCTGGAGCCTGCTTCGGATTCTGTGTCTCCCCCTCTCTCTGCCCCTCCCCTGCTCACACTCTGTCTCTCAAAAATAAATAAACGTTAAAAAAGTTAAAAAGGGAGCCTGGGTGGCTCAGTCAGTTAAGCATCTGACTTTGGCTCAGGTCATGATCTTGTGGTTTGTGGGTTCGAGCCCTGCATTGGGCTCTGTGAGGACAGCTCAGAGCCTGGAGCCTGCTTTGGATTCTGTCTCCCTGTCTCTTTGCCTGTTCCACACCCTCCCCACCCCCCAGAAATAAACATTAAAAAATTTTTAAAAAGCAGGTAAAATTAATTTTAATAATATATTTCATTTAACACAATAGATCTAACATGCAAAAACATATTTTATGTAGCCCAATATATTTCAACAAGAAAAAAATATAAAAATACTAATGAGATCCTTTACATCTTTTTTTTCTTCATACTGTCTGAAATGTGGTGTGTATTTTACACTTAGCGTATACCTCAGTTTCGTGGGTTTTTAAAAATTTTTTTAGTGTTTATCTTTATTTTTGAGACAGAGAAAGACAGAGCGTGAGTGGGGGAGGGGCAGCGAGAGAGGGAGACACAGAATCCGAAGCAGGCTCCAGGCTCTGAGCTGTCAGCACAGAGCCCAACATGGGGCTTGAACCCACAAACCGCAAGATCGTGACCTGAGCCAAAACTGGACACTCAACTGACTGAGCCACCCAGGCGCCCCTTAGTTTCGTTTTTTGATGGTTAAAGTGAAATGTAGTCCTACCAAAACACTAAAACTGTGTTTAACAGAAAACATAATTCATAGTGCTTCGATTTTTAACTTAATTGGAATTCAATTCAATTAAATATTCAGTTCCTCATTTCAAAGTGCTCTGTATCCCCGTGTGGTTCGCGGCTGCCATATTGGACTGTGCAGATCTGAGTGAAACCTCACTTTCCCAGCAACTGTTTCAAGGTGTGGGCCTTTCCTAGCCTTTCTTAGATCTTTTGTGTTATCTGTGGGCCTGAAGGTGGATCGGGGTCTTCCTCAACTCTCCTTGTTGCTTGGCTGGGACATTCTCCCTACTTCCCACCGCAAAGCCCAGGTAGATACCTCTCTTCCTTGAAGACTTTGCTTTCTGGCTCACTGCTACTTTCTTTAACACACTCCAGTCACGATCCTTGGAAATATCAATATCTTTAAATAATATTTCCAGCATAAGAGCTATCAGTTCTCCACCAATGATCTTGTCTGCTCAGCCATTCATTCCCATGATCATACCCTAGACCTGTTCTGCCCACTATGGACAGCCCCTCAAAACAGAAATGTCAAGCATCACCCTCTCTTGTCACTGTCCACCCCCTTACACCCTCCCCTCAACAAGATCACCAGTGCATTGATTCATCTCCTTTAACTACAGCCCACCCCCTGCCTCACCAAGCTTCCATTGTCAGAATCCCTTCCTCACCCATGCCCTCAAGGCCCTGCCCTGTCTTGCTTCATCAAGCCCCTCTGATGACATCCACCTCACCTCCAAATCTGCGTCCGCACCCACACAACTGAACATGCGGGGGGAGGGAAGCAGCAGTTCTGATAGGATTTGGTTAGCTTTCTTTATTCCTTCTTTTCCTTTCCTCTCCTCTCCTCTCCTCTCTCCTCTCCTCTCCTCTCTCCCCTCCCCTCCCCTCTCCTCTCCTTTCCTCCCTTCCTCCCTCCCTTCTTTCCTTCCTTCCCTTTCTTTCTTTCTTTCTTTCTTTCTTTCTTTCTTTCTTTCTTTCTTTCTTCTTTCTTCTTTCTTCTTTTTCTTTTAAATTGAGATATAATTGACATATAACACCGTGTGAGTTTTAGGTGTACAATGTATTGATTGGATACACATCTATATCCCAAAATGATTACCAGCATAGTGTTACCTATCACTTCCATCATATCACATAATTATATTTCTTTTTTGTGGTGAGAACATTTAAGATCTATTCCCTTAGCAACATTCAAGTATATAACACAGTATTGTTAACTGCAGTCACGACACTGTGCGTTAGATGGATTTGGCGCTTTCAATAATACTAATAAAAAGACAGGAACTTCTTTTTTTTTTTTTAAGTTTATTTATTTATTTGGAGAGAGAGTGCAAGTGGGGGATGCAGGGCTCAAATTCATGAACTATGAGATCATGACCTGAGCCGAAGTCGGACGCTTAACTGACTGTGCCACCCTGGTGCCCCAAAAGACAGGCACTTTTGATTTCCTATTTGCTTTCTCCTGAACGGAATCTTGTTCCCTTCCCCCAACTGAGCCAGGTGCCTGAGTGCCTGAGTCAGATGGGTGTGTATGAACTGCTAGGCCTGAAGTGGCAGGATTCCCCACGGATGAAGACAAGGCACATGTGCATCAAGCAGACCTCACCTGTCTCCCTCCTACCTGCCTGCCTACCTGCCTTTTCATCCATTCACCATCTTATCACTTACGTACTACGTGTTGTTGAATATCTTGAGCCCCTCCACCCATTGTCATAAATAAGAATGGAGAATAGCCAAATTTCCAAAATTAAAAAAAAAAAAAAAAAGGTGTTACTATTCATGTCCGGCCACCTCACCTGCCCCCTGCCCAGCACCAAACTAGCTGTGCGTCTGGACACGGGCCATGCAATATCAGCTGTATATACTTACCGGAGATCTGTCACTTCCACGAGTCTTTTGCCAACCTATGGCGCTTTGGGTATCAATGTAATTTTAGTCCTGCAATTACTGGAGTGAAAAAACAAAAAACCATCAGGTGCCCATGTAATGTTATGATGCTTTTTCTTGACAACAGTTGCTAATTAGCAAATAGTCTCGCTATTTCAAACAAAGGGTTCTTCTCATTTGGGGTTAGATGGAACATACCAATGATTATATTTGTTATGAAATATTTCTGATGGAAGGAGAAATACCCCCTTTCAGTTAGCATATTGGTGCTAGACTTCTGGGAATCATGAACCAGTAAAAGCTCAGACATGAGCGCCACCTAGAGGAGTCCTCGTGTACTGGGTGGCATTGGGTGTCAAGACTGGCTGAGTTCAGAGTGCACCTCAGGCTTTACTTGCTCTGTGCTGTTACCAAAGTTCTTAATGACTCTAGTCCCTGCTTTTCGCGCCTGTAAAATGAGGCTAATAATAGCTACTCCAAACGGCTGCACTAAAGTTTGATGCATAACGTGTGTAGGACATTGCCAATATGCCCAGCGTCTGGCTAAACTCTCAATAAATGAGATGCAAGGACAGTACCCTGCACAGCCAGTCTCAAGCCATGAACCCAAGCAGGAAACCTGTGCTTCACAAATCCTTTCATCAAATATTGTTAATTTTTGGCTTCAGGTGCAAGATACATAGTCTAACTACATGATCTATGGTCATCCTTTGAATCTATGTATCTACCTAAAGAAATTCTTCATGCGTTTGCAACATATTATCATAAGAACATGCTTCATGGTAAATCAGAAAGTGTAGGGTTTCCCAGAGGGCGGGGCCGTTTCTGGACAGTTTAATTGCAAGGTTATGTGTGGGTGAAAGAGCTTGAATGTCATGTGCATGTGCTGCCATCTTGTGGTACTTGGGGGAACATGTCTCTGATGCATTCTGGAGCTGTTAACTGACTCAGTGCCCTCCATCCTTTCTGGGGATTACATACACGTCTATGTATTACACGGATGCCCGTAACTCCGCACACACACAACCACAACACTGGGTTTCACAAAGTGGGTCACTTTGCCCATGAAGTTATTCAAGGTTGTTCTAAATGTAGGAGAACAGATGGCAAGGCATTTTTATTCCCTTTTTACTCTATTTCTACTTCCCTGAGATTTCCTTTTTGATTCACACATTATTTAGAATGTGTGGTTTAGTTCTCAAGTGTTTTGGAGGTTTTTCTCATTATCTTCCTGTTATGATTTTCTTTAAAAAAATTTTTTTAATGTTTATTTATTATTGAGAGACAGAGAGAGATAGAGCGTGAGCAGGGGAGGGGCAGAGAGAGAGGGAGACACAGAATCCGAAGGAGGCTCCAGGCTGTGAGCTGTCAGCACAGAGCCCAATGCAGGGCTCCAACTCACAAACCGAGAGATTATGACTTGAGCGGAAGTCGGATGCTTAACCGACTGAGCCACCCAGGCGCCCCTCCTGTTATGAATTTCTAGTCTGATTGCTGAGCAACTAGTCTTCTGTTCCCTTCTGTGCTGTCCTGGCCAATCCTACCTAGCTCGCCTCCTGCTGTGGGGGTAGAGGTCACAAAGGGACCCTCATGCCCTCACTGCCCCTCCCCGAGGTACTTGATTCTGGGAGTTGCTCCCTGCTTGCCCCAGCCCACCTGAGGCTGAGCCAGTCTCAGAAGGACCCATCAGCGACTGTCCTTCCCCACTTCTACCTCTTGCTTCCCTCTCTCCCCACCCACCCTGATCTGTCCACAGTGAAGTCAATTACACATCCCAGGTTTGCACAAGAAACATCTGAGATTCAAAGAGGGTAGCATTGCCACAAGTTGATAGCCAGGTGTGCAGATGTAATGAGCAGGAACACAGAGGGCTGGAGCCTCCAGATGCATGGCCAGGCTTCGGGGACTCAGACAAGAAAAGGTGAGGCACTGAAGCCCAGGGCTCTGGACCCGGGGATCAGGCTGGCAGTGATGCAGAGCACAGGAAACCAGGGTCTCAGCAGCTTAAGTTGGGGAATATGGGTAGAGGTTTGGCTGACGCATCCCAGATTATTTCTGAGCCCTTGGTGGCCAGTGCTAGGACCAGCCTGAGGAAGACATAATGTGGTGGGGAGAAGGGGGTCTGTTTATGGAAGACCTTGGTGGGATTGTCCTGGAAGGGACTCAGCGCTTTGTCAGCAGAGGCCTGAGACCCCCGCAGGGGACAGATTCTATGGGTCAACACAGGCCAATGGCCAGGAAAGGGGCTCTTTTATATTATTTTCTATTTTTTAAAAATCAAACTTGTTTATTCACATAGATTGGGCAAAGAACTTCAAAGAGGTTTTATTTCAGGAAACCTCCTCCCTGACCTGTCCCCCATTGCCTGCCCAATCAGAAAGCCATTTTCTCCTGTCTGAGCTGAGCTGCAAAGATCTTCCGTCCCATTCCCTCCCTCTCCCCATGCCCCCAGCTCTGCCAGCTCCTGTTCACGGAGTCCTGCTGTCTCCCCTTCTGTTCTGGGAGCTGTTACATCTCAAGATTGCTGCCTGATAACTCGTGGCAACAATTTGGGTCATAGTTGTCTTTGCTTTAACATTCTGGTGAGTGTTCTCAGTAGGACTTGCTTTGCCCTTTCTTTTCTTTTTTTCTTTTCTTTCCAATTCTTCTCCCCGCACCCCCCCCCCATACTTCTCTCCAGCTCTTACCACTCTTATATATTCTTGAATGATATAAGCTTTACCCAGATCGGTTTTTAGCAGGGGGTCTGTCCAGAGGAGGACTGAGCACTGTGGCCCAGATTCTCACAAATCTCACCGAGACTAAGGTTTTTGTGTGTGGGATCTTTTACTCCATCTTGAAAAATGAAGTGCAGTAGCCAAACTCAAAAGAACATCAGTTGCATACATGAGGCAGGAAGGGATCTAATCACGAAATGTCTCCTGGTGGAGCTATCCCTGAGCCCCAGAAACAGTCCCCTGTGATGATGTCCGCAGGCCCCTGTGCAGTCTCACCACCAGCCACGTCCTCGGAAACCAATGTCCAGAACTGTGGTTCTCAATCAATTGCCTTTCTTCTTTCTTTCTTCCTTTTCTTTTCTTTTTTGAAAATTTTTAAAAATGTTTATTTTTGAGAGAGAGACAGAGAGACAGAGAACGAGCTGGGGAGGGGCAGAGAGAGAGGGAAACACAGAATCAGAAGCAGGCTCCAGGCTCTGAGCTGTCAACACAGAACCCCATGTGGGGCTGAAACTCACAAACCATGAGATCATGGCCTGAGCCAAAGTCAGACGCTTAACCGACTGACCCACCCAGGCGCCCCAATCAATTGCCCTTCTTTGTAGTTTGATTACAATTCTTGTATATTTGCAAGGATTGCATTGAAAGGTTTTGTGTCTCTTCACACCGTGCTGTTCTTCTGGACTCCTTGGCTGCTCCACCGTGTTTGTGACTTGCTTGCACACTGAAGTGTAGCGAGCTTGCACGTCTATACCTCTGTGGATATGCCTCTGCCGTGGTTCTACCACGATTTATGTCTCCATTCTCCTGTTAATGTACATTTGGATTGTTTTTAGTTGTGCTCCTTGGAACAAGATTCACCTGTCCTCTGGAACACGTGTGCAACATTGTATCTAGTAGTGGAATTGCAGGGCCAAAGGGGCAAAGTTACACGCTCGACTTCATTGGATGAGGCCAAACTCTCTTCCAAATTGGTTGTACCAAACCCAGTGTAAATAAGTTCCTCCTATTCTACTTCCCTGCAAATACATTAATTTTTGCGTTAATATTAACCCTTCACTTCTCACCCAGCTGACAGTGACAGGTAACTGTCAGTTACAGTAACGGTGACGCTGCTTACCAGAAAAGTCTCCCCTTCCTCCTCCATCAAAGTGTTTCCTAGTAGCGATTTCACCACCTAGTATCACTGTCTTTTTATTGTTGTTTCCCCTTTCCTCTTAAAATGTAAGTTCCAGGGGGCAGGGATTTATTTCATCTTCCTTTTCAAAGCTGTTCCTTGGGGTTTAGAACTGTGTAATGCACGCAGTAGGTACTCAGTAAATACTTGTTAAATGAATTAATAAGAACATGAACTAAATCAGAATTATTAAGGTAAAAACACTAAAACACAGAGCCTTAAAATTACACAAACACTTAGGAAGAGGCCCAGAGTCAAAAAGAAATCCACAGAATTGCCTGGAAAGTGTTCTATTACTCTCTCTCTCTCCCTCTCTCTCTCTCACAGGTTACGTTCTCTGTTTAGGCACTTATTTCTGGCCATCATCCCTCTCTACCCACTTTCTAGTCCCTCTTCCAACCACAGGCAAACTTCTTGAGGTGGCAGTTGCAAATTCTGAATAGCTTCAGTCCAATCCCATCTGGTCTCAGAACCCTTCTCCCTGTGGTTACCGTGTCTCCCATCCCCATTTGACCCTTCACCTCTGGACAGGGTGCCCCGGGTCGAGCACTCTGTTCTTCTGAACCCCTCTTTTCCTGAACCTCAATGGCACCACATCCGCCCAACTCCAGCTTAACCCATTACATTTCCTGCACTGGATCCCCCACCCCGTTTAGGATCCTAGAGACAGAGCTGGGCACGGGATCACATGACTAGTTGGGGGCTGCTCCCAGGAGAAACTGAGAGAGCAAGTGGGGGTTTTGCCCACTGGTGGGTGCGGTGAAATGGAACCTCTGCCCGATCCTGGGGTGCTGTGGAGTGTGAATTGCACTCTGTAGTCTGCCCCATCCCTAGACAAGGGACGTCCACTCTTGTCCCCCTCACCCCAGGCAGGCCTTTGCTGCAGGCCTACAGGGAGGCAGGCAGCACACATGGTCGCCCAGCAGCAGGGAGGATTCAAGCGTGATCCTCCAGGGGAGGTAGGTAGGGCGAGCCACTCAGCCAAGCCCCCAGAGCTCCTGGGATCCCAGGGCGTCTGGGTGGGCACAACGGACCTTCTCTTACAGGAACTTCTGGGGAGCACCTCCGGGTCAGCCCTGGGTTTTCTCCTCATTTCCCATTCTCCACTTCACAAGCAGGTCCCTGCACACAGCTTCAGCCACTGTCTATGCGCCAACCACCCCTAAAGGCTTTCCTCTCATCCATGCCTTTCCTCCCAGTTCCAGACCTAACAGCAAACCGCTCCAGACCATCTCCTCCTGATGCTTATTGAACATCTCAAACTCAACCTTCTATTAAACAGGGCTCTTTTTTTTTTTTTTTTTTTTTTAAGTCTGTGCCACAGTGAAAGGGTGCAATGGACACTGTCCGTGGCTGTGTCTCAGGGTGAGCACAGTGCCTGGCATGGTAGGTGTTGAGTATGTATGTAAACAGGGGATGAATGAATAAAGCAAGATGCTGGGAGGTCGGACAGGGCAGGGCCAGGTCTGGGTGAGGGGAGAACCAGCACCTGTGGAGAAGCAGTGAACGGGCCTCCAGGGAGGCTCAATGGTAAACACACTGAAGAAATCTCTCATATTTGAGTGGGGTCTCTGGGTTGGAGATGGGATAGCTATCGAGTCTTAGGGAATAGCTGGGTTTGAGATACGGGATTTGGATGCTGTTGGGATTGAGGATGATACACTGAGGGCTTGGCGGTGGAATTCTTAGGTGTTGGTGCAAGGAATCAGGTGGGTTGGTGTGGCTGAGGCTTAGGACTTTTGAGGGACACCAGGTGCTCTGGTGGAGAGGTGGTGTTCTGTAGAGTCACGGGGCCCCCTGAAATGTGTACAGGAAGCATGTAGCAGTCACAGGTGAAGAGAGTCCTCATTAGGGAGCAGGGATGTGGCCACACAGCTGGTGATGGAATCACTCCAGTGAGTGGAAAAGAAGAATGAGTTTGAGGGTTGGGATAAGAATGGGGGTCACTGAGGATAGATTATGGGGTTGGAGGAGGATGTGTGAGGCCCTGGTGCAGGGGAAGGTGAGGCCGGAGCTTGGGACTGCTATGTAGCAACTATTTCTTCTCTGGTGAACCCTGACAAATACAGCTCCCCGAATTGCTCTCTAGGTGCAATGCAATGCCTGTCAAAACTCCAGCTGGTCTCTTTACAGACGTTGACAAGCTGATCCTAAAATTCATGCGGAAACTCGAGGGGCCCAGAATAGTCAGAACAATATCGGGAAAGAACGGCAAGGTCGGAGGAGTCGCGCTTCGTGATTGCAAAACTTCCTACAAAACTACACTCATTGAAACAGTATGGTACCAGCATCAAGAATGGATACATAGATCAATGGAATAGAATTGAGGGCCCACAAAGAAACCCTGATATTTATGGTGAATTGCTTTTTGAGAAAGATGCCAAAACAATTCAGTGGTAAAAAGATAGTCTTTTCGGCAAATGGTGCTGGAATAACGAGGCAGCCACAGGCAAAGTAATAAACTTGGACCCCTACCTCACATCATATATAAGAATTAGTTCAAAATGGGGGCGCCTGGGTGGCTCAGTCGGTTAAGACTCGGACTTTGGCTCAGGTCATGATCTCGTGGTTCATGAGTTCGAGCCCCGCGTTGGGCTCTGTGCTGACAGCTCAGAGCCTGGATCCTGCTTCGGATTCTGTGTCTCCCCTTTTCTCAGTCCCTCCCCCACTCGCTCTCTGTCTGTCTCTATCTCTCTCAAAAAAAATAAGAAACATTAAAAAATTTTTAAGAATTAGTTCAAAACAGATCAAAGACTTAAGTGTAAGTTCTAAACTATAAAACTTTTAGAAGAAAACATCGGAGTAAATCTTTGTGATCTTGGGCTAGGCAATGATTTCTTTTCTTTTTTTTTTTTTAAGTTTATTTATTTATTTTGAGAGAGAGTGTGAACAGGAGAGAGGCAGAGAGAGAAGTAGAGAGAATGCCAAGCGGGCTCTGCACTGACGGTACAGAGCCAGACCCCGGGGCTCGAAGCCACCGTGTGAGATCATGACCTGAGCCGAAATCAAGAGCTGGACACTTAACCAACGGAGCCACCCAGGTGCCTGGCAACCATTTCTTAGCTCTGACACCTAAAGCACAGGTGACTAAAGACAAAGAGAAATCGGGACTTCATCAAAATTTAAACTTTTGTGCTTCAAAGGACACCACCTAGAAAATGAAAAAGACAGCTCACAGAATGGAAGTATTTGCAAATTATATATCTGATAAAAGACTTTTTTCTGATAAGAAACTTTAGGATACATAAAGGACTCTTACAACTCAACAAAAAGACAAAAAAAAAAAACAACTAAAATATGAGCAAAGCATTTGAATAGACTTTTCTCCAAAGATGATATACAAATAGCCAATGACACATGAAAAGATGTTCAACACCATTAGTCACTAGGGAAATAGAAATCAAAGCATGAACTTAAGATACCACTTGACTAGGACAAATGAGATACTGTCCCACTAGGGGTCTGTCAAGGAGACAGGTGATAACAAGTGTTAGGTTGGGGGACAAATGGAGTCTCATGCATATATTACTGGTGAGAATCTAAAATGGTGAAGTCACTTCAAAAAAAAACAGTTTGGGGGCTCCTCAAAAGGTTGAACACTTTGACCCAGAAATTCCACTCCCAGGCATATGATACTCAAGAGAAATGAAAACCTATATCCGTGCAAAAACTTAGCACAAATGTTCATGGCGGTTTTATTCATAATAGACAAAAAGTGGAAACAATCCAAATTCCTATTCAATGAGGAACAGATAAATACCATGTGATGTATATGTACAATAGAGTATTTTTCAGAAACAAAGGAATGACTTTTTGAGACATGATTTAATAAGGATGAACTTGGAAAACATACTAAGTGAAAGAAGCTGGTCACAAAAAAACATGCATTGTATCATTCCGTGTATATGAAAGGTCCAAATTAGCAAACCTCTAGAGACAAAGTAGATCAGTAGTTGTGTCTGACTGGGTGCTGGTGGTGAATAGAGAGGACAGCTAATGAGTACAGGCTGTCTCTTTGGGGTGATAAAATGTTCTAAAACTAGATCGTGGCGATGGACCCATGACTCTGAGTATGCTAAAAACCAGTGTACATTTTAAATGGGTGAATTGTAGGGTATGTGAATTATATATCAATACATCTGTTAAAAATCAAAGAGGGAGAATAGTAACAAGGTGACTCAAAGAGCCTGTGGTCAGCCTCCGGGCATTCCCGACCAGCCTCCCCTCTCTCCTGTCCACCCCAATCTCTCAAGCTCTCCTGACTCCCAGGGCCTGTCCCTCTGACAAGCAGCTGGTGACCAGTTAGCCAGCTGGGCCTATGCTGCTCGGCCAATCAGCATCATCCGGCAGTTGGTTCCCTGGAGACAGAATCAGTTAAACTGACAAAGCTTCTGTCAGACTCCTCGGTGAGTCACGACTGTTTGTTGGTCTAGGCTCAGGCAGGAGGGCAGTTACTGGAATGTTCGGCGTCAGGGACGTGGCCGACAGTCGGCAGGGTCAGGCCACGGAGGGACAGAGTGTATACAGCCTGCCATGGGCCCTGGAGACATGCAGACACGTGCTGCTCGTGGTGGATAGAGGAGCAGGTGAGGATAGGATAGTCACTCCCCTGGTGAGAGGTGACAGCACACAGCAGGGCTGGGCAGCATGAGATCCCTTTGGGGTCAGCACCCTCCCCCGCCCCCCCCACCATACCCAGGGGCTGGAGTCCCGCCTGTGACCTGAGGTCAGGCCTCTTTGGAGCTAACTGAGGACAGGCTGGGGACTTGGGAGGGGGCAGGGGCAGGAGTTCGGGCACAGGGATTAGGGTAGGATCCTGGGATGTGACCTATCAGGGTCAACAGGGAGCTGTCTGTCCTGTGGGGAGTGAGAATAGCACCCACCATGGTTGAGGCTGGAGATGATGGTCTGAACCCTGGTATTACTTCTTATTCTGATGGGTACTGGTGAGGGTGCCATGGGAGCCGTGGCCTGGGTGGGGAGGGGCCCTTGTGCTGAGCTCAAGTTTAGCCTTAAGTGCCTCACTATACTATCTGCCAAAATGTGGCTTAGAGGGTGGGTGAGGGGTCTTAGTACACCTGGGCCACATCCCACTTCTGACATGACGACAAAGCCACCCTGTGCAGGTGACAGCACACCTGTCTCAGCCTCCAGTTCCTTATATTCCAATGCCACGAGCAGCCCCCGCACCTGGGAGCACATGCATTCAGGAGCCCCTCGGAGCAGCTGAGCCTCCGCTTCCTGGAGGGGCTGCCCCTGGGGAAGGGACCTGCCATGCTGGTCCAACGGGGGGCCCCAGGGCTGGCGGGTGGTGCCCAAGAGGACACACCTCTCCCCCGACAGCCCCAGTCACCGTCCCCTCCAGGTGTCTGGTGAGGCGATCGTAGCTCAGACAGGTCCCCAGGGCTTCCCCCTTGTTCTTCTCCAGGAGGCCAGCCAGATGCCTGTTCTGTTTGGTCTTGAAGTTAGCAGAGGAAGACATGTGATCTAGAGAACACTCTCGCTTTGATCGGTTCTTCCAACTGAAAGCAAATCGGACACAGTTGGGGAATTTGGTGGGGAGACGCCTCCCTCCAGCTCTGGGAACTGCAGTGACCAGAGAGGCCCAGTTTGGGAATCTCTGGGGTCTGTGTGTGGGGAGGCTGGTGAATCTGGGAAGGCGATGGACACGAGGACTTAGGCTGAGGTCTGTTCTAGGCGCCTCAGTCGGGCCCTGGCCCCAGGTGCCAGAATGATCCGAGGTAAAGGCTTGACCTGAATGAGCTCTCCCTGCTCTTGAAGTGGCTCCAACGGTCCGCACAGAGGGGAAGGGTACGTGGTGTTGGAAAGTCCGCTCTGGGTGGATTGCTGAGTTCCAACACCAGCTCCCCACTGTATGCACCCCGTGGTCCTATTTACTCCACTTCTCTGTGCATCCACATCCTCATCTGTGAAGCGGGCGTGACGATAGCCTCTCCGCATGGGAGTAAGTCCAGGATGCAGTTAGTCAATATCATGGACTTAGAGTGCTGCCAGGTACCCAGGAAGCACCCACACGTCAGCAGGTGGCATAAAGGAATTTGGCAAGCACGCGGCGTCCTGTTAGTAAGGCAGACACCTGCTGATCAGTTGTGACCTGGGAGTCATCCTGGCCATGGAGATATTGGGCTCTGACCCCTGTGCAGGAGGTCCTTTGAAATGTCTTTGGGCAGAGTGGAGTGTTAAAGGGACACAGCAAGCCCAGGCTGGCCGGGGGCTCTGTTAGCCACTGGGCAGGGTAGACACAGTGCCTAGGGCCACAAACTTATGTGGTCCATGAAAATGTTTCAATTTATCTATTTTTAAATGTTCAGTCATTTATTTTTGAGAGACAGAGAGAGAGGGAGCACAAGTGGGGGAAGGGTGGAGAGAGAGGGAGACAGAGAATCCAAAGCAGGCTCCAGGCTCCAAGCTGTCAGTGCAGAGCCCAATGAGGGGCTTGAACCCACAAACCATGAGCTGAAGTCGGATGCTTAGCTGACGGAGCCATTCCGGCACCCCTGTTTCAATTTCTTTAAAATTCAGGAGGAAAAAAAGATAAACTTTTAACTGGAAGAAAATGTTTTAATATATAATATATATATTTATCATATATTCGTATATATAATATAATATACAAAATAGTATAATATTAATTATATAATATATAATATGTAATTTTACCATGTTCATATTTATACCAATAAATTATAAAATCAAATTTAAGTTTGTTTGTTTGTTTGTTTTTTTAATGGAAAAAAGGGCTCAGATGAGCACAAGTGCCCAGGACCCACCTGTGTCATAATGCAGCCCCGTGTGGGTGTGACTGAACAGGTTGGGAGTCTGGTAATCAGACGTTGACAGGGGTCATGGGCTCTGCTTCATTTTCAACCATGGCTCCGCTGCCCTGCTGTAGACGTGCAGAAGGGGCACCGTTGGTTTATCAAGGATGAATTTCATTTAGCAACACTGAGCAGACAGCACGCAGAGGGGTTTCTCAGCCAATGTGAATCCCCCCGAAGAGACCGGTTTTACTATGTTCATGCACATAATCCCTCAGAAAGAACAGAACCTGACAGAGCAAAGAATAAATATTAACATTTGATTAGAAATACTTGTGGAATGTGGGATGGGACAGAGGTATAGAGGGGAAAAGGTCATCTTCAAATTAAACTTGGTTACTGCTCACTTTTGCTCAGGATCATTCCCTGTCCTCACGGGGAAAAGTGGTAACAAAACTGCCCGGTACCCGCATTTTCTCCTGGAGTCTAGCTGATGTGAGGGGTCACCCGGGCACGTAACAAAGGGGGGTTTTGCTGAGCATGTACCCATGCAGATACAAGCACCTAGGCAGCCAAGGGACACACTGAGACACACCTACACTCAGACAAAGCCCTGTACTTCTCCCTGCAGCTTAGAAGCAGCATGTGGCAGGGGTCTTGCCTGGAGCACATCCAGGAGGAATGTTCCAGGGGGGCTCCCTTGTCAAGACAACCTCTCCTTGGCCATAATGAATTCGTGGGAGCTGGACCATTGTTTGGGGTGGGGGAGTGTCAGCCGGAAGGGGAAGGCGGGGGGAACTGCCTAGAAATGGCTCACAGGGACACTGGGACACCCCTCCTCCCCCAAGAGTCCACAAGGGGACAGGAAACCCAGAGGGAGGGGAGGGGACCTCCATGTGACAAAGGGGCTCACAGACTCGCTCCATCAGAGTATCAGTTACTATTGAACTTGGAAGGCTGCCAAGTATCAAGGATGGGGCCACCACCTGCTGAGCCCCTGGCCTGTGTCTTCTGCTCCTGCCTGAGTTTCAGGAGAAGAGTAATGCCTTGTTCATCTTTTTCTCTAGCAATCAGCCATGACTGTCTTTGCATTGCCAGCCCTCCCTGCCTCCTCCTTCCTCACTCTTGTGCTGCTAGCCTTTGGGCTGGGCCATGGGAGTGGCAGACACACTTCCCTGGAGATGAGGACAGGGAACTAGCCCCCTCCCCCAACACCCCTCAGCTCAGCACTGCTGCAGGGGCTGTGGCCACACCAAGAGCCAGAGACAGCCACCACCTGGAGCTGGGGCAGAGAGTCTCAGAAGAGGTGACAGGACTGAAGGACCCGGTCATCAGGCTCCACACACTCCCAGGGTCCTGCAGGTTCCCAGCACCTTCCTCCAGGCTCCTCTGGCCCGGCCCACTTCTCTGAAAGTCTTCGGGGGGACAGAGAAGGCCTGAAACACTACCCTGGGCTCCTCCACGGTGCAGATGTTGGCCACTTCTGCTCTGGGGGCCAATTTTTCTGTACAAAATACCTGCTTTCCTCCACCCCAGGCTGCCCTAGGATGTCCAGCCTCCCCACCAGCCCACCTGGGCTCTGGATCTGCAGATTAAGGTCACTTGCTTTCCTGCCCCTTAGGGAACCAGAGTCATGGAAATGAAATGAAATGAAATTTCCATTAACCTCTTGGTGGTGATATTCTTCATACGCTTGAAAAAACAAACGCTGAGAAACAGGGAAGGAACTGCACACAGAACAGTCAGCAGGTCGTCCTCAGAGCTGAGCTGGTGCGCCTTTGCTCGTTCTCTTCCAGCTGCTGCTGGACTGTGCTGCGGGCATTGAGCGGTCAGACTCCCAGAAGGACTGTCAGGTGGAGAAATTCCAGAGGCAGGACCCATGTGACTCCTGCCCGAGGCAGTGGCAATGGCCACTCTGCCAGGGGACAGAAGGAAGCCCTGGGCTGGCCATGAGATCTGCTCTCCCTCCCACCTGCCCTGTCCCTCTGGGCCTCTTATTCTGAACAGGAAATGAACACAGAGCAAGACCCAGAGAACCAACAGAGTCAGTAAGGATCATAAAACCCTCAGGCCTTTCACTCTCTCCTTCTGCCAGTTCACAGGTATTGAACTGGTTAGGATGCAGACGGAATGGAAGGAGGAGGCCCCGTGGGTGGCTTCCACCTCCCACAAGATGACCCACACCCCTCCTGGGGTCTCAGGTTGTTTCCAACGCTGAGGGTGGCCCTGAGTACAAGATGACTCCTCTCCTCCCTGTCCCACCTGGGGCAGGACAGGACTTGCTGATCCCGGAGAGGTTCTGTGTGCCTTGTGGCTTCTCCTGGAAACTTGTGCCCACCAAGGCTCCCCTCTGCTGCCATCCTGCTCTTAGCCCTCACATCTGCCAAGAGAGAGCCTGGGCTCGAGAGAGAAACCTGGAACCTGCACACAGCCCCTGAAGGTCCAGCTGGGTCCATTTCCTGAACTCTCCGGGCCTCAACCTTGTCGTCGTCCTCCTCCTGAGTGAGGCCCAGGGGAGTGTGAGAGCAGGGCAGAGAGCTGGGAGGGAGAAAGTCCAAGGAACCAGGATTTACCAGATCATGCCCTTCAGATGCCTGGGATCAAAGGCCAGCTGGGCCACCTGCTGGCCATGTGCTTTGGGCAAGTGTAAGAACCTCTCTGTGCCTTTTTTGTCCTCCTAACATGTTGATAAGAGAACCAATTCCACTCATGTCTGTGCAGAGACCCAGGGCAGCATCTGGGGCCTCTAAGCAAGGACCGCTCCTCATCACAGTTTGCTGCCAGGAGCGGCTCGGAGCACCATGATGTACGTCTCAGAGCCTGGCCATCGGCATACACCTCCTGCCTCAGTCCGGAGGGTCAAATGACGTAAAGGCCAGAACTTCCTTCAACAGCCATCCAGCTACCTCCCTCTGGACTTCCCACATCCGAGTCCTGTTGACATGGCCAGTGGGTCTATTTCCCAAGACTCACCAGGTGAGGTTGGTGGTGCTCTTTTTGGTGTTGCTTTTCATTAGAGAAAACAAAAATATGGGAGTGTGTTTCATGTAGCCTCAAGCTGTAATCACCTGGGGAGGAAGTGAAGGCCTGTCTTCAAACCCAAGTCCATTCTAAGCCCATCTCTGTCATGAAAAGGGAAGAAGGTCATTGTAGGTGGCACACGATTGTGGTACCAGGGACCTCACCAGTGTCGGTGCTTGGCCCAAGCTGTGGATTTGGCTCTGAAGACCTCTCTGGAAGGGTTTCATGCCCAGATCATCCCGGAGATGACAGCACAGGCTTTGGTCTTTGAAGTATTTCTCTTGCTGGGCCCTGACTTTCTTTTCTGTTCTCTTCCATTCTGTTGTCTTTTTGAGCTCAGTTGCTGGTTGTTCACAGGGTCTTACAGAGTAACTATCTTCCAATGGCTCACATCTCCAGAGAGTTTATGCTCACCTCCTCCCATTCCTTCTGGAATCTGCTTCTTTGGAGGAGCCATGCTGGTGTTTTCAAAAGCTTCCTTGCTGCCTTGTCTTTTTTTTTTCATGATCTGATCATCTTTTAACCCCTTTTTGGTTTTTTTGTGGTGACATTTTTTGAGCTTTTGCTAAATCCATTGTTGATCCCCTGATATTGTGGGTTTATGGAGCATGTCAAAAGAAAAATATGATCATTATGGGGTCCCCTGCCCCTTCAAAAAAATCCTGGCCCAGGTCTGTGAGCCTGGGTGGGGCAGCCAATACCAGCCCAATCTTATCCTCTCCCATCTGTGGCTTTGGCTATGAGAGTTCTTCTGAGGTTACCGTGACACTTTAGTGTTTTAGATCCAGTGGGGTCAAACAAGCCAGAACTGGTGTAGGCACTTCCTTTAGAAGACCTCTTTTCTCATGACTTTTCATATTTCTTCATGAGTAACGAGCTTCATCTATTTTGCTTATTGATGTTTCCATTCCTTTCTTGTCAGAATCTCATTGATTAAGGAGTGTCACTAAGTAGTTGTCATCCAAGGTCCAAGGAGTGGCCAGTGAGACACGAGCCTCCCCTAGAGAGGGTTTGTACCTGATTGGTTGGGCCTTACTTGAGGCACTGACCTGCTGCCTTCCCCATCCCCATGGCACCTCATCTTCCCACGCTGGCTATGTCCCCATGCCCCAGGGGTACCAGGTAGACTCATCAGTAGATTGAGTTTGTAGCGTGTTAGGAAGAAATGTGTCAGAAGAAGTGCAGGGGCGGGAGAGTCTCTCTTGGCCCAGGCTTCTTTATGCCTTGTCCCCAGGGGTTTTATCTCCTCTCGGTGGCTGCCTGGCCAACAGCCAGCTCCTTCTGTCATTGGATCTCAGTGAGACCCTTGCATCCACCCGTTCCCTCTCTCTATGACTCATCCACAAACATCTCCCTGGATCTGCTTGCTCTCTGAGTCCATGCTGCAGAGGGAACCATCCTCACACTGTCCCTTGTCACCTTCCAGCTTGGCCTATCTCTCACTCCATCCTACCTGTTCACTATTCCCTACTGCAGTCAGAAAATTCCCCATGCATTAGAGGTAAAAAGAAAATTGGGCTCAGAAAGAGTGATCTTCATAAGATCAAATGGAGTTGGCAGTTGGTAAGACCTCCGATCCAGGGTTTATGATCCTGGGCTGCCTCCCAGGGATTCCTGATGTCCAAGAGTCGCCAAAGAGATAAGATAGACATGGGGCCCAAGAAGGATTGTCTGACGCTGCCACCTCCAAAGCTCCACCCAGTGCACCTGGCCTGAGGTTTCCATGGTGATGGTAAATAAACTTTACCTGTTGCCTCTTCTATTACTGCCATGTCTCCTCTCATCCTAGTCCATGATGAATGTCCAAATATTATCAACGGAATTGGGGAATGGAACCCAAAGGTGATGGCCCAGACCCAGGGAGTGGCATCATTGGAGTCAGAACAGAGTGGAGGGTGCCTGGGTGGCTTAGTTGTTAAGCATCTGACTTAAGCTCACGGTTTGTGAGCTCGAGTCCCACATTGGGTGAGCTGGAGCCCTGCTTCAGGTGAACATGAGCCCCACTTAGGGTGAGCCCCACTTCTCTCTCTCTCTCTCTCTCTCTCTCTATCCCTCTTGGGATTCTCTCTCTGCCCCTCGCTCACGATTGCACCCTCTCTTTCTAAAAAAAAAAAAAAGGGGGCTGGAGGCTCGGAGGTTCTTGAGTTCAGGGTCTTCAAACCTTGGGAGTTGAGTAGCAGTGCCCAGGGGAATGGGGGTTTAGGGGGCCAAGTTTATACTGGGAAACAAGAATACAGGCATGATTTTAAGAATGATATTTATGTGGTCCTAGCACACAGAGCTAGGACTGGCTGGATTGAAGACTGGGTACTAGAAGGTTCCCCAGGAACAGGGCAGACACATGGATCAGCATGGGATCTCCCAGACACTGGAGGCCCAAACTTTGTAGCAGAGACAGTGTGAAGGGGAATCAAACATGAGGGAGGAGTAGGAAAAGGTGATTTTTATAAATTTGCAAAATCCAAATGAGAAATTCACATTTTAAGAAACAAATAGTTCTGCATGGTGCACAAAGAACTTCCTCTTCCTCTTCCCACTGTCTGCTCTCACATGGAGCTGCTGTCATTTGGCTTTTTCCTATTTTTAAAAAACCTCCTTCAGCTCTCTTTTCATCTCATCCTTTACCCCTGATATTTCTTCCTTAGTCTCTTGTATCTCTACATTTGCCTCTTGCTTTTAGAGATGACTGCTTTATTACCTTTATTAACTGCTGTATTAATATGGTTGACAATATTTGGTCATACTTTTCATTCGCCTTGTGGCAACCTTTTTTTTTTTTTTTGGATCTTCCCGTCCTTTTTCTGGTCTCATCTTGGATTCAATTTTGTGCTCATCCTTTGTAGGGAACTCATATTTGAATGAGTTGAGTTTACTTATACTCGATTTCTGTAAACATGTTGTGTGGGCTCACCCGATGTGGGACTCGAACTCACAAACTGTGAGATCATAACCTGAGCCAAAGTCACATGCTTAACGACTAAGCCACCTGAGCACCCTCCAGACCCTGTTCTGACTTCAATATACTTTATTGCGTCTCGAGGTTTTGTGTGTGGTTATGTTTACCCATCTGAAGGAGAACGAAAGGCATAGAATGTATGAGAGGTGTTACAGAAGGTATAGTAAGCGATGGTGAGTACTAATAAAACAAGCTATGTGTCCAACTCTCAGCTTAAGAAATAAACTACCATCGGGGCACCTGGGTGGCTCAGTCAGTTAAACGTCTGATTTTGGCTCAGGTTGTGATGTCTGTAGTTCATGAGTTCCAGCCCCGTGTCGGGCTCTGTGCTGACAGCTCGGAGCCAGGAGCCTGCGTCTTCCTCTCTCTGCCCCTTCCCCGCTCATGCTCTGTCTCTCTCTGTCTCTCAAAAATGAATAAACATTAAAAACAATTTTAAAAAAAAAGAAAAAGAAATAAACCACCATTATACTGAGCTCCTCTCTGTGCCCCCAAACACTGTATCTCCCTCCCTCACACGCAAGGTAACCACTATCCTGAATTTTACTTGTCACTTGCTTTTCTTTATAATTTTACAACATTTCTGGTATATTTGCAGAATTCATTAACTGCATTTGCGTGTCCTAGGACATTATATAAAAATGATTTTCATCTGTCTTATCTACATAATAAGCTTATCTACATAATACTAGCTATTGCTTGACAATGCTACATAACAAACCATCCCAAATCTCAGTGAGATGCCACAGTAAACATTTATTTCCCAGCTGTGTGCCTGGGGGGGGGGGGGGGGGTCAGTGACACTCAGCTGGGCTTGGGTGCAGGATCCAGGCTGTGTCCACATCTGCTCCACATGTCTCTGAGCTGTTTGAACCTAGAGCTCCCTGAGGCATGCTCTTTGAGCTGCAAAAGACAGAAACACAAGGCAACAAAGACCAAGCACGCAAGCTCATTTTAGATTTAGGTTTGTGTCACATCCATTAATCCCAGTGGCCAAAGCAAGACCTATTGCTTAGCCCAAAGTCAATGGTCAAAATTATGTTGTGGAATTATTCCACGTTGGAATATTCCACGTTGGAATATGGAATACTTTGTTTTTATTGATGGAACATAGTTTATCGTACAGACTATTTTTCCATTGTTCTCACAATAAACCTTTGAGTGGTTTGCAGATTTTACTAATGAAGATAATACTATTGTGAATAATCTGGCAAATGTGTACTGGGGCAGACATTGCAAGAATTGCTGTGGATTATGTAACTATTTAGTATAATTATCCAAAATTTTGAACCAAGGTAGGAAGATGATTTTGTGACATTAAGTCTATTTAAAGGTCATCTGACTCCCATGGACTGGAACTTTATTGACTCTCTTTTGCAGTTGATTGTTTTGTAACAATCAACTAATTGTTACAAAACAATCAGCTAATGTTTTGTAACTCCCTAATGTTAAAGGTTAACTGGTAGAAAACTGATTAGGTGTGTTGGTTCTTTAGTCAGTAAAGGAGGTAACATCAAAAGTTACAGTAGTTTCAGGGGCGCCTGGATGGCTCAGTCTGTTAAGCGTCCAACTCTTGGTTTTCAGCTCAGGTGATGATCTCACGGTTGGTGAGTTCGAGCCCCACATTAGGCTCTGCACTGACAGCATGGAGCCTTCTTGGGATTTTCTCTCTCTCCTTCTCTCTGTCCCTCCCCTGCTCATGCTGTCTCTCCCTCTCTCAAAATAAACTTAAAACAAAAAAATACAAATGAGCCTCTTTCCTATTATAAATGCCTGAGCCCTTAGGGCTCAGGCCCCACCTGCCTGCCCTTCTAGGAGGATCCCATCAGCAAGAAAGTCTTCTAGTGCTTCCTAGAACTAAAACTTCCTAGAACACTAGTGGGTGTTCCCTCGGCTGGCCCTAGCTTTGGGGACATAAGGAACCTCTGGGCTCTCTCAGCCATGCTTCCTTCTGAGGTCCCCAATCTCTGCACTTGAGACTCTGTGGCTGACCACCTCCTATGGGGACATAATTGACTGGGTGGCTGCTTCACATCCCCACCCCAGGGGCATTTGCTTTGAAGATGCCTTTGTGTCTACTCTCCCTGGTAACTGACTTCCTGCTAAGAGGCACCTAACTTTGTTGCTTTTGTTTCAAAGACTCCCCACAGGCTCTGCCTGAACTGAAGTCTAGGGCACTCCCACAGGGGATGAGGCCCACGTGGAAGTCCCCTAGCCTTGTGTAGTTCTCTGGTTTTCTTTTTACACACGTATGTCCTCTCTTAACTTTAAAAATAAAAGTTATTTCACTAGCAAAAATAGGTTTATTTGTGTATAGCAGAGACTTGCAATCCAAGACCTTAAGCTACAGCAAAACCACAGGCAAGTTCAACAAAGGAGAGAAATAATATTTTATGGAAAAGGAGGAAGCTGGGAGGAGTTGTTTTGAATGAAAGTCCATTGGAGAAAAGTTCAGGGTGATGATGGTTTCTCATTCGCTGAATTGCAGGGGCAGTTGGTTTCTTATAGAACATTCAATTCAATGTACATCTTTTCTTGCTGAGGCCTGTAACTGATCATTCTTTCTTGTTGATAATTCTGTTGGGGTTTGTAATTGACATGTCTTCCTGTACTCAACTTTCAGTGCTACGGCTCCCCCTTCTGGCCTCCCCACTCCACTTTGGTAAGATTTCCCTTCATTAAATCTCACACCCCTGATAAAAATCCTTCGAAATTTAATCTAGTTTTCATGTCTGCTTCTCAGAGGAGATAGGTAAGAGACACCCCTACCCCAACCCCTCTTGCAGTGGTTTGGGAGAGAGGCCTCAAAAGGATGACCCCATCTCTTGGCACCCTAGTGATGATCCCTGGCCCCTGGGTGTGTGCAGTTTCCAAGGATTGTACCACCTCTCCTTAGATGGCAGGATGGTGGGTTTAGGAGCCGCTTCTGCCCGGAGAGTTTTACCTCCATTACTGGTGCCTGCCTGGGGAATCCCCAAGAACTGCTCTGTAGTTAGCAATCAGATGTTTTTTGTCTTGTCCCCTTATTTACTGTACCTTTGAAATCATTCAGTAACCAAACGTCTATAAATTGACCTGTCTTCTGTGTGTGGCTTTCTATGTGCCAGGTATGGAGGATGAAAAACCAAGGTAAGAGACTGTTCCTTTCCGTCAGGAGCTCACAGTTCAATCCCTTGTCACCTCTCTCCTTGCTCAGAGCACAAAACAGCGACTCTCCAAATCATGATGCTCAAAACCTTCACTTCATGGGGCACCAGGGTGGCTCAGTCGGTTAAGCGTCCAACTTCGGCTCAGGTCATGATCTCATGGTCCGTGAGTTTGAGCCCCGCGTCGGACTCGGTGCTGACAGCTCAGAGCCTGGAGCCTGCTTCAGATTCTGTGTCTCCCTCTCCCTGTCCCTACCTGCTGGCACTCTGCCTCCCTCTCTCAAAAATAAATAAATATTAAATTTTGTTTTTAAAAACCCCTCACTTCTAAAAAGAACATCATGTTCGGTGCTTCTGCTCTTCCTGACTCGACCTCCCTTCTCTGCCTCCTCTGGGTCTCATGTTCTTCCCACCCACCCAAGTCCTACAGCCCTGAGACAGCTGATGAAAAATTGCATTTCTGAATCCTTCATTTGCTTGTGGATGATAAGAATTCTTTGTGAATTGAAGTGGTGAACATATTTCTCAAAACTTTGCCATGAAGGATTAAGAAAGTCTAAAACAGCCTCTGCCCCTTAGAAACATATTCACCTACAGGGGAAAGGAAAAGGACATCCGCCCACCCTTCAGACTACTCAGTTTCCATATTCAGCCTTCAAAACATATTAGAACTTACATAAAACAATGAAACATCTCTATTTCCACCAAACAAAATCCAGATTTCTTGTTGTGTCTGAAGATGTTCTCAGTCTCAGCTATGTACATAGTGGAGGGACCCCCAAACTCCATTCCCAAAGGAGTCAAGTCCTCAATCATCTGGCTGTCTTTTTTTTTTTTTTAATTTTTATTTATTTTTGAGACAGAGAAAGACAGAGCATGAACGGGGGAGGGTCAGAGAGAGAGGGACACACTGAATCTGAAGCAGGCTCCAGGCTCCGAGCTCTCAGCACAGAGCCCGACGTGGGGCTCTAACTCACGGACCGTGAGCTCATGACCTGAGCTGAAGTCGGAAGCTCAACCGACTGAGCCACCCAGGCGCCCCACATCTGGCTGCCTTTTACTTTCCGTAGTTCTATTAACCTTTACAACTGAGCAGGGAAACACAAGGAGGCACCCCAGACAATCCCCTGGGTTTCTAACATAGCCCTCCTTGCCCACTGGGTAACAACAACCTCATTACCCTTGGAATCAGGATCAACCACACTAAATAGTAATCTTTGTTCAATGGAATAATGTCTATTCAGGTAAAATTCAATGGAATTATTTTTTTAAATGTTTATTTTGAAAAAATATTTATTTTGAGAAAGAGAGAATGTACACACTTGGGGGAGGGACAGAGAGGGAGAGAGAGGATCCCAAGCAGGCTCCACACTGTCAGTGCAGAGCCCAACGTGGGATTCCATACCATGAATCATGAGATCATGACCTGAGCCAAGATCAAGAGTCCAACACTCACTGACTGAGCCACCCAGATGCCCCCAATGGAATAATTTCTATATCCCTTGATATTAACCCCTTGGGGATTAACCCTCTAAATGAACACAACCCTAAGTTGCTGGGACAAGGTGCAAATATTCTGCAGGTGGGTTGCTAGGTGTAATCGTCAAAAGAGCCACACCCAATTCTACTCCTTCATAGTCCAGTATCCTGGCTATGGGGAGACAATACCATATAATGGTCTCTGATTCAAAGCATCTACTGCATCACGTAAAACAGAGCCCATCCTTGTAGGGTTCTCTCCCAACTGATGCTGCAATAAAATCTAAGCCAGTCTACCTTTCAGTTAGGCAAGCCACTTCTGGGTGATGGAGAATGTGGTAAAAATTCCATGGACGTGAACTCACTGCTGACCATCCTTTGTTGTGAAATGCGCTCCTTGATCAGACATAACAATGGGTTGATTGCCATGACCGTGAAGAGGCATCCTACAAATCTACAGATGGTGTTGCTGGCAAGGAAGGCAAATCCACTGTCCTTCAGGGTCACCCCATAGTGCTGCAGCTGGCTACTTTTGTGTCACAGCTTATTGTGCAAACCCAGCTATAAATCAGATTCAAATGGTTTTCGCAGCCAGGTGGTCATAACGAACATGTCGTGAGGCCATAGGCATGGATTATAAAAGAGAGGATCAATGCAACAGGTTCAGGATCAATGAACAGGGGTTCATGTCAAAGGAGTCCGAGCCACCTGCTCATCCAATCTACTCATGTCTTCCCCACTTCCTCAAACCTGATCTCTTACATACCATTCCCATTTGATGATAAATGCTTCTGCACTTGCCCACCCTTTTGGATAGGTGTGTTCATGGCGGGGGGCTCAGGCCACAGGATTACATGATGTGCTAGAGTTAGGTGTTCATTATCTCAAGGTCCAGTAGAGCAAGCCGGAAGTTGCTTTCAAAAGGAGAATAGCTATCGCCAGAAAGGGTATGGATTTCCTTAAAAATCTTAGAAATCAAGCCATCATTCTATCCAAGCTTGTGAGAGGCTCCATGCATCAATTATATTTACCACAAACACTTTGTGAATATTATTGGATCTGCTGGATCATAAAGAACCGGTTATAGAGAAGCGTGTACTGCAGCTTGAACTTACCGCAGAGTCTTCTCTTTCTCTGATCCTGCTTGACACTGGCGGGCTTATCAATGTCTCTAGAGATGGGTCAAAAAAGCACATGCATACGTGACATGTGTTGCATCAAGAATCCAAAAAGGCCCACCAAGAGCTGTTCCTTTTGTTCTTGGTAAATGGTACAAAGTGCAGAAACCTGTCTTTTGCTTCTGAGGCTATCGCTGCATACGACAGACTACTGAACCCCCTGAAATGTCACTCAGGTGACAAACTGCTGAATTTTCATGACCTGTGTCTTCCACTTCCGCAATGTGGTTCACACATCCTATTAAAGGCATGTAAAGTACTTGCTACTTCCCGCTCATCAGATCCAGTCAGCATCATGTCAATATAGCGGACCAGTGTTCCGTTTTGTGAAGTGTCAAGAAATCAGTATCTCTGTAGACTCTATCATGGCAGAGAACAGAATAGGCCAAGCCCTGTGGCAATTCTGCGAAGGTATACTGTTGGCACTGCTAGGTAAAAACAAACTTGCCGGCAGACCTTGCAAGTCGATACGAAGAAAAAGGTATTAGCCTGCTCACTAGCTGCGTATCAAGTCCCAGGGGCCATATGCATTTGCTCCAGTAAAGTTTTTATATCTGAGCCTGCCATCACAGGTCCCTAACTGATTAACTTAATGATAACCAGTCACTTTGCACAATTCGTCCAAGTTCTGCACAGGCCAAACTGGTGAAGTACATGTTCAAGTCTTGGCCTGTGGCATAAATCTCTACAATTCCCTGAGTAATGCTAAGTTTGGCTTCGGGTCTGCAATTTGGCTTCTCGGTACAGAGGGGAAGTTGCAGGGCCTTTCCTTTATCAAGCATGCACACAAAAAGGGCAGGACATGAATGATTTGGCTAGTAAAGACACAAAAGCCGCCCCTAGGTTCAGCCAGTCTATTATGTACATAGACAATGAAAGAAAGAATAGCCCAAAAATTCCAGCTCCCTGTTGTCCTTGCACACACATCCAAGACCCAGAAATAAAGGAGCCAGGGTGCCTGGGTGGCTCAGTCAGTTAAGCATCTGACGTTGCCTTAGGTCATGATCTCACAGTTCATGAGTTCGAGTCCCGCATCAGGTGAGCTCGAGTCCTGCTTCTCTCTCTCTCTCTCTCTCTCTCTCTGCCCTTCGTGGGATTCTCTGTCTCTCTCCCTCTCTCTCTCTCTCTCCCTCATTCACTTGTGCCCTTTCTCTCTCTCTCAAATAAAAGAAAAGAACTAAAAGGAGTCAGGTGACTGCAGCACAGGCTGGGGGATTCCCATTACTGAGGAGACAATTCTAAACTGCCATCAAGCATTTCCATATTCTGTGACTATTCTGAGAGGGGGTGCAGAATGCCTTATACCTCAGCAGAACCCAAAAGGCAATGGTGGTCTTCAGGGCATACAGGGTAGTGAGTAGAAAATGGCCCAGAGCAGCTCCTCACACATACCCCATCCTTCTGTGTTCCAGGGAGATCACAGGGTGTTCTGCCAAAGGTCAGATGACCTGTGGTTCAAGCCTTTACCTGTGAGGTCTATGTTGATATGTACAAGGTTGCCAAGGTGCCAAGGTGGAGCCATTTCTCTTCATGTCCACACCCTTGGCCTTTCATATATCCAGCTAAGAATTCTTAGCACAGGCCATCCCATCACACGCTGTAAGTAATTGCACTGATTGGGGCTCAGACCAAGTCTGTTGTTTGTCTCGGGCAACAGTGAAGGAGAATGTCCACGCTATGACTCTCATTAGTGTAATAGGCCTAATTTGGAAGATGGTCCACAGCCAGATTCTCCATCTGGGCCGAGTCAGTTAAATAGGACGTTAACCCAGATGCAGCATGAGGTATTGGCAACCACACACACCCTAGATTAACTGGCAAGCAGGAAGCCCAGGGCTAGGTGATTGTCCATTATTTGTGCTACAGCATTTAGAACAATCAATAGTCAATGAGAAATGTACAAAACAAAGGTCTCCCAATAGTATCAGTGTCCATACGTTAATCTCATTCTGTTGTTTCAGGTGGAGGCTATTCCTTTTGGGAGTCAGTGGCTATTGGGAGATTTCTTTGTTTCTTTTTATTATTTTGAGAGAGGCAGAGACAATGCAAGTAGGGCAGGGTCAGAGTGAGAGGGAAAGAGAGAATCCCAAGCAGGCTCCATGCTGTCAGCACAGAACCTGATGAGGAGCTTGAACTCACAAAACCTCGAGATCATGACCTGAGCCAAAACCAAGAGTCAGACACTTAACCAACTGAGCCACCCAGGTGCCCCAGTGAGGAGGTTTCAGAAGAATCTTTTGGTCAGCTGATGAGGGTAACGGTGGCGGTCTGGATTAAGTTGACAAAATGCCCTGAGGACAGCGTTCAGAGCAAGATTACGGTACCTCCCTCCACCCCTGATATCCCAGGTTCTATAGGGTTCTGTTCCCACTGACGGGGTTGCCCCTCTCCTTCCACAGCCAGGTGATCATATGACCAGCGCCTGCAGCTGTCACTCCATCACGTCTGCAATCCCTCTCGTGTCTTATCCACACCATACATGTGGACAGGCCCTTCAATGGTTTCAGTTTGTTTCCTTACTTTGTACTGTCTTAGAAAATCTCTGTCAGCCCCCGATGTGTGGCTCACACCAAGACCACTTTAGGAGTTGTCACCTCGCATTCCTGGTCATTGCCATATGCATAATTGCCCAAATTCAGCAAGCATAGCCAGACGGCAAAAGCAGCACCAGATTACAGTCACCCACCCCCTGGCTCTTGTTGGCTACTCTGAAATTCCAGTAGCCCCGTTTCTCTACCATGTCAGCATGAGTGGTAGAGCACGGGCTAATTATGTGGTTTGGGAATCTTACAACTAGTCTGGGCCTCTTCCATCTCCCAACCTGACCAATATCCTATTTAGATAGGACATACCACTTCAGGGAATTGCTTCATTTTGAACCCAAAGTGCTTGTATGAGAAATATGCTCCCCTGGGAGCTGAACCTCCAGTGTCTGTTATCTTGGTCAGTTTCTCCCTTCAGAGGGGCCAATTCCATCCTTTTAATGGCACCTGCTACCTGAAAGCACAGGCCTGATGAGCTGGTGGATTCCAGTGACGTTCACCCTCGACGCTGTTTGGTATCCACACGGGTCACCAGCACGGGGGTTGGGGTCTTGGGCAATATGCCGCCATAACGTTTGTCCCCGCAGAAGATGAAACTCCTTCATCCAGTTGTCCCACCATGTGGCTGCCCACAGGTCAGTGAAAATGTAAGAGGGTGCATTTTGGGGGATGTTTCTGGGGCCAGCCTCACCATCTACAATTCCCTGCACTGGGCAGAGTTCCCTTCTCCAGGCACAGTTTTGAGTTTTCCTTGGGGTGTACCCCATTAGCCTTTACCTAGCTCGCCCATTGGTGAGCCGGGGGCCAGGTGTCTTCAGGAAACTCAGTGTACTGAGGCCCCCAAGAAACCCAAAGCACAGGCACACACCCTGCATGCAAGAATGCCATATTTGGTGAAAGGATGGGCACTTCGCACGTGCTGTGAGATGCCACTAATGCCTCGTTTACTTGCCCGGATCTAGATAGCCTTCCCCCTAGTAATGGATGCTTGTTGGGCAATATGCACTCTGTTGGTGCTCTCATTTTTTCTTTTTTTCTTTCTGGTGTTCTCATTTCTGACTCATCTCAGGATAGGGATGTCAGGTGTAACAACAGGTGTCCACCAGGGCCTAATAACAAGCAATGACTTCCTCTCAGATGGCGTCTACCAGGTGGCAGTGTCGGGCACAGGTACTTCAAAGTGGCATTCTTGGGTTGTTACAGACAGGATTCTCACCCAAACAAATGGCGAGCATTTAAAATTTTAATTCCATATTGAAGGAAGCAGAAGAATGACAAAACTTAATGAGGATATGTGAGCCTAGGATTTATACAACCAGAGGAAAAAATGACTAAATATAACATTATTGTACAAAACATTATTGTACCGAGGGGCAATAAAACTGCAGATTTCAGGGTTACCATCTTTACCACATACAAAAATCACAACTTAACTGTTTTCTACAAGTTCACCTCTCCCTATACTGAGTTGTAACACTTCATCTATAATATTTCTTTATGAAATTAACCATTAATAAGTTACATCCTTGAGGGGCTCCTGGGTGGCTCAGTCAGTTGAGTGTCCAACTCTTGGTTTTGGCTCAGGTCATGATCTCACAATTCATGAGTTCAAGCCCCACACTGGGCTCTGTGTGACACTGCTTGGGATTTTCTCTCTCTCTCTCTCTTTCTCTCCATCCCCTGCTTATGCTCTCTCTCTCTCAAAATAAAATAAATTACATCCCTGAGCATTAGAGGATCTTTAGGAGGCTTGATGAAAATGCTCTTAGAATACTATCTAAAGCTCATGTGGTCTTTTTGATTTCAAAGTTCTGGGTAATTTGATCTACAATAGTTTAATCTTGAGCAACTCTCAGACACCTGCCCTGGAGACATGTACCAATGCGCTCAAAGCAGCATTGTTTGTATTAGCAAAACACAAATGTCCACAGAATCATAGACACATAAAATACAGGGGTGCCTAGGTGGCTCAGTCGGTTAAACATCTGACTCTTGATTTCAGCTCAGGTCATGATCTCACAGTTCGTGGGTTTGAGCCCCACATTGGGCTCTGTGCTGGCATTGTGAAGTCTGCTTGGGATTCTCTCTCTCCATCTCTCTCTGCTCTCTCTCTCTCTCTCTCAAAAATAAACAAAATAAACTTTAAGCAAATAAACTGGGGTGCCCGGGTGGTCAGTCAGTTAAGCGTCCAACAGTTGATTTCGGCTCAGGTCACAATCTCACAGCTTGTGGGATAGAGCCCCCCACGTCGGGCTCTGTGCTGACAGGTTGGAGCCTTCTTGGGATTCTTTCTCATCTTCTCTCTCTGCCCCCTTCCCTGCTTGCACACACACTCTCTCTCAATAAACATTAAAAACAAAAGAAACCAGTTCTCTCTCTAAAAAGTAAATAAACACTGAAAAAAGAAACATAAAATACAGTCATTGTACAACAGAGTACTACTCATCAGTTAAAATGAATAAAGTACATGGGGTGCCTGGGTGGCTCAGTCTGTTGAGTGTCCGACTTCAGCTCAGGTCATGATCTCACGGTCCGTGAGTTCGAGCCCCGCGTGGGGCTCTGTGCTGACAGCTCAGAGCCTGGAGCCTGCTTCAGATTCTGTGTCTCCCTCTCTCTCTCTGCTCCTCCCCCGTTCATGCTCTGTCTCTCTCTGTCTCAAAAATAAATTTAAAAAAAAATGAATAAAGTACAGCTACATAGTTCCTAGATGGAATCATATAACAAATGTGATCGTATCATTCTGGTAGGTTGAGGAACAAACTCCAGTTGACTTCCAGCTCTTGTATTATAGATCCCCATTCTTCCCAAAGCCTCTTGGTGGGTAGAGGGGAATTCCTCATCTCTAGATTTCAAGCTAAGCCATGTGACTCACTTTGGCTATTGGGATGTTGTGAATGTGACATAAGCTAATGTTAAAATTTTGCATCTGTGGTTGGGCTTGCTCTCTGTGCTCCTGCCTTTTACCATGGGAAAAGAGTGCTTCAGATAAACACTGGGAGAATGGGACATACATGGAGCAGACCTATACCCAAAACAAACCAGCTGAACCTAGCCCAGTCAAACCCAACCAACCCCTAGATGCATATATGAGAAATAATTGCTTATTGTTGTGTGGTACAGAACTTTGAGACTGTAATACATGATTGGACAATCGTTAACTCACAATGACACATGGTGTAAAAATATTTTTCCAAGGACATGTAAAACTCCTTAATAAATTTTTTGAGCATACAGAGATTTGTAAAAAATACTATAACGAGAAGCAACTGCTCAATAAAATTCAGGATAGGGATTACCTTTAGGGTGAAGGAGGAGATACGATTGTTGGAGGACACACAGAAGACTTCAGAAATTAAGGTAGTGTTGCATTAAACTGAGAGATGGGTATACTGGTATTCCTTAGACTCTTTATACAGTACATATAAGCCTTAAATAACCTCTTTATAATATTTCCTTTTATTTAAATTGGGGAATAATAATTACATGCAGAAACCCTAAATAAGATGATGTATAGGAGCATGGGCCTGAGCCATCCCTAACATGAATTCTTAAATACAGGTAGAAAATATGAGTTAACAAAAAGAAATGAGCCAAAGATTTAATCAAAATTATAAATAAAGGAAAAGAAAGCCCAAATGACTGAAAAAGAAAACTCACCAGCAAGTCCACAAAGCAAGTTAAAAAAGACTTGAACGAAAATTTCAATCGGATTAAAAAGCTTAATGAATCAATTATGTCTATGAACAAGAGGCAAAAGTAGAGATACAAGAGCTCAGGGCAGAGATAAGAACTGATGAAGCTGGGGGTGGGGGACAGGGAATATCTCAGATTGTTGAAAATCATTTCTCCTGGGAGCAAGAAAAATGGAAAAGAAAGAATTCTTCATACAGAGGTATTTGACACTCAAAACCAAGTGAGGGTACAATTGCCTTACTGCAAAAAAAAAAAAAGATAAAAAGTACCTTTTCCTACCTCTGCCCCACGTTTGAATACCCTTGGTGTCTCCCTGCAGCAGTGTTTGGGCCTCCAGTGACTGGGAGACCCCACATTGGTCCATGTGTCTTCTCTGTTCTCAGACAACCTTCTAGCACCAGTCTTCCCTAGCTCTGCATGCTGGGACCACTGAAGAATACTGAATACCAGGCCTACATTCTTGTTTCGCAGTATAAGCTTGGCCCCCAGTCTCTTGTTCCCCTGGGCACTGCTACTCTCCTTCCAAGGCTTGAAGACCCTAAACTCAGTGCCTCAGAGCTCCTAGCCCCTGTTCTGACTCCAACACTGCCACTCCCAGGGTCTGGCCCCCTTCACCTTTCGATTCCATTCTTGCTTGATTCTGTTGATCACATCTGGAGTTCAGCTCAGAATAGGAATGGCAGTAATAGAAGAGGCACCAGGTGAAGTTTATTTACCATCACCATGGAAACTTCAGGCCATGTGCACTGGGTAGGGCTTCGGAGGTAGCAAGGTCAGACAATTCTTCTTAAGCCTCTGTTCATCCCAGCTCATTGAGACTGGGACATTAGGAGTCCCTGGGAGAGAAGACAGCACTATGGAGCCCCCATTCCAAAGGTCTACCCCACTTCTAACTCAAAGTGTGACTCTCTGAAGATCACTCCTGTGAACAACCATTTCTTCACCTGTAAAATATAAATTTTCTCCTTTATCCACACAGTGGGAAAGTGGAATGGGAGTAAGAGAAAGGACAGGGTTGGACGTAAGGAAGGAATATTGTGGGGATGATTCCTTCTGGAGCAGGCCATTGGAGAACATGTAGCCCGTGAGAAATTTTGAGGATGAATTTGGAGCACGTGGAGTAGGGAGGATGTGAAAATCTGATTGAGACATACCTGTGGCAGGAGTATTGGGTATTGGCCAGGCAGTCCTGAGGAGGGGATTTAAGTCTTGGTTAGCAGCCCCAAACCAGACAGAGTAGTCTGTGCAGAAAGGGATGATTCTCCAGCTTCTGATACTTCTGGATCCTTTCCTCCAACACCCTTCAAATCCAACTCTCCTGTCTTATCCAGTAGCGATGCCAGGGAAGCCAGGGTAGAAATGGCTGCTTCCGGAAGATGAGTCACTGTGGGGATGAGGAAGGTGGCAGCTGGGGACATGTGAAGAGTCAACTGTGTCTTCAAGCCAGGAAGAGATCCCTGATCAGAAACAAACCCTACTGTACCTTGGCATGGACTTTGCAGCTCCAGAACCATGAGAAATAAACTCCCATTGCTTAAGCCATTCAGTATATGGCATTTTGTCGCAGCAGCCTGAGCAGACGAAAACACCTTTCTCCTGCATGCTGAAAATGAGGGAACTGCCCCTTTCCCCCCACTAATGCCCTAGAATTCTTTAGTTGAGCTACCATTTAGTTTTGATCAGGCATTGTGGCGTTCAGATTTAAAGTGTTTCAAATAATCTGGGAACAACTATTCATAATAGCTCTCATTTGCTGAGGCTCTGTGTTAAGTCGTGTTTAGTAGGTACTACGTTGCCCAATCTCCACAATCACCCAATGAAGCAGTGCACCCATTAAACAGACAAGGAAACCGGGCCTCAGCGGGGTGAAGTGATTTGCCCAGGATGATCCAGCGAGGGACAACCAGAGCCAAGATGAGATTTCAAGGCTGCTGGGTTCAGAGACAATTCCGCTCTATTCTGCCTCTCTAGTGCAGAGAAACTGGACGCCAATTGCAAATAACTGTGACTTGTTCCCCAAGCAAATGAATCCCGAGTGACAGACAGTGGTATTCCTTACCAAATGCGTTCTGCTTCAGCCTTCTCTCAAGCTCCCCACCCCCCCACCCCAAACACTTGGGATGAATGGAACCCGCCCCTGGACAGCCCCCCCTTCTTTTTTGTCTCCCCACCGCCCCCACACTTTTCTGTCAGGCTGCCCCAGATTTTTCTAATTCCCTGAAGCTCCTGTTCAGGATCTGTTTCCCCCTTATTGACTCATACAGTACACAGACTAGTGCTGGTTTCAGGAATCCAGGGCGGAGGGCGAGAGCTTCCAAGGGGGACAGGGAAGGGGGCAGAGAGGGGAGGTCCATGAAAAGAGGCCCAGATCTCTGGAAAGTGGACCTTTTGCCTAGTGGTGATTGGGAGAGCAGCTGGGACAGTTGATGAGGAAGAAGGAAGGAAATGAGAGCAAGGGTTCCTGTCTCCCCCACTCGACTCCCCCCCTCCCCCTATGCCCAAGCGGTCTCCCCTCCCCCACATCAGAAATCCGTTTCTCCTTGAGGACTCCAGACGCTGGCTTCCCCAGAGAGGCCTCCTTCTTCCCTTCTCTGTACCCGCCCGGCCCTTTTTTGTTCGGTATTGGCCACTCCGGCTCTGCGTCTGGTCGGCCGCTGGCGTGCTTCTCTCACCCAATAAACCTTAGATTCCTTCGGGGCCAGAGCCATGCCTTACTCTCTAGGGTTCCTGCGGCACCAGTCACAGCGCGACTGACACACCGCGCCACTGTTGGTTGGGAATCAATTATTCCAGGGATGCAGTAAGAAGTGAAAGTGCCCAGTACAGAGTGCGCACCGGGGAGCGGTAACGACGGAGGGGCAGTGAAAAGCGCTCTGGCTACAACCACTTTGCATCTCAGCTCGGGGACGAGAACGTTGCTATCCAGTCGGCCACCGGAGGGCGCTCCGAGCAAAAGCTCCTGAGCCCGCTCTTCCTGCCCTTTGACTTCATCTCCCCGCAAGCTCTGGAATCGTTGCTGTCTCCCAGAGGCAGGGGGCCCATGAGTCCCATGCCGGTTACTGCGGTCTCAAGGCATGGGTGTTTACAGTTTGCTGGCATTTTCCCTGGGAAAGTAGAGGCAAGAAAATCACCAAATTGATGGTAGCCTGTTTGTTGAAGAACAGGGCTGGAAAAAGGCAATGTGGTTAGCGCACAGGCGTCATGAGCCCTGAGCTGTCTAGTCTCCGCTTTACCAATCTCTGGAAGTGTGACATTAAGAAAATCATTCTCTTCTCTGGGCCTGATTTCCTTCTGTAAAATGGCGAGGCGCAAGTTCCAGCCTGTCTGGGGATGTCAGCTCTCACAAACCTCCTGGGCGGTCAGTGTGCATGCAATTTAGTCCACACAGAAGCTTAGTCCCTGCTTTCTGCCTTTCTTAGGGACTTGCCGTCATGGAAACCATACAAGCCTGCAGCCCTTGCTACAGTAGGAGCCACTAAGTCTTGGGCACTCCCCATATTCTTCCTGAGATGCCCCATATACAACCAGAGGAGTGAAACATTCAGAAAAGCAAACGCAGCCCAAGGCATCTTTCAGAAATGAGCCTAGAATGGGTTTAAGCAGGTGGAAACTATTCATGCAAATTCTTCCAAAACACAAAGATGACGGCATATGATGTAGGACTCATTCTTGTGCACAACGATAGAACAACGTGCAAATGAATGAGGCAAATGAATCAGGATGGGGGCAGCCTTGGAAGGGAGGCAGGAAAGGTGAGGAGGGAGAGAATGAATTGTTTCTGTAGCATTTTATTTCATAAGAGACCGATGGACAGACTTCAAGCATTTGTAGCAAAGTATCAACTCCAATAAATCTGGTTGGTTCTTAAATTGTTTTCTGTAATCCTACATCTGACCCATTCTTTTAATTGAAAAGAAAAGATGATTTAAGGTGATTTTTAAAATAACAGAGGCCACCAGCCCCTCAGAACACCTCAGGACAGAACCTGGTCTATGGTAGGTTTTTTTCCCCCAACACAACTTTCCATAGCTGCAGACGGGTTTATAGAGTATCTTAGGTTTCCCAGGCCCAGTGGGGCAGGATAATCGTAAAGGAGGATTATCCTTGGAATAACTGTGGGAGAAGGACCAGCCTCTGCTCTGGATCTAAGCAGCCCTACAGTGACTCAGATCCATGGGGCTTTGCCCTTATGCATCTGTAAAATGGGGATGACTTTTGTTCTTTCTACTTTACTAAGACTTGCATTCAATGAGATACTTGTAAAGATAATATGCTGCTTGAAAATAATGGTAGAAGCAGGTAAACAGCGATTATTGTCATGCTATGAGTCCCCAGGTCTCATTAGTAACATTAGCCATAACAACAACAAAGGAAGAAACAATAGGAGGCTGAATTAAGGCGTATAGAGGGAAGAAACTGTGAAGAAGAAAAACCTAGTGATGAAAGCTAAAACCTCCAAGGAAATGGCTGGTCTTTCTAGATCCTGACTTGAGGCCTGTCTTTCGAAATAATGAAAATTATACTCTGTGAAAAATGATCCCAGTGGTCACTGCGATTAGAACTTAGAAGAATGTTTATATATCTCACCACAGTGAGTCAACGGTTATTTCCTATGAAAGCCACAGGGCTTCAATTTTCAAACTTTAAACAATGAGCATAGAGATATCACCAAAGAAACACTTATTAAATATCAATATAGAATGAACTGGAAGAAAAAGAGGAAAAACATCAAGCTGTTCACTGCAGTATTTCCAACTGAGACTCCGTTCTGCAGGACCCGGGGAAGGACACGGATTAGACAGTTTCCTGAAGCTCAGGTTAACCCTGTCAGCTGCAAACTTCCTGGGGCCAATGACAAGTCAGTTTGTCTTCTAAAACCCTGGCACTAAGAAAATCCAAACCCATCAAATGGAAGCTTTGCAGGAGGATTGTTGGTGGTAGAGTGCTCAGAAATTCACCCACAGAGGGGCGCCTGGGTGGCTCAGTCTGTTGAGTGTCTGACTTCGGCTCTGGTCATGATCTTGCGGTTCATGGGGTCAAGTCCCACGTCGGACTCCATGCTGACAGTTCAGAGTCTGGAGCCTGTTTCAGATTCTGTGTCTCCGTCTCCCTCTCTCTGCCCCTTTCCCACTCATACTCAGTCTCTCTCTCTCTTTCTCTCAAAAATAAATAAACATTTAAAAATTTAAAAAAAGAAGAAATTCACCCACAGAGACTTTCTGATAGTTGCTTTCAATGACAACAAAAGCAAAATGCACAGTGGGTGACAGTTATTGGTCTTTCCCAACTCTGCTTCTTGGTCCTGTCCTCTGCTCAGTGTCCACCATTTCCCTCCCCTTGTACCACGCCAAAGACCCAGGCTTCTCCACCTCTCTTATTACATTCTTAACATAATCAATGCATCTACTCCATGCTATTTCAGGCTTAAGGTGATCTCCTTTTCAGAAGGACCCCCAAATTTAAGGAGAATGTTGGAAGAGGGCAGCACAGTGCGGTCAAGGGCTTTGCATCAGACAGACCTGGATATGAGTCCTAATTTCTTCATGTGGTAGTGATTCTCCATCACGGCCCACAGTGATCCTGCCTCCTGGTATTCATGACCTTGCTACTTACCCCACATATGGAATCAGGGCTGGTCCTGGGTGACCAATAGAATATGGTGGACGTGACAGTATATGAATTTTGAAGGTAGGTCACAAAAGGCATTACAGCTTCTGCCTTGACCTCTTGGATCACTCTCTCGGAGAAACCAGCTGTTACTGTGTGAGGACACTCAAGTCGCTCTGTAGAGGGACCCACATGGAGAACTGAGGCATCCTGCCAAAACCCAGTACGAACTTGCCAGCCTTGTAAGTGAACCCTCTTGGAAGTGGGGCTTTTAGCCCCAACTGACATCTGACTGCAACATCATGAGAGACCTTGAGTGTGAACCAAGGTCTGACAATACCTAATTGTCAGCTGAGCTGCTTCTGAATACCTAATTCACTGAAACCATGAGAGATAATCAATGGTTCTTGTGGTTTTAAATCCTAAAGTTGGGGGCAATATGTTACATAGCCATATTAACAAGAACTTAACCTTTCTAGGTAGTGGGAACAGTTAAGCTGATATTCATTTGGGAGACAACTGTACAGCTATATCAATTGTTAAAATGTTTAACTGTCATTGAACATTGCTTAACTGCTTTGTAAAGAGCCCTGTACTTGAATTAATATGATCTTGGGTGGCTAGTTCCCCAAGGTCCTTTGAAAAGGCAAATCACATCCTCTTCAGAAGAACGGAACATTTTCCTTGGGCTCAAATTATTTCAACAAATATTTTACAAATACCATGTCAAGCACACAACCAACGACAAACTGATACATGATCAAATGCAGATTTTTTTAGGCACCCGAAAGACATCCTTCACCCATAGCTTCTGCATTAGAAAAATTAAGCATATGATGCCAATGGATTTAGTGTGGGGTGGGGAGGGAGAAACCAAAGTTTGGAAGGTGTGCAAATGGGCCTAATGAAAGAGGAAAGAGGCTCCCATTGTTTCCCCAAACTGGGATCCAGCTCTTGGAATAACAGAGAGCAAACCCCTCTCCTCGATGTTCTTCAGAGGGTAGCTGGACCTCCGATGGAGTATCCAGAGACCCCGACAGCCCAGATTTTCACTTGTCTCCCAAATCCCATCTCCAAACTTGGCTGGAGAATGGCAACATTGCTTTTCAAAGTGGCCCAAACCACGTTGGACCCATGAAAGGGACCAAAGTAGTTAGAAGATCCTTAGCTGCATGTTCCAGACTGCATGAGACCCAGAGACTCCTAGAAAACATGACTGAAGAAAAATGCTTCTTCATCCAGGAAGGTGAAGACTTGGAACAGCTATATGACATCTAGAAGGAAAAAAAGGTAAATGTGTGTGTCACATAATGTAAAATAAAATGGAAACCCACTCTAGGATATTAGCAAGATCTGTGGCAAAGTCCCTTGTTATACAGACGAGGAAAAGAAGAACCAGATGATTAGAAAGCAAGTCCTAGACTGCTGGTCCACACTGTGTGCAGCTCTGTCCTGGTGGCTGTTGTCACATCCTATTTCTTTTTTTTTTTTAATTAATTAATTAATTTTTTAATTCACATCCAACTTAGTTAGCATATAGTGCAACAATTGATTTCAGGAGTAGATTCCTTAATGCCCCTTACCCATGTAGCCCATCCCGCCTCCCACAACCCCTCCAGTAACCTTCTGTTTGTTCTCTAAATTTAAGTCTTTTATGTTTTGTCCCCTTCCCTGTTTTTATATTATTTTTGCTTCCCTTCCCTTCTGTTCATCTGTTTTTGTATCTGTAAAGTCCTCATATGAGTGAAGTCATATGATATTTGTCTTTCTCTGACTGACTAATTTGCTTAGCATAATACCCTCCAGTTCCATCCATGTTGTTGCAAATGGCAAGATTTCATTCTTTTTGATTGCTGAGTAACACTCCATTGTATATATACACCACATCTTCTTTATCCATTCATCCATCGATGGACATTTGGGCTCTTTCCATACTTTGGCTATTGTTGATAGTGCTGCTATAAACATTGGGGTGCATGTGACCCTTCGAAATAGTACACCTGTATCCCTTGGATAAATACCTAGTAGTGCAATTGCTGGGTCATAGGGTAGTTCTATTTTTAATTTTTTGAGGAACCTCCATACTGTTTTCCAGAGTGGCTGCACCAGTTTGCATTCCCACCAACAGTGCAAAAGAGATCTTTCTCTGCATCCTCACCAACATTTGTTGTTGCCCGAGTTGTTTTTTTTTTTAATTAAAAAAAAATGTTTATTGATTTTTCGAGAGAGAGAGACAGAATGTGAGCGGGGGAGGGGCAGAGAGAGAGGGAGACATGGAATCTGAAGCAGGCTCCAGACTCTGAGCTGTCAGCACAGAGCCCCATGTGGGACTCGAACTCACAAGCTGTGAGATCATGACCTGAGCTGAAGTCAGACGCTCAACTGACTGAGCCACCCAGGTGCCCCCCGAGTTGTTAATGTTAGTCATTCTGACAGGAGTGAGGTGGTATCTCACTGTCGTTTTGATTTGTGTTTCCCTGATGATGAGTGACGTTGAGCATTTTTTCACGTTTCTGTTGGCCATCTGGATGTCTTCCTTGGAGAAGTGTCTATTCATGTCTTTTGCCCATTTCTTCACTGGATTATTGGTTTTTTGGGTGTTGAGTTTGATAAATTCTTTATATATTTTGGATACTAACCCTTTACCTGATATGTCGTTTGCAAATATCTTCTCCCCTTCCGTTGGTTGCTTTTTAGTTTTGTACATCTTATTTCTACCTTACTCTCAGGATATTGATACCCTGAAATTTATAGACCAGCTGGCACTTCTTTCTCAACAAGCTAATATTGGCCCACCCAAACTGAAAGCCTTAATTTGACATCATTTCAAGTATCCCGTTTTTTCTTTCTTGACCCAAAGTTCAACATCCACTGCTTTTTCCAGGCAAATATCCATACCAGGTCTTTCTTCTGACCCTGCCAACTCACCATGGCATACTGTTTTGAGTGGTACCATCTAGAATATCTTATTTCTCTGTGCCTTTAAGAGTTTTATATACTTACCTATTCTGACAAATAGGAGCTTCCTCCTTCCTCTTTATAAAGTAATTTTGATTAGTGATTTCCCAGTGGAGCAGGTGACATGGCCGGCACTTGCCAAGTGCTCCCAGCCCTCTGAGGGGATAAGCTCCCTGTCCCTGTAGATATTTGAGCAGGGTCTCAGTGGTGGTCTGCCATTCTTGTGAGCCAAGGAAGTTGGTCCAGATATCGAAGGCACCTTCCAGAATTAATCATTACAAATAAAAACTTTTGATTTCTCAGCCTTTCTGGGGTGCCAACTCTGCCTTACCAACCCCCCCACCCCAATCTTATCTCCATTTACAGTGGTTTCCATTCTGTTCTTCTCTACACCTCCATGGCAACCTCTGTCATGGTCTGGAGAGACCCAGCTTTCATTCTCGACTTGACCACCAATTAGCTGTGGAAACCTGAACAGATTTGCTAACTCCTGTGAACCCAGTCTCGTCCTCTTTCCCTGCATCATGGAGCAGTTGAGGAAAAGAGCAATAATGAATATATCCAGGGCAAAGTTCCTCAGTGCACAGAAGCCTCCGTAGCCCGGCCACCCTGTCTTAAGATCACTGATTCACATGTCCTCCTTCCCTTTAGCCTCTTGGAGGGCAGGGTCTGTGTCTTCTCCATCCATGTCCCCAGCCCCTAGCCCAGAGCCTCACAGCTAGCCGACACTCCATGAATTCATTACTCAAACATTACTGAGCTAGAGAAATGGTGCTGTTGCTACAGGGTCAGACAAGATCTAGACTCTCAAGGAAGTTGTATTCGAGCAAGTGAGATAAAAGCAGGCAAATGCTGAGTTCTTAGAGCTGAGTTGTAATGTTTAGCTTCCCTTGACCTTATAATGTGACTGCTACTGCTTTAGCATATGTCAAAATAATTGACCTGGATGGGCAAAATGTCATTAAGTAGGGAAGCATTTCAATTAAGGGATATTTTATTTTCCATGGGGTCTTTGAGAGCTCAGAGAGAAAAGAAGCAATAGTAAAATAATAGCAAGCAGACTGCTGCAATTAAATGTGATTTACCACAACTTAAGTATCACTTTCAGATAGTGTCAAATTAAAGCATTTAAGAAGATTGCTGAAAAAAAGACTTTTTTTTCTTATCTAAGTGAAATGCTGGCACAGGAGTCCTCCAAAGGGAAACTGCCAGATGCTGTTTTATATGCTTGGCATGTTGGTGCCTAACATCTCCTTAGTGTTTTTGAATTTTACATTGTCTGCAAAATTGCCACTTCATTAAAACTGCCTCAGAAATTCCTTTTTAAAACGGTGCAGGTAGCTGTCAGTCCATGTCTGTCCTGCCTCGTTTGCATTTTAGAAATGCAGGCGTTATTTTCCAAAAAAACCCTTTATTTAACCTCAAATTTCCTGTGTTATTGGGAAAAATGCCAACTAGTCAAGGAAACCAAAGGGGTGGTATTTTAAAGGTGATATGTTTACCTCTTTGTTTTAACTGTTAGGAGCTAAAATTCCTAAAGTTTGACCTTCCTGCTGCCATGATAAATGCCCTAAAAATCCTCAACATTATTTTAGTTCAGAATATAGTCTCTTACTACTTGGGGTTCAATAAGATTTGAGTAAGCCCCGTATTGGGCTCTATGCTGACAGCTCAGAGCCTGGAGCCTGCTTCAGATTCTGTCTCCCTCTTTCTCTGTCCCTCCCCCACTTATGCTCTCTCTCTCTCTCTCTCTCTCAAAAATAAATAAACATTAAAAAAAAATTAAACAATATAAAATATACACAAACAGAGAAAAGATTCAGCCTCATAAGTTAGTATGGCTTGTTCCAGCCTGGGGTCAAGGCTTACTGTGGCTCAAGTACCTATAGTTTATTTCTCAGGAGAAAATATAGATTCAAAAACAGTAGTAGAAAGGAGAAACTCTTCCTAGATGGCAGGAGCCAAGGTGAATTACTAGGTGATAGGTCACATCGACAATATTGGACACACTTGATAAAAAACAGGCCAAAAAATATGTGGGATATCGAAAGTTTATTGGTGATAATTTATATCAGATCTTTGGGATTTATGTAAAAATTTAATCTTTTTATCTTTTTCTATAACTTTCTTTTTCCCAATCCAGTGAAAAATAAAATGTATTCTATGTTTAATTATATGAAGTTCCTTTGTTATTGATAAAGTTTGCAAGTGTTTGTTTGTTGTTATTGGTTAAAAAATTACAGTTTCCAATATCACTGAAGTGGATAGGGGAAATGATGCTGACCTAAGTAACTGGAAATGAGTAGCGTCTGTAACACTAAAGGTAAGAGGAACTGAACATAAGCATTGTACTCTAGCTGATGAAATTGTTTCCCTTGTGAGTACAGATTAACAATTCTGATACTGCTATTCTGTATATTGGAATTGAGCAATCAAGCATGTGGATGGCAAATGGTGGGAACCAGATTTCTCACTTGTGGGGTGAAAATTACAGATAAGCAAGAGGTTTAGGAGGATAGAATGATCCATGTTTTAATGGATTAGAGTTGGAGACCTCAGCTAAATTCGTATTTGCTTAAAACTGATAGAGATGCCTACATAGAAATATCTATAGAAGTACAAATATATGAGTGAGTATACACACGTGTATTTCCTCGAGGTGAAAGTACCTAAAAGAAATGAAACCCAGCGGCAACTAGCACACCTGGCTTCCAGATCTTGGCTTCTATTGCCATTCTCCATTAAAGGAAATTGGGCTTCTTGGAGAAGTGGCTGATTCTAGGACTGGGGCAGGAAATATACAAGATGAATCTGGAGCATGTCTGACAGGAAGTGCTAAAAAAGTAAAACAAGTATGTCAGAGGGACATAGGAACCAACTGAGTATCTCCCAAATGCAAAGCTGGAACAATAAAATAAAGTAGCATTGGATTGTAACCCAAAATGTGGCATAAATATCCATGGGTCCATATCATATAAATAAGTTATTGAATGAATGAATAAATAAATAGGACAAAAGAGGTAATGCAGAAGAATTCCAAATAATTTATGTACTTTGTTCTCAAAGAGGGGGAGCATCAATTCCCACTCCTTAAGTGTAGACTACACATAATGACTTCCTTCCAAAGAGCACATTGTGGAAAAAAGGCAGTAGTAACTTCATAGTGGAGAATTCTGACAAACATTACCTCCGTTAGGCAATCAAGGTCACCATCAACGGTAAAAGGTCATGTTCATAGCCTGTTCCCTTTACACTACGACCTGATAAAAATGGTACCTTACCTCCAAGTTTTTCCTCCCCATACCCATAACCCTAGTCTAATCCTGGGAAGAACATGAGATGAAATTCCAATAGGAAGGCATCCTGCAAAGTACCTGGCCAGTGCTCTTGGAAAAGGAAAGTCTGAGAAGCTGTCACAGTCAAGAGGAGCCTAGGGACACATAATGACTCTCCGAGATGGGATTCTGAAACAGAAAAAATACATTAGGTAAAAGCAGAGGAAATCTGAATAAAGCATGGACTTTAGCTAATAATAATGTATCTTATTTGCCCATTAATTATAACAAACATCCCACAGTAATGTAAGATGTTAGCCATATGGGGAAGCAGTGCAGTGTATATGGGATCTCTCTGTACTATCTTTTCAATTTTTCTGTAAGTCTAAAACTTTTAAGAAAAATGAAGTCTATTAAAAAAATCAAACATAAGTGATATGGACTATAGGCCAAATGCAAATCCAAGGCTATGGAAGTACACAGAAAGAATATAATTGGCACTGATATGTCTATAAACTTGTGTGATTCTCATGTGAGGAATGTGCTATTGATATTCTCATTTTAAAAATGATGAAATTATGGTTTAATAAGGTTTAATGCATTGCCCAAATTTGGACAATAAGGAAGTAATAAACAAAGATTTGAACCTGGGGAATGTGAATCCTGCACCCACAGACTTAACCCTATGGGTACATATCAACATTAACCGCTGAAAGTAATGACTTTTGTTTTAGACAAGCTTATTTGTGGATTATTTTTCTGACAGAAGTTTGAAATCAGAGATTGTTGACTATTGGACATGCTGTGGGTCTGTGATTTAAAAAACCCATAAAACTTCCCCAAAAATGACCATCTTAGAAAAAATTCCCTTCACCACAATTTTACATAATGTTTAAAAAGATTATTGAACTTAGGATGTCAGGTTTCTGCCTGAAAAATTATTTCTACTTATCAAGAGATGTTCTTCAATGGAAGTGAACACTATGTCCAAGGCACTGAGTTCTCATTAAAAAAAAAAAAAATTAGAGACAAATGCTTTTTTTCCATGAGGATGTGGACTTCTCACGTTGGTTACTCTTAGTATGTTATGAGTGAAATTCATTAATATAACATTTCAAAGAAGCTGCTTATCCTAACACACACACTCCCAAGACAGTCTTTGACCAGGAAGACTCGATCTAGCAAATGGTCTTTTCCGTAATGTGAATGTGACTTTCAGCTCAAGATGGTACCGTCAAGTTTTTGCCTTAAGGAACTCAAGAACTCCGCCTTGCTCATGAGACCAGGGAAAGACTCACAGGCCACACACGGTGGGTGGACCTCCTGCCCACACAGCTGTCAGGGACCCTTTCCCAAGTTCCCCAACCTGCTCTACCTTTATCTGATGTTTTTAAGTACAACTGTGGGAAAGGCAAGCACTTTTAGTCAGCAAGTGTCAGGAGATTGATGATGCTGTTAAGGGCATCTTGGGAAACCAGGGAAGGAGGCATAAGTCTAATTCCTATTGTGTTTCCCTGGCCTCCAGCAAAGCCTTCTTTCGTATTAGAGAGGTCTATTTTGATAAATATGGACTGCCAACAGTGAGACACAGCTCAGGCAAACCACCCAACAGATGGTCAACTTTGTATGCACTAGCCAAGGGCCAGTATGGCAGACGGTAGCTTCTGTTTGTGCCTTAAGTCAGCATCGTGGATATAGGATAATTGTGGGATGACAGAAGTCCCTGGTACAGTTCCATCCAAGGCAGACTTGAGACATGCTCTTTCAGATGTTTGAATACACAGAATTTTCTGCTGCCCCCTCAAAGCCTTGGCCACCCAAGCTCACTGGCAAAAGGGGTTAAAGGCTCTGGGCAGGGGGGCAGGCACATTATCGTGTGGCTCAGAGAATGGGGACAAAACTTTGGACTTTCTATTCTAGCCAAGAGCTTGGTCCTTTGACCTGTGGGCAGCACTGGAGTCCAACCCAGGGAGTGGGATAGTCAAGGGGCTTGCACAGGGGGCTCTTGTTTCCTTCGGGTCTCTGAAATAAGATGAGGAAGTGGCATAGTGGAAGGTGAGCTTGGGAAAGTGGGGTCCAAAACCTTGGCTCTGTGTCTTGGCTGGTTACTTAACTTCCCTGAGCCTCCATACCTGTCTCCAAGATGGGTATGACGTCGTCTTACTGGGCCACCTTGAAAGAAAGGGTGCGTGGAGCTTACGTTCTTAATACTTTGTATGCTACACTCAACTCCACCTTACTCCATTCAGGCTGCTATAACCAAATACCATAAACTAAGGGGCTTACAAACGCAAATTTATTTCTCACAGCTCTGGAGCCTGGAAGTCCATGACCAGGGTGCCAGCATGGTCGGGTCCTGGTGAGAGCCCTCTTCTGGTTTGCACACTGCCGACTGCTCCTTGTATTCTCACATGGTAGAAAGGGTGAGTTGGCTCTTCCGGCCTTCTCTTGTATGGGCACTAATCCCATTCACGAGGACTCCACCGACATGACCCAATTATCTCCCAAACACATCCACCTCCTAACACTACCACATTGGGAATTAGATTTCAACATGTACATTGCCAGGCGCCTGGGTGGCTCAGTTGGTTATGCGTCAGACTCTAATTCAGCTCAGGTCATGATCTCGTGGTTTGTGAGATCGAGCCCCACCTGGGGCTCTGTGCTGACAGTGTAGAGCCTGCTTGGGATTCTTTCGCTCTCTCTCTCTCTCTCTGCCCCTTCCCCGCTCATGTGTGCGTGCGCTCTCTCCCTCCGTCTCTCAAATAAATACATAAACTTCAAAAAATAAAAAACCAACATATGTATTGGGCAGAGGGTAGGAAGGAGAGACACAAATATTTAGTCCATAACACCCCCTTTCCAAGGACCGGTGCTTCAGAGAATGTCACTCTCAGTGTCTGAAAAGCTGCCTTCCATGTGTCTAAGCAGCGCTCCCCCACACGATGTCCGGAGCCCCAAGGGGGTGGGCAGCATTGGGCTGCTTCCTCCACGTCCACCCCCAGCCCCTCTTCTCATGCTGCAGGCTGAGCACGTAGGGGCGGACCGGCACTGGGACCTGCGTCCACACAGCATTTTGAGCTTTCGTCAGTGTTAAAGCTCTAGCCACAGTCCCAAAACTGAGCTCTTCCAAGTCAAGAGATAATCAGTCAAAAATATCATGGGGTATAAAGAAGTCAGTCCCGAGAAGGGTGAGGTGAGCGGACCGTGCTGTGGCAGGAGACAGATTTGGGGATGGCTTTGCAGGTGGCTGGTGTGCTTTGGGCTGTACTGAGGATTCTGAGCCTCAGCTCCTCCGTCCAGTAGATGAGAATGATTATGCCAGTCCTCAGGCAAGGCTGTTCGTGAATTAATAAAATAGCCTATGTTAGAGCACTCCACCGATAACAGAATGGGTGAATAACCGAGAGCACACATATCCATCTAGAAAACATGAAGGCCGGAAGTCATGAGGAGGTGGTTCTTCTTTGGGAAGGGACACAGGGGGATTGGAGGAGAGTCCTGAGGCCTGGGGTGGAGTCCAGAGAGGGGATTCAGGAAGTTTCTATAAGAAAATGTGCTTGCACAATGGCTCTGTGTGGAGACCCTGTGCTCTCTGAGAGGCCGGGTGTCACCCTACCTGCTGTGATGGGTGGGGAATTGGAAGAGAAGAGCATCCTGTTTTCTTTTCCATAACAGAGGTCCGGGCCAATGGGGACTGCTGGGCAGCTAGGAACAGGCGCTGGGGAAGAATTGGAGCAGGGTCCCCAAGGTGCCGTGGGTTCTCTCTTAGGCCCCAGGCCTTCAGCAGTTTGGGCACCTGGATGCTGGTGAGGTCGTCCCAGGGTGGAGGTAGGGGGTGCTCCTTCCTCCAGGGCGCAGTGCTGGGTAAGAAGGAGGCATGTTTTAGCTGCCTTTTGAAATGGAGAGTTCCCTTGCCCTTGGGGAAGGCGGAGTATTGATTTATCACCAACCTATCCTTCTCAGAGTCTGCAAAACCGACAGACCCACAAACAAACCAGAGGTTGCTTTTCTTTTGTGTTTAAATCAAATTTCCGTGTGGAAGCTGAGATAGAGAATGCTTCATATTTATAATATGTTCAGTTACAGAACAGCAAAGAGGAACATTTAGAGAAAAATAAATAACCAAGGTGCTTCTGACTCTGTGTGTGTCTTGGGGGTTGGCAGAGTTGGGATTTCCTAATATGGTTGGTTTTGTTCCAGTAGAGCATCTCAAGATTTCTGTCACAAAACACTGAGTAACAGCTGTGCACAGAGTTTATTTCCTTTAAAGCACCTTCTCACTCCACTGCTAGTCTCCACGGTGACCTTCTTCCAAAGCCCGATTTTTAAATTTTTTATTATTTGATTTTTTAACTAATTAATTAATTAAGGTGTGAAAATATCCTAGGATTCTTTCTTTTCCCCTTGGTAAGTGAAAGAAATGTAAAGTCAGTTCTCAAAAAAGTTTAGAATGATTTACTCCAGATCCCTTTAAAAGAAGTCTGGGGGTGGGGCGCCTGGGTGGCGCAGTCGGTTAAGCGTCCGACTTCAGCCAGGTCACGATCTCGCGGTCCGTGAGTTCGAGCCCCGCGTCAGGCTCTGGGTTGATGGCTCGGAGCCTGGAGCCTGTTTCCGATTCTGTGTCTCCCTCTCTCTCTGCCCCTCCCCCGTTCATGCTCTGTCTCTCTCTGTCCCAAAAATAAAAACCGTTGAAAAAAAAAAAAATTAAAAAAAAAAAAAAAAAGAAGTCTGGGGGGCACCTGTGTGGCTCACTTGGTGAAGCGTCTGACTTCGGCTAGGGTCATGATCTCATGGTTCGAGCCCCCTCTCAGGCTCTGTGCTGACAGCTCAGAGCCTGGAGCCTGCTTTGAATTCTGTGTCTCCCTGTCTCTCTGCCTCTACCCTGTTCATGCTCTGTCTCTCTCTCTCTGTCTCTCTCTCTCAAAAATAAATGAACATTAAAAAAAAAAAATTAAAAGAAGTCTGTTCAAAGGTCAAGCCCTGAAGACATAAATAAATGGGGAGTTCCTTGGGAGGTCACTATGGGCTGACTCAGACATGCTACGCACCCGAGGGGGTTTCCTGGGCAAGGCAACAGGAAACTGCACCTTTTATCAATAAGGAGAGGGTTTCCACTCACATCAGAGGATCGTGCTACCACCAGACCCTTTTCTCTCCTCTGTCAAGAAAATAAGAAGTGCAGGTGACAATCTGGGACTTGCGATTGCCATCTAAAGTGGGAGCAGTCTTGTGGGGTTGGCACCCTTCACCATAGCATCAGAATTGAATTAAATTGTAAGACACCTGGCTGGTGTCTGCAGATAAGTAAAGATTGCTTGGTGTGGGCAAACCCCACACACTTGGATTACAGAAGTATTCTGTGAGTAGGCAGAACAGAGAAGAGCTCTTTTCCCCTTAGGCTCTTCCCGGTTGATTGATTTACTAGTGTATTTATTTATGTACTTATTGATTGTTGATTAACTGATACTTTACTTGGATGTTCCTGAAGGCTGCACTTTAACTCAGAGAAATGAGCGGAGTTGGGGAACTGGCAACCTGGGCGGGCATGATGGTAGCGACATTTTTGGCACAGGAGGGCATTAGGGGCATTTGTAGCCCCTCATGTGACGTACTCATAGAAAGGCTGCTGCCTGGCATAACGTGGGACCCCATGTTCTTTAGGATGAGCCCTCACCAAAGGCAGGACGCTGGTCTCAGCCCTGCTGGGAGGTGAGATCTGGTATTTAACAGGGTTACAGTTTGGTTCCCCACACCAGGAGGTGAAGGTAAATCTGCCTGCATTTGCACTCTCTCTCTCTCTGTATATAGATACAGAAAGAGTAATTTGATTTTTTCTCGCATTAGGACTATATGAACGTGCTTCAAATGCTGGTGAAAGCACAGTAGGTATGATTTTGTCTGCCTTTAAAATTTGACCTAGTTGTTGTCGGGCTCTGTGCTGGGGATAGAGACTGCTTGGGATTCTCTCTCTGACCCTCCCCTGCTCTCTCTCAACATAAATTTTAAAAATTTGACCTAATTGCTTATTTGTGCTGAGTTTGGATTTCAAGGGAAATAAAACACTTGCATATTTATCTACATATGATATTAGTCTCTATGTATTTCAGCAAAAAGGTTTTTTTTTTTTCCTTTTTGCAAACAAGGTGAAATTGTACTAGGGAAACTCTTCAATGATTTGTCCCATTTCCCCGATTCTATACTAAGAATAGATCTGGATTTTTTTTTTTAAATCTCTGGCTTTAAATGAAAATCTTCTGAAAGGCTTGTAATTTAAAAAAACACAGTCTCCTGCCCTCAAGTTCTACTCCCCAGGACCTTCTGAACATTTAGCTCTTTTCATCTTTTGTTCTGGCTGTTTCCGGCATTTTTCTAAGTAGTATGCTTAGGCCATAATTTTATGATTTATCAGTTTTAAACACTATCAGCTTCCTGTTATGCTAGATGAGGAGCTTTATAAATCCCCCAATCTCTTCTCAAGGTAGTTGTATTAATATTTTATCTTAAATTACTAGTCACCATTTACATTATTATGACTTCTTAAATATTGTCCACAGCAAAGTCCTTAGTGTACTGGGAAAGCATTTCTTTCTGAGGTAGCTTCAGTAAAGTGGTTCCAATTGTCTCTTGAGTGCGATGTCAGGACCCTAGCTGATAACAAAACCTTCTCCAGAGAGAAAAACCCTCAACGCTGAAGAACGCCCAGAGGGCTCAGGACCACCACACCAAGACTTGCCCTAATTCTTACTGCTATGTTCATCAGTGCGCGTCGCAGAGCTCAGAGGAGTGTTGGTATCTCAGTGGACTTCCAGAGAAACATTTTTTGTGTGTGCGTGTCTCAGCTCCAAGATGGGCCACAGGAGCAGGGGGCATGCCCTTGGATGAGCATGGCATTTGGAGTCACAAAAATCAGAGTTTATATCATTGTGGTAGACAGAATAATGACCCCTTGTGACAGTTAGTTTTATGTGTCAACTTGACTGCGGTAAGTGATGCCCAGATAGCTGGTAAAACATTACTTCTGGTTGTTCCTGTGAGGGTTTTTTTCAGAAGAGATTAGCATTTGAATTTAAACTCAGTAAAGAAGGTCACCCTCACCAATGGAGGTTCACGGGCCTTCAGATCTGGACTGAATTACACTACCAGATTTCCCAGTTCTCCAGCTGGCAGACAGCAGTTCATGGGACTTCTCAGCCTCCATAATTGCATGAGACAATCCCTATAACAAATAAACAAATAAGTAGATCCTAATAAGTCTTTTTCTTTGGAGAATCCTAACTAATATACAATGCAAAGCTGTCCACGCCCTAAATCTGTAGAACCTACAAATGTCACCTTACCAAAGGGGAATAATGTTAGTTCTGTTCCTTCAGAAGCCCTTGGTCTAGCAAGGGTGGTGTTTTTCTCAAATCCTTCCAGCCTGAGGAGCCCATGAAAAATGAGGAATTCAAAGACAAGAGAGATAAATGTACCTGGAGAAATTTAGTGGGAACCCAACTGGGTTGTGAAGAATGGGCCGGATCTGGAGACATGAGTGCTTCTTCCATAGTTGGGTAGACTGGAATGAAGCACTTTGTAGAGATAAAGGATCTGTTTCCCATCCTCTAAGTGAAGTCAATCATGATATCCACCCCGCTCCTTCTGGGAACAGTAAACCTCCCCACTGTCCTGTCTCCTTCACAGCACTGGGGCCAAGTGGTTCAACGTGGCAACTTCCAAAGCTTTGCTCTTATACATTTTCCACTTTGGCACATATGGCCGATAGACACTATTTCTGCTATCTCTTTAAAATTATTCAGGGGGAGCCTGAGTGGCTCAGTCGGTTGGGAGTCCAACTTCGGCTCAGGTCATGATCTCACCTCTTGTGAGTTCGAGCCCTGCGTCAGGCTCTGTGCTGACAGCTCAGAGCCTGGAGTCTGCTTCTGATTCTGTGTCCTGCTCACTCTGCTGCTCCCTCGCTCATGCTCTGTCTCTCTCTCTCTCTCTCAAGAATAAATAAAACATTAAAAAATAAATTAATTAAAATAAAATTATTCAGCCGTGAAGGCAGGAAACTTACAGACCATGACATTGTCTTTTTTATCACTGCCCTTCAAGTGAAATAAATTTTTGTTACCTGTAAGTTAAGAAGATGGAACTAAAAATCTCTAAGAGTTAATACAACTTTCATGAAGGAATTTGTCTATTTTAGTAAGGTGAATTTCTAACTTTAAATATGAAATTACCTGCCTTTGGAACTAGTTTTGTGCTTAGGTCCTTATGGAAATGAAAAATCAGAGTGGAATAGTTTTTGAGACTGTTAGTTAAAAATAGTATTTCCCATTATAACAAGTAACTGCACCATCAGATTTTGAAATGTTCTGGAAGAAAATCAGCAGAAATCAACCAAATGGGATTGGTTATGGAGGTGCACTTTCTTGAAATTTCTAGACAGTGCATTTTCCTTTTCATTGAAATGGACTCCCAGGGAGGGCACAAGATAGGGCTACTACGCAAATATATTTAATGTAATCATATATTTAAATCACGAATGCATGGAAGCTTTCAGAATGCCTGTCTATTCCTCCTAGGCAAGGACTAGAGAAGAAATAAAACATGTACTTTGCACCCAGATTGTGTGGTATAAATCTTGCTTAAGGATTTCATCACTAGGCTCTTTTAGGACAACAATGGAATATTTTCCCAAACTATTGAGCTAATTTCTCAATTTCCTCTATTTTTTTTTTTTTTTTACATCAGTTGCTCTTCCTGTCCCCAAACCCCTTTGGTTTGGCCATCTGCTTAAATATTTAATTCAAAAAATCACCTCTGCCTTCAAGCAGAGGCAGCTGTCAGCTAAAACTCCAAGTAATGGTGACTGTGACATTTTATTTTTAAATTTTTATGTATTCGTTTTTAAATTCCAGTATAATTAACATACAGTGTTATATTAGTTTCAGGTGTACAATATAGTGATTCAACAATCAGGTGAATTACTCTGCTCTTAATCCCCTTTACCTCTTTTACCCATCCCCCCACCTACTTCCCCTCTGGCAACAACCTGTTCTCCACATTTAAGAGTCTGTTTTTTGATTTGTCTCTTTTTTATTTTGTTCATATGTCTTGTTTCTTAAATTCCATATGTAAATGAAATCATATGGTATTTGTCTTTCTCTGACCTATTTCACTTATCATTCTACCCTCTAGATCCATCCATATTGTTGCAAATGGCAAGATTTAATTCTTTTTTATGGCCCAGTAATATTCATATATATATATATATATATATATATATATATATATATATCACATCTTCTTTATCCATTCATCTGTTGGTAGACACTTGGGTTGCTTCCATATCTTGACTCTTGTAAATAATGCTGTAATATACATAAGGGTGCATATATCACATTTTAAATAGATGAGAAGTGCCGTGTTGGGGAAAGGTGTAGTTTGCTACGGAGAGGCTCCATCAGATAGAGATAGGGACATATTCTTAGGAACATCCTATGGTTGTTTCTTGGAAATGGCATTTAGCTTTGATGGCAAAAGTTTTGCAAAATTGTTCTATTTTGTTCAACACTAGGGCAAGTCTACTTGGGTAGAATGGGATGCTTATGGAAATGAATCTGAGCTATTTTCTTCTTTTTTAAAAAAAAAATTTAATATTTATTTTATTTTTGAGAGAAAAAGACACAGAGTGCGAGCAGGGAAGGGGCAGAGAGGGAGAGGGAATCACACAATCCAAAGCAGGCTCCAGGCTCCGAGCTGTCAGCACAGAGCCCGACATGGGGCTCAAGCTCATGAGCCATGAGGTCATGATCTGAGCTGAAGTCGGACGTTTAACCAACTGAGCCACCCAGGATCCCCTTGAGCTATTTTCTAATAGCCATAAAATAAATGGTTTGTGGTGCCTCCCAATATTGGGCCAGAGATCTTCCATGAGTTCCTCTGTTTATACAGATTAAAATGCCACCATGAGACTGCCATTAACTCTTGCAGCACACCAAGGTATTCAGGTTTTTAAAGGTTTTCTTGTAAATTATAGCCTTACTATAATGGAGTACATAGTGTTCAGGAAACCAGACTTTTGTATATTAAGTGTAGATTTTAATGTTTGTTTCAAATGTTTCCTCCAGCTGACTATCATGTTTTCCTTACCAAGTAACAGCGACTTTGTGAACTTATCTTTCATTTTAAAAAAGAAGATCATTAGAAAAAGTGGCCAAACTTCGACCTGCTGAGCTGATTGGACTTCAGGTTCTGGTTGACAAATAGTGGTAAAGGGGTTGAGGGCTAATTAATCCAGTCCACCCACCCCAATATCCCAGAGCCTAGAGTCCAGGAAGGTCTAGGATGCAACCTATTTACAGCTGCCACCCACCATTTGAGCATTTCGCTGCAGGAGACGCTGTTCAGGGACAGGAATGAGGACCCGCGGTGCTGTCTGCTCCGTGAGGCAAGGATGATGTCCGCCAGAACTCAGTGGCACCGAGAAGGTGCTCAGCAAATATTTGATAACTGATTCTATTCTGGCCATTTTAGTATTTGCTGGTAGATCTGGAGGCAATTCTAATTATGGAACATGGTGACTTCCAAAGGGTTTCCATGAAATTTGCTTTGTGCATTTTCCCATGTTGAGTGCTTCCAAAGCACAAGTCAGGGGCATTTCAGCAACTTCCATATTGAGATTTCTTGACTAGTGGGACAATGGTCCACCAGCCTCCCTTTCTGAATTTATAGGTTAAAAACCTGCACGAGGCCAGCACCTTCAGATGATGGGATTGCTAGGGTAGAAAAACACTGAAGAAGAAAAAGAGATCCTCACCAGTAATAACCAAAACTGTGTTCTTGGCACAGTTCTTGTGTCCAGGCCCCTCTAAGGTACCTGGCACTCAGGCTGGGCAGTAGTGGCACTGGGTCTCCTCTTTCCTCATTCAGGAAGACAGGATGACCTGTCCTATGTTTCTTCTCTCAGGCAAGTTCTGCCAGATCCTAGGACCTAGAAGAAGCCCTTCAATGACTTGGCAGTGACAAGCAGACTGGCTGTCTTTGTCTTCCACTTGGGACACCGTGAGTATGGATCGAAAGCCCTCACTTCTGGGTCCCAAATGTTATAAAGCCATTCGCAAAGAGCCACCCCAGAGCAGGTGTATCCCAAGAGACATTGCTGAGCCCCTGGCCTGTGCCAGGCACTGCACTGGGTACAGGGGATGCAATACATGAGGTACAATCTCTGGTGGTTAAAATGGCAGCAAATCACGTGATCCTTAAAAATAAAGAGGTGATCTAAATGGGAGCAAAGGAGGGACGTTTCCAATTCCTTCTTCACTGTTGGGTGGCAGCCACCAACACTTTCAGCTCCCTCCAGGTGTCAGCTGCTTCCCAGTGCCAGGGAGTCAAGGACAGGGATGCCAAGTAAGTGCTCCCCACGAGATGCATGTGGCAATTAAGCCATCAGCTGCTGCAGAAACCTGCACTCTGGTTGCATTTCTCTCTAAGAGAAAATGAATCAAATTACAGGGAAGGTTCCTACCCCCCCCAACACCCCCCACACTGTTATCCGTGCCACGGAGATGAGGCAGATTTCTCTAACAAGATAATTGCCAATTTTAACAGAGTAAACTTGAAAACCCATGTATGGATTTTGCCTAACAGATCGGGCGTGGGGGTCACAGAGCAGACCCCAACACACGGAGCAGGGAGTGTGGGATGGGCCAGGAGAGTCAATTTCACAGCCAGAATCCTTGGAGATATTTACTTCATCGTGATCCCTTCTGAAGACGTAGACATTTCCTTTCTCTTTCACCTTCCAATACAACCTGATCCCTCAGGAAGCTGAGTAGGTCCTGGGGGACTCCTTTCTGGGGCAGACCACTTTGTAGGTGTGTATTCCCCTGCCAAGGGCTGTGGCCAGGAGAGATGTGGAAGGAGCATGGACCACAGGCTGGAGGGTCTAGAGGCAAGGGAGCAGTGTCCCTCTTGGTGTGGAATGTAGCTGAGGGTCGAAGAGAAGGGGAACAGGCATGAGCCATGAGGAAGGAGTCGGTTATCTTGGCACCATTATTTTCTGGCTCAGCAATCCAAGGGATATGGGGTGCCTGGGTGGCTCAGTCAGTGAAGCCTCTGACGCTTGGTTTTGGCTCAGGTCATGATCTCACAGTTAGTGAGTTTGAGCCCGCATCAGGCTCCGCCCTGACCGTGCAGAGCCTGCTTGGGATTCTTTCTCTCTTCCTCTCTCTCTGCCCCTCCCCTGCTTGTGCTCTCTCTCTCCCATAAATAAACAAACTTAAAAAATTAAAAACAACAACAAAAAAACATATCCAAGGAATATAAGAATTTGCACACTGAACAAGGCTTTCCAGGTGGTTATAGAGATATATGTGTCATGGCAGAGGATAGAACATTCTTTTTCTACAGTTTGTTAGCTTGATTTATAACTTTAACCATTAGACAAATGGTTTGAGGGCCTCATTCTCTGTCCAAGCCCCACAAATGTCTGAGGTGGGCCTGTGGGTTAGGGACGTGGAGGGGGCAGGGGCCATAAACGCCCACTTGGCTGTCCCCTCAGGTGTCTGGATGAGAAAACACAAAGGGCTCTTCCCAAAGCAGCAGACATTTCAGGTCTGGCCTGTTAACTCTGGGGTCCCATTTCAGCCAGCTGCCAGCTTGGGATAAACCTTCCAATGCTTTATCCGGCCCAAATCACATTTGTTCATTTATATTTCATTAGCATGTTTTTCCAACCCCGGAACTGCTATCTGAATACACTATGTACCTCATTCATTTATTTCAAATTTCCTGTACATTCAGAATGACACAAAATCACCAGCATGGACTGCATTTTTATTAATAATGGGAGAAGAGGCCATCTGAAGCAAGGATGTATCAGTCACAAGAAGTCTATAGTCAGAGAACAAAGAATGAAAATGATCAGAGCGAGATTTCTGGGGGAGGTGGGATGAGGGAACAGAGTCTGGAGAATGCCTATTGCGGGAGAAGTCTGAGAATTTTTGTAGAGCCCCTTCAGAAAGCTTTACTCTATTTTGACTCACAGAAGGCTTAAAATATTGGAGCGCCTGGGCGGTTCAGTCGGTTAACTGACTTTGGCTCAGGTCATAATCTCACGGTTCGTGGGTTTGAGTCCCGCATCGGGCTCCGGGCTGACAGCTCAGAGCCTGGAGCCTGCTTTGGATTCTGTGTCTCCTTCTCTCTCTGCCCCTCTCCCACTTGTTTTCTCTCTCTGTCTCACTCAAAAATAAATAAGTAAACTTAAAAAAAAAGAAGGCTAAAATATCGAACTGACTAATTAATATGACCCAATATAAAACTGCCAAGAGTAAAAGTTCCGATGGCCCGGGATTAAATGTCTGCCTAGGAATCTAAAGGCAGTGCTGTCTAGGGTGGAGACATACTTTGCACAAAGTAAAGGCAAGACATGGGCAACTGCTCTGTGGCCACCGGATCTGTGAACTCTTGCTCCTGAGAGTGAGGGCCTCAGACCAGTAGCATCAGCGTTGTTGCTTGAGAGCTTGTTAGAAATGCAGAGTCTCAGGCCCCCTCAGAGAAGCCAAATCAGAATCTATTTGCTCTCTAGCCAGTGGTTCCCACGTGCATTAAGATTCGGGCCAGGCTGCCATCCATCCTTTGGGATGCTGGTTTTTCAGCTCTGACTGCTCCAGGCAGACTATAAAAATGAGAACGAGAGAAAAGGATGACCAGAACAGCAACAATGCTATTCAGATGCCTTCGTGCCATGAGAAGTGTTAAGAAAAATGCCCCTGATTTTGAGCCAATTCAAAAGCCCTTGGAACAGAGAATGATGCCTATGATGCCTATATGCTCCAGGAAAATTTTACTCAAAAGCATGGAAGGCGTCTCTAATCTAAATCTCATTTAACTCATGCTTTAAGAAACCCTAGCCAATCCAGCCCTTGAGAAAAGCCTGGATTTAACCTTTAATCCAATTGAAACTTTAACCTTAAAGGTTAGTTGTCTATTGTTTGCTTTTTTTTAACTTAATAAATCCTTGCCATATATGTGTATGTGTTCGAGTGTGTTTTTTGTTTTATTTTCATCATCGATTTTTATATTTTTGTGAAATAAATGAATTTCCGGAAGCAGAACTCCGGTTTATAACATTGTGCCTCTAGGAAGTAAGAGTTTGAGTCATAAAGTGTTGATCTGCAGCCATGGTTCAGAAATTTAATTAACTCATAAGTCAGGTGAATTGGGCTTCCTCTCCTAGCCCAAAGCCCGAGTCCCTGCCTGTGTGGGGGTGTTGATAATGACCACAGCGCCCAAGAATTCTCTCTGGGGAGGAGTGGGGGCATTTGGGGAAAGCGGCAAGGCCGTGGCACAGGATCACGGGTTCTGGAGTCTGAGGTTACCTTTTCCTAGCTGTGTCTTCCCCTCCATTTCATTATTTCTAAGATGGAGTTATTGGGGCAATGCAGTTACAGGCATCAGAGTGCCGGGCACTTAAGAGATGTCCAGGAAGTATGAGCTAGTAGCTATCCCTCCCCAAGGGTCAAAAGCTGTGTATAAAAGAGAAAACTAGAGGCACCTGGGTGGCTCAGTCGGGTAAGCACCCAACTCTTGACTTCGGCTCGGGTCATGATCTCACACCGTGAGTTCGAGCCTCACGTTGGGCTCTGCACTGACAGTGCAGAGCCTGCTTGAGATTCTCTTTCTCCCTCTCTGTACCTCATTCCCTCTCTCTCTCTCTCTCTCTCAAAATAAACAATTAAAAAAAAGAGAAAATTGACCTCCCTCCTGCCACTAGGCACAATCCTGGATGGATATTCATTCCTGGGAATGAAATCTTACCACACAGGTCTTGGCAAAGCAGGACTCCTGGGGGGCCTAAGCCTCATCTTTCAGCAGTGACCAGTAGTAGGTGGCCTCCAAGTGTAACCTTGGCCAAACTGAACCATGTGTGGTCATGCAAGTGCCTTCCAGGGATCACAGAATACTTGAATAAGATTCTGGATTGGAGAAGGGGTTTTGTAAACCTCAATGGCTTTTGGCAGAAAGCAAACGAAACCTTTCCCTGTGGCTGGTCCCATGCCCGTCTCACTGCCAAACACCCTCTGGGACATCTGAGTTTAAAAATGGTCTGCTCAGTGTTGCTGAGACCTTGAACTCACTGAGGCAACATTTTCAGGGTTTCTATGCAGGAGCCCTGTAGTAAGGAAGCCTCAGGGCCTTTGCTTCACTCTCCAGGTGTCTCCACCAAGAGGCAGAGCACCCTGGGAAGCAGTAAGAGAGCATTTTAGGGAGCTGAAATGTTCTATATCTCAATCCGCATGATCATCACATGAGTGAGCCCATTAGCAAAAACACTCATTGGGCTCTTTACGTAAGATGTGTGCACTTTATCCACTCTATTTATTATACATCTATTACTATCTTTGAATGAAAAAAATTTTTAAAAAGACCTAAAGAAGCTGTGGAAACCAACAGGCAGCCTACGGATGCCTGAACCACTTAGTGCAGACTATCAGAGAGGGGAAAATTAGCTTCTGCTTCTGATGAAGAAATGAGAGCAATCAGACTGCTAATCACAGGACCACTGGAAGCTTCACTTTCCGTTTGGTTTCTGCTTTTCACGGGTTTGGCTTTTGACCTTAACTGAAATCCACTGGTAAAGTGAACAGCAAAGAGGGTAGAGTTTGTTGCTTCTTGGATAATGTGTTCCAGCTAGACACCGAAGACCATTCTCCCCACACTTGCGGAATCCCCACCAAATTTCTTCAAGAGGGGCTGTGAAATCACAGCCTATAGGAGTCCTGATGAATTCAAAATTGGAAATCATTAGGTGCCTTAACAGCTACTTAGGCATTTGCCGTTAGAAATCCTTTGCCTCAGACACAAATGGTGGCTTATAAATTATTTATGGACCCAATTAAGGACATAATTGGAGTGATCTGGCTGGTTGCCATAGCGCTAATGCATCTAAAGTTTTTCATCTTTCAGTTAAACTTTTTCCTGCTTTCTATTACATTTTGATACCTGCTCTCTGGTCTCCAGAGGTCTGTGAAAAAAAGTGTCTATGAATGTTTCATAAATGTGTACAAAATTCAGCTTTTGTAAAGAGTCGTTGACTATCAGCAAATTAATCCTGCTTTTGCTTCATCATGCTTCTACAAGTATCAGCAAAAAGCACTGAGCTCAAGTCACTCATAAAATAGCTTTGAAGTGTTTATGGAGTCTCCTTCCTCCTCCAGTGTCATTTCTGGGACATTTTGTATCCCTTCTCTCTGTCCTCATGGCTGTCTTCTTGCTGCTGAACTTAGTGAGATACCCTAGTCCCCTATAGTGACATCCCCTAACTTAAATTAGCTTGATTGGATTTGGGTTTCTTGCACCAAACTGTCCCCATGACACAGAGTAAGCTTAGTCAATCCCTCCAAATAAGTGTATCTTCTATCCCTTGTTTGGTCCTGCTCCATTTAACACCCAAGCTCCTTCATCTTCTTAGTGCCCAGTCCCTGACACACTTCATGGTTTCCATGCTGACCTCAACCATTGGGACACTCGCCTTCTCAAAGACATCCTTGTCCGTGTGGATTTCCATGGTCATTGCCTGGCTGCGTCTCTCTGAGTCAGGACCTCTCTTTCCTATGAATTCCCTATAATTCCTGTTACCTGATTGGTTGGCTCCACTGCTCCTCTGCAGGCTCCAGAATCACTAACAACGACCACATCTGTGGTAAAGGCCTGGGAAGAGCCTGTTGGCTTCTCAGACAGCTCTCCACAAAGCGGTCATCTCCTTGGTGTGGACCTCATGCTGCCAGCTCAGAAATTTGATCTTCTCATTGTCCCAGAGGGGATGGGACTTGGGAATGGGTCCGTGTCTGTATAACCAGAGAGCTGAGCTCTTAGGCCAGAATGTCACCATATTTATTTGGTTTCTGCAGCCTGGCTACACAGGAAGCCCAAATGCCTCCAGGGAGCTTGGACATCGAGCAAGTTTGGGCTAGACAATGGTAGGGCAGCCTGGCACCAGGCAGGGATGGCCCTGCAGCCTTCCCTGGAAAAGGACCCTGATGGTAGAGGTCCAAGTCTTCTATGGATATTGCTAGTCCTTGTCTCTGAAGCTCTGTTTTTTTGTGTTTTTTTTTGTTTGTTTGTTTTTTCATGTCTCTACTTCTATCCAATCCATCAAGCCAGGCTAGTTAACACACTCGAGTTTTAGAAGTGTTGACAACATTGTGGTAGATGATGTGATTTGCTGGCCACACCCACCTTCAGAACAAGGCACTCAATCTCCCAGCAGCTGCAGTGGCACCTGCTGAGGACTTACAGTTCAGCCCCTCCCAGGGAAGCTCTCTTGCCAAGGTCCTACTCCCTCCCTAGGGACAGCTGGCGTCCCATGACTAGTCCATGCAGAGGTATAAAAGCCCACCTCTCCATCCCAACTCACGCTGATGGGCCACACCAGTTCCAGAGCTCCCCAGGAGGCTGGCTGAGGCCTTTACTGCAGCTCGGTTAGTACCCAACTTCTCCACCTGCCCTCTTCAGGCCCTCATAGTGTCAGTCCTCCAGCATACAAATTCCTGTCTTAGAGGCCGTGTCCCAGAAAATATGACCTAAGACAACTGTCACTCTGATACCCACAAGTCTAGTGTACTCTGAATTTTCTGTATCCTCTCTTGGCCAGCACCCATGCATTTAGAAACTGTTGTTAGAAATTGCTGCTCCATCCTTTTCATACTCTTTGGGGGGCAGCCTTCAGTGTTGGCTTCTGTGTACATATTCAGGAGCGCTATCTGTGTTTTAAGCTCTGTAATTCCTTACCCGTGTGACTTTAGGCAAGTTACTTAACTTCTCTGTGTTTCAGATTCCCTACCTGTAGGATAGAGCTCAAAAGAAATTCCTCATAGAGGCACAGTCTTGTCTGTTTTATTTTGGTTTTGAGTACAGTTGACACACAATGTTACATTAGCTTTAGGTGTACAACATAGCGATTCAACAACTATACATTGTGCTATGCTCCCAAGTGAAGCTACCATCTGTTACCGTGCCACACTAACACAAGACTGTTGGCCACATTGCCTATGCTGTAGCGTCACTCATCATCAGAAATGCAAATCAAAACCACAATGAGATATTGCCTTACACCAGATCGGAATAACTAGACTCAAAAAGACGAGAAATAACAAGTGTTGGCAAGGATGCAGAGAAAAAGGAATCCTGGTGCACTGCTGCTGGGAAGGCACAGTTTTGATTGAGAGAGCAAGTAGGAACACCTATTACCAGTGATGTGGTCGGCAGTGAATGTGTTTGTCAAATGAATGAATGAATGAATGAATGAATAAACGAATGGTATTAACAGTGTCAACTTGACAAGGTAGCCAATTCTCCTTGTGGGACTGGGATCAAAAAAGCTTGAGGCTCAGCTTGCACTTGGGCATTTCCTGATTCACTCACTCTTCATTCATTAAGTCATTAAATCACTCATTCATTCAACAAATACTTGAGCTCCAGGCTTGATGAATCATACCAAAACCATACAATTCCTATTCTCAAATATAATTGGGAGAGAGTAGACCTTATGTTCTTAAAACATTTTAAAGCTTACCAAATGTTTTTAGATCTATTACCTCATTGATCTTTACAATAACTTGATGAGGTCAGGACCGTTATTTACCTTTTAAGGTGCAGTTAAATGATTTGCTCAAGACCTCGCAGGGAGAAGTTGTATCTGGAATCCATTGTTTTGAATACAGGCCCAGGGGGCTTTCCATGACCACATTCCAGGCTCCAGACAGACAGATGTGAAAAATTAAAGAGTATGTAATTAAGTGCCAAGTGACTGAGCCAAAAAACATTGCATGCAGACAATAAGTGGTGAGAGAATTATGTGAGGGATGGATTCCAACGTTTCTTCTGCTTTCCTGTCATGGGCTATGTTGAAAACCACCTATTAGTGATGCCCGTCTCTCTGCAGTGCCCACACTCTCCTTTCCCAACCACCAAGATAAACTCTGGAAGCTGGGTTCATTTGTTTTAAATCACTGTATCCTCACCTTCTTAGCTTTTCCCAGAAATTAACCTAGCATCTAGGTCCAAATTCTATGCTCCTAATAACCATGCGATAGTCCTAGATAGTAATAAAAGGTGAGACCAAAAGTTGAAAGGTTCCAGTAAGGTTAAAAGATAGTTTTAGTGGGGTCTTTGACAGGAGGTGGTGATTAGAGAATGGACTATTTGAAGTTGCCATTTCAGAAGTCATGATGTAGGGTTTGACCCTAGGAATGGAGGTCTGAGTTGAAATGTCTAGAGATGATTAAATCAAGAAATGAGGATCCAGTGTGGTAGATGATTAATCCATGTGGAAGTAGAAATCATCCAGAATGAAGCAAATGTTGAAGGGAGAAGAAGACCATGAAAATAGAACCCACCTTCTTTGGCATATGAGAAAAAGTGATGAGGACATTGGTGATTCATAACAATGAGAAACAAGAAAGAGAAGACAAATGGAGTGATCTTCAAAGGAAGATCTTCTTCCAGAAGAAATGGTTGGTATGTGGAAATGGGAATCAAGAATTTCAACTCCACGACCCAGTCCTGAAGAACTTGTGCTGTGCGAGGGGAAGATAAACAAATAAAAATCAGGATTCACTTGGGAGAGCTGTAGAAAAAGAGGGTCCTTGAAGGACAGCCCATTTAAGTCCAGGAAGAAGGAATGCTTTGAGGGACACCTGGGTGGCTCAGTCAGTTAAGTGTCCGACTTTGGCTCAGGTCACGATCTCACAGTTCATGAGTTCAAACCACATCTCAGGCTCTGAGCTGTCAGCACAGTAGAAGTAGAAGAAAGAATAGTAGAAGAAGTACAAGAAGGAATGCTTTGAGAAGGTATTGATGACAGGCACTTTGCTGGCATACCAGAGGACACAGAGGGAGGCTTTGGGATGCAGGAGAGATTTGGAGGATTCGTTTATATTAGGGCGCAGACTCAACAGTAGAAGGATGAGTGAGTGATGGTGGCTGTTGCTGAGATGTGACTTAGGACTCACCTGGCAGCTCAGACACATGGAGCCAGCTATCCATGGGGTTTCTCTACCTGATGTCCCGTGCATTCCGCAAACATATCTTTTTCCTCTTCTTCCTCCCTTCTCCATCCCAATTTGCTCTTCCATGGTAGTCAATGGCATTCCACTCATCCAGTGTCTAAATCTGAAAAACAGGAATTATCCACCAAAAATTTATCTTTCTTTTTTCTACCCCAACAGGTAATAAGTTATCAACTCTTGCTGTTTTAACTTTTGAATATTTATTGAATATGTCCTCTTCTTCATTCCTGCTAAGCATTCTCTCCTCTCCTGTCCAGATCGTTATTGCCTCCAGGCTTGTCCATCTCAAACTCTCTTACACTTTGTCAAAGTGACCCAATGAAAATATGAGTCTGGCCCATCACTACGGTCTTTAAAAGCCCACTGGCTCCCTGCAAGATGACACTGGGGATTCTCAATAGAGCACACACAAGGACTCCAGGACCTAACTCCATTACCTCTGCAATCTCATTTCCACCAACTCTCCAAATTGCTCTTTCTTTTTTTTTAAGTTTATTTTGAGAGAGAGAAAGAGAGAGAGAGAGAAAACCAGCAGGGGAGGGGCAGAGAGAAAGGGAGAGAGCACAGAGCCCAACGTGGGGCTGGAGTTCATGAACTGTGAGATCACGACCTGAGCCAAAAGAGACTCTTGGATACTAAGAACAAACTGAGGGTTGATGGGGGGGGGGGGGGGAGAAGAGACAGTGGGTGATGGGCATTGAGGAGGGCACTTGTTGGGATGAGCACTGGGTGTTGTATGGAAACCAATTTGACAATAAATTATATTATATATATTAAAAAAATGGTCAGATGCTTAACTGACCCTGCCACTCAGATGCTCCTCCAACTTGCACGTTCTTATCTAGAAATATCAAATTGCTAGGAATTCCCCAAAACACCACACAGTTCCCCACTCCAGACCTTGCCCACGTTGTTCTTATAGACTGTGAAGGCTGATTCTTCTGGATATGAAGAATATAGACATATTAGGGTTGTCTTGGGAAAGGCAATTCAATTTTGTCTCTCAGGATGGAATTTACACTGAGTGGCATGTCCTCATGGCAGGACTGGAAAGAGGACACTGCCTAGTGGAGACCAGAATGTGATTCAGGAACTAAAATGCCCTTTTGAGTACTCCTGTACTATTTTGTTCCTCCCTAGTTGGCTGTAGGTACCCATGGCTTCCTACTCCAGTGTGTGACCATACAGTCGCTCCAGCCCACTTTGTGCTTTGTCTTTTGCTACCACTGAGTTCTCTGCCCCTTCTCTCTGATTCATGGCTTCTGCCACCTTGTGGCTGATGCTTACTGCCTCCTTCTCTCAGCCTGCCTTTCTGTTTCTGCCCCCTGCTGTCAATTGCTCATTATCTTTCCCCCTCTGATTAAAACTCCCCCAAAGAAAGGCTCTGATGGGTTGAGCCAGTCAGTATCCAGAGTGTGTTTATAGGGGGTTTGAGGAACTTGGGACTGATCAAGGAAAAAGATATGACCACAGAGGCAGTAACACACAAAAAGCTTTATTGAGCAGCGCTTGGATGTGGTTGCATGAGAGGGGAAGTCCCTTGCAGCATGAGACTGTCCAGAGGCTTCCAGCACAGGAAACACTATCTAGAAGGAAAGGAGGGCAAGGGCACTCTCAAGGGATGGGGCCTACGTGCTTGGGTGATGTCACTCAGCAACACAGTGGGGAGTCTATGGGTCAGAGAGGTCCAAGTGGCAGGAACAGACACAAGAGTCTGTCTTATCAATGGCCAGCAGATACTGGGTGTAGTTTCACAGTGTATGCCAAGTAGACAGACCCTTAATGGCTAAATGTCTGCTTTTTTGGGTTATTTTTAAAATAATATATAGAATTTTGAGTTTGGTGTCTGTGGACTCTTGAGCTAACGAATCTCAGCTTACTGTGAAGACATAGTCAATCTGGGGCCAATACACAGAGGCCATCTTTAGCTTATTTATATAACAGGGCTGTTCTCATGTCAGTACCTTCCTATGTCTCTAGCCAGCCTGTGGCCAGATGAGTGGCTGCCCTATGATTTGGTACCTAGTACTGTTCCAGTCATTTGGGACTAAAGTGGGAGGGCTAACATCCTGGATGTAACACCCATGCTTAAGGAGCCACTCAGAGGCTGGTTACGAGCTTGACAGACTCCAGAGACTCTTTGACCCACCCACCCCACCCGCAAAAGGCCCAGAAAGCCCTTTATTCCTTATTATCCTTGCCTGTTACAATCATTCATGAACAAAGTCAAACATTATCATTTACAGGTAGCCCCGGACACTAGCCTGCCTTTGCCCTCGTTCTCTGTCTCCACAGCAAGTAGCTTTCAGATGTCTTACCTTATCATTTAAGTAGGCTTCTTTTTAACATCACTTTACATCTCATCTTTGAAACCACACATTGTGAACTGTCTTGAGTCACTCCCATGTCCCCAGGACATTTCAGAGTTTCTGGTATAAAAGCGCTCAGTAAATAGCTGCTAAATAGATTATTTCTAGAAAAGATAAAGAAGACTCCACAGAGGAAGCGATGTCTGAACGGTGTTTTGGAAGATTCGTAGAAGTGACCCAAAAGATGAGAGAGTGGAGTCCATAGGAGGAGAGAACATCCTGGATAAAAGCCCTGAGGCGTGAAAGCATGACATGAGTGACGAACCCTAAGTAGCTTGGGGATGGAGTGGTAGCAGATGGTCACCAGATCCTCCCAGGGTGAATTCAGCCCAGACCTTCAGTTATGGCAGCGTTTCAGATTCATTAATCCCAGGAAGGCTGAGTTGTACTCCCAAACCTAATTTAATAAGAAAGTATAAAATCAGAATGCCAATTTCTTAATTAACAATGAGAAGTATAAACGCCAGGCAGAACAGAATGCTTGTGTCAACACGACCCGTACATTCTCTCCTTGTAGCTGGATTTACATGTGAAGCCAATTTATAAACAGAATGATGTTTGGTGAGGACAAGATTGGAGCGAGGGAGTTGGGATATGAATGCTTAATGATATCAGGCCCTGATCATGGATCCAGCAGGAAACAGATGGCACACTTGAATTGGATAACCTGGGGTGGGGGGTGGGGACAGTGCAGTACCACCATTATTTCCTGTGGGCCAGAAAGACTGAGAGAAGAGAGAAGCAGTTTAAGTCAGAGAGAGCGCTTTAAGAGAAGCCATAATGCTGTAGCCTTATGTCAGGACAACCAGTGTGGAATGGAGCTGGAGAAACCAATAATCCGAACTCACTGTGCTTTCTGTCTCTAATCTTCTGACTATGCTTCCCGTTAACTAAACCCAGTATAAAGCCAGAAAGCAAAGTAACCCAGTCCATTCAGGCCAGCCTCCCCACGCCAGAGCAGGGTAGCAGGAACAACTGAGAATAACCAGCATATCCTACCCACCAGACAAAGATGCATCCGTGACAAGGAGTAGACAAGCTGCTTGAGCCATGCTTGAACCAACATTGCCCATTTTTCCTTGTTGCCAAGTCACCTTCCTACCATCCGCAGGTGGTACCCCCCCCCCCTTATGAACAACATATTTTCTTCACAGATCTTTAAACTTGGACACCACCTTGACTGTGACTGGGATTGGTCTGACTTACATAGACAGACTGTGTTGACGCTTGCTGTTTCTGGTCCTGGAGCTATTTTATCTCTCAGGAGATTTTCATATATCATCATCATCATCTGTTATGAGTTGATATCTATAGTTTAACTGCCAGAGTTTCTGGAGTGCCTTGCTGCTGCTGCTTCTCCCACTCTAATGACCTTGAATTAATTTCCATAGGCGTCAGGGATAGAAAGTGTTAATGGAAGCCACTGAGGAGCAAGATATTTGAGAGAAATCAAAAAATTATTTCAGTGACAACATGAATGGAAAGGAGATGGTTTTTAAAGTTATTTAAGAGGAAGGATGCCAGGACTTAGGGAATATAAGAAGAAGAACAGATGACTAGAAGGAAATTAATTTTGTCTTGCACTGTAAAGTTTGAGGGACCTAAAAGACACCCCAAAAAGGATCTTCCCCAAAATTGTTGTCGTTCATTGTTTAGACTCTCCTGCGTTTCCAAAATCTCTGATTAGTGCAAGTTCAAAGTTAATTGTTCAGCACCACAACTGAGGACAGCTCCCAGCCAGGGTCCTCACTAAGTCACCCCGTGACAGTCAAGGTGCCGGACAACTATTTGGAGGACCATATCCAGATCCTTGGGGTGTAATGAGAAGCATGATTGTTCAACCACACCTACCTGGCTTCTTTATGCTGGCATGAGTTAACTGTCTCCCCTACCTTGGGATTCACTTGCAGATTATACATACAGCTCACCACTTCTCTTTATCTGCCAAACCATCTATGTAAAATTGTCTTGGATGTCTTATGATTATCCAGACATGCAAACTAAGCTCCACTGGAAACTGGGAGTTTTACATTTTCTGCATATATGAGTATGTGTTTCTTACGGGGCAGGCTCCAAAGAAGGGCAGGATTTATTCATGGAGCCTGCAATCTAATTGCGTGGACAAAGTACTTCCATGTTGAAATGGTAATTATATGAAGCAACATTGTCATTCTGATAAAGGAGAGATCACTATTGGGGATGGCTTGAAAGAGGAGGCTTGTAGGATTCAGTTATGCTTGGAAGAGAGGGAAAGACACTCAAGTGAGGGGAAGGGCCTAGCCAAAGGCATTTAATAGGGATATCCTATGTGTCCCCATGTGTTATGGGAAGATCAGTAACCAAGCATCTATAATTAGATTATTGAGTAGATGTGTTAACTATAGACATCAAAATTTGAGGATTTCCATGGCCTTTGGCTCCTCCTAAACCTGACTCTAAGAAAAAAACAATAAGCCTAGTACATAAGAGCTGAAAAACAGGTTTTGAGATTTATGAGGACCTGCTATGAACAGGACTCCATGGACACAAAGATGAATGTTTTTGAGTACTTTCATTTTTATTTAATCCATTTGATTATTAAAATACCTTTGTAAGGTAGACAAAAAGGAGAAGATGTGTCCAGAGGAGAATGCTGAGCACAGAGAGTTCAGATGGCTTGACTAAGGTCATGAGGTTATTTAGCAACGAAGTCAACAGCATCATCTGGATCTTTTTCCCCACTGGGCTATGACTGAATCCAAACTTCACAAGCAACCCTGAGTCTGCCTAGACAGTGATGGATGACTAGGAGAGTGACAAACGGTGTCTACTGAACACTAGTAGGTCATATTGAGTACCTACTGTGCCAGGAGGCACTGGGAATCAGCTGTGAACAAGGGAGCCATGGTCCTGGCTTCATAGAGGTTGGTTTAGACTTTAGCTATCTATGTCCTAAGTGTTGATCCATACAGTGATAGACTTGCAAAGGCAAGAATCCTACATGGTCGAAAGCTGCAATATAGGGCAATCACACAAGCTGATGCCCATCTTTTTTTCTGCTTGGCTCTTTGTATAAGCCAATTTGGAGAGAAGTCCCCTGAGTACCAAACCCTACACCTTAATTGGCTTGATCCACCATGTAGACATCTACATAGATATGTTCCCAAAGTGAACTGATGTCATGTTTAGAGAAGGCTAGACATATGGGATTCCCTTCTTTTAGGTCTACAGTCAACTGGCGATTATGCAGGGGATGTAATTGATCACTTGGGATTCTCCATGCTTCTGTAACTCAGTCCTTTTTGCCACTGCTTGCTTTTTAAAACATTTCATTAGCACAATTACTTAAGAGTGGTTAAGGATGGTGAAGGGAAGGAATCCATGTGATCCATTTCAGCACAAGTTTTGGCAACTCCACCACCAAATTTTCCCAACCACAATGCACAGCCAGACCTGTTAACCACACGACTCCTTGATTCTTAGTCAAGGAAGGTATTAAGGCAGACATCACATCTTACATTTCTTGCTTACCCCAGAACCGATATCTTGTTTCATTAGTAAATAAATATTTTTTAATAATGATGAAAAAGCAGTGAGGATATATAGAATTGTCTGAGCAAACTCAGAATTTAGGTATCAGCAACCTGAGATCGACTCCGTCACTCTGAATTTAAAAGATCCTTTTCTACTGACTCTACATTTATAACTTTGAGATAAAGTCACACTTCCATTTCTCACTATATTTTTCTACATACATATGCATCCTTGAAATGCTGTCAGTACACACGTGTCCCACTAGACTGAATCTGTAACCTTCCTAGGTCTAATGTTTTCCTTAAAAATATTTTCTCCTGGGGAGATGGCTCAGTTGGTTGAGTGCTGACTTTTTTTTTCTTTAAGTTCATTTGTTTTGAGAGAGAGAGAGAGAGAGAGAGAGAGAGAGAGAGAGAGAGAACAGGAGTGGTGGAGGTGCAGAGAGAATCCCAAGCAGGCTCCACACTGCCAGCCCAGAGCCCAATGTGGGGTTTGAACTCATGCACCATGAGATCATAATCTGAGCCAAAGTCAGATGCTTAACCAACTGAGCCACCCAGGCACCCCTGAGTGTCTAACTCTTGATTTTGGCTCAGGTCATAATCCCAGCATTGTAGGATAGAGTCCTCCATCAGGCTTTGCATTGATTATGGAGCCTGCTTAAGATTCTCTCTCTCTTTCCCTCTGCCCCTCTACCCTGCTCACACATGCACTCTCTCTCTCTCTCTCAAATTTGGGATTTCTAGTTTCACTTCTATTTCCAATAATTACCTACTTAAACATTCTGAAATAATTTTTTTTTAATTTCCCCTATGATTTTAAACCTATCTTCCTCTTTCCCCAGATGTGGAGGCCGTATAAAGTAAGTCAATGCACTGAGCTTCTCGTACTTCTCATTCCTTGTCTTCAGGTGACTGTCCCATCACCAACTAATGTGATTCCATATACAAGACAGATTTTCCTCGTAAGTATTTTCAAGAGTTGTGGTGTTCTTTTGTGGAAGGTTACACTATCTGAGTTCCTCTAGCAACTAGTTATTAGAACTCAGTTAAAAATTGAAGTCTAGTAGGAGTGGCTCAGTTGTTCTTCTTTGTTGTTCAGAATTTTATTATGGCCCAGAGCAGGAGGCTAAACTCACAGAGATGGGGTGCTGGGAGAGTAAAGTTGCCAACCGCAAGCTTCCTGCCCAAATAACCATATTGCCTGTAGATTCAGCACAGCAAATCACTGTGAAAAAGATAAACCAGTAGATGGCTGGCATTTTTGTTTGTTTTACTAACAAAACATAAAAAGTTTTCTCTCAGCTGGCCCCCAAGCTAGAAAATTTGTAAGAACATGGTTAGAGCATTAGTTTTTAACTTTGTGCATTAGATTCACTTGGGCAGATTTTTAGATCCCCAGTCCCCAGGCTGCATCGGGATCCATTACTCAGAATTTCAGAGGTGCAGGGGTGGGGGTGGGGGTGGGGGGGGTAGTTCCAGGTATCAGTATTTTTTAAAGCCTCCCAAGAGATTCTAAGTGTGCAGCCAAATGTGCAAATGACTATCATCAAAAGACTACTGATGCTTGGGTCCCATCACAAACATTCAGATGCAAAAGACCTGGGGCGCAGTCTGGGCATCAGAAGTCCTATAAGCCTCCTGAGTGATTCCAGTGGAGGGGCCAGGCTGAGAACCCCTGTTAGAGATGAGATAGCAATGCAGTGGCTGTGTAAGATGGAAGGTGTTCCGGGTGTCACCCATCTTCTTGTCCATCGTATTCCCTGCCTTCTTGTCCATCTTATTCTCTACCCTCTCAGGGCAAACTGTTTATGTATTATGAATGAGTGGTTTGGCATACAGCTTTTCCTTAAGCTATTGAGGGAGGGCTTTGTAATGTATTGGGGAGGTGGGTAGATCAATCTACTACGTAGGTCTGCTGAGGGTTTCCAACAAAAAACTGCCCGTAACGCTGTGAGCTATATCTGAGTTTTAGGGTCTCAGGAAAGAGGAAAAGGATTCTACCTGGAGTGGAGGGGCCCCACACCTCACAACCTCTCCTTCCCACATAGGGACTTTGACTTCCTGTAGATCTGTAGAGGGTCTTCCTTTGACCTCTGTAGGCACAGAGATCAAGTGCCTCCCATTCACATCAGAAGCCACCAGAAGCTGCGGAATTGGTAAGACTCAAGGGGGAGGTGGGAACTTCATGATTCATGCTTAAAGAGAGAAAAGACTTTGAATCTTGGGGAAAGATGAAGAGGGAGAGAGGGGTAGAAGACAGAGGAATGGGCAAAAGAAAAGACACCTGGGAAGACAGAGGCCATGCAGATAATCAATTTGGTGGCATATCAGTATTTACATTGTTCCGAGCTCTATTACTCACAGGAGTGCCACAACTAGAGTAGAGGCACAAAGGTGACATTTGGAGCAGGACTTCAGGCCTCCTTCGTCTCTGTAGATGTACTGATCATCAATAAATGTTGAAGTCAGTGCTTAGACGTCAGAAAACAGCAAGGATTTCACATGGGAAGAAAGAAAACCAGAAAAATGTAACTACCTTCATTACATTTCTGTTTCTTTTTTTTTTTCAACGTTTTTTTTTTTATTTTTTTTATTTTTGGGACAGAGAGAGACAGAGCATGAACGGGGGAGGGGCAGAGAGAGAGGGAGACACAGAATCGGAAACAGGCTCCAGGCTCCGAGCCATCAGCCCAGAGCCTGACGCGGGGCTCGAACTCACGGACCGCGAGATCGTGACCTGGCTGAAGTCGGACGCTTAACCGACTGCGCCACCCAGGCGCCCCCCATTACATTTCTGTTTCTGTCCCAACCTACAGAGCTTATCAGCTCAAATGCAGAACAACAGTTAGTTTTGTATGTCCAATACCTATTTTCAAGCATAAAGCAAAAGTTGAATTCTTTTTTTTTAATTTTTTTAATGTTTATTTATTTTTGAGAGAGAGACAGAGCATGAGTGGGGGAGGGGGAGAGAGAGGGAGATACAGAATCCAAAACAGGCATCAGGCTCCGAGCTGTCAGCACAGAGCCAGACGTGAGGCTTGAACCCACGGACCGCGAGATCATGATCTGAGCGGAAGTTGAACATTTAACTGAGCCACCCGGGTGCCCCAAAAGTTGAATTCTTGAGTGTAAACAGTGCATCTCTGTGTTCTCTCTGAGACAGCATGTGCCAGAGGAAGCCTCTTGTATGGCCCCTTCTTCTTGCTTGGCTCAGCTAGCTCGTGTGACCTTGGGCCTATGTAGCATTCTCTGAAATGATGAGAAGGTGATGGGGAAAAGATTGAGGGAGGTCACTGGCATAAGGGGGGTATGCCATTCCTGATCTCAAAAATACCCTTATCCTGGGATCTCTCCACTGCTTTGTCAGTTCAAAGCCAGTGGTCAGCCAGCACCGTGACCAAGACATCCCCACCCCCATCGCTGCACCTGTCCTACGTCTCACCTGCGCTCCCAGTGTTACTCATTAGGCAACACAATTTTCAGGGCTTCCCTTCCCCTTTGGATTAGCTTGTTATCTGCCTTTGAAGCTAAGCCCTCATTAATGAATCCCCAGATGGAAGAATAAGCCTAGACATTGCCAGCACATCCGTCCCTCAGGGAATCCTTTGCTTCCCATAAGAAAGGGGCAGACGTTTGGCTGCTGTCCAGCCCAAGGCTTCACAATTCCACTTTGAGAAAGCCTTGGAGAGTTCCTCTCTCTGGGAACCCACTTTCTCAATCACAAGCATTTCAGAGCTAATTACACTGATTTAATGCACCTGGCTTTCTCTTACACTTAAAATCTCAATGGGAGAGAAAATACTCTGACTGATCAGCATTTATTGGAAAGCCAGAGAACCAAGGTGCATTGTCAATTCCAGAGCCTGTGCTGAGTGGGAGGGAACAGCAGTCACCTTCAGCTCCAGGGAGAGCTTTCTACCCTCCTAGGGCTACAGGGCCATAGATCGTCCTGAGAGTCTTAGCACTGGGGCATCTATGCGCTAGGGCTGTTTTCTAATGGTTTAATGCGTATGGGTCTTCTGTCCTCAGTAAACAACAATAACAGATGGCAAGTTAGTGTTGTCTCTGCGGGAGCCCATAGGAGTGGTTATGGGAATGGACTCTGAGGCCAGATAGCTCTGGGTTTGTCCCACCTCCATCGTTGACTACCAGTAGGACTTTAAAGTATTTAATCTCTCTAAGCTTTAGCTTCTTCAGCTATAAAATGAGGGTATTATTAGCCCATATAGCAGTGGTTCTCAACTTTAGCTTGCGTTGGAGCCACTTGGGCCTCATTCCCAGGGATACTGACACGATTCATCCAGCAGCATCTGAGGATTAGAAGGCTTAAAGTCCCCATAGGCACAGTCAAGGTTGAGAAGCACTGTCAGGTGAGCTTATTTTGAGGCTGAACCAAGGTGGTGCATATAAAACCTTGCTACCCAAAGTGTGATCTGTGGACCTGAAGCAGGGGCACGTACAGAGAACCTGTTAGAAATGTAGACTCTTGAGGGGTGCCTGGGTGGCTCAGTCTGTTGAGCATCCGACTCTTGATTTTGGTTCAGGTCACAGTCCCAGGGCTGTGGGATGGAGCCCTGCATCAGGCTCCACGCTGAGCATGGAGCCTGCTTGAAATTCTCTTTCTTGGGCGCCCGGGTGGCTCCGTCGGTGCAGTGTCCAGCTTTGGCTGAGGTCATGATCACGGCTTGTGGGTTCGAGCCCCATGTCTGGCTCTGTGCTGACAGCTCAGAGCCCGGAGCCTGCTTCCGATGCTGTGTCCCAGTCTCTCTCGGCTCCTCCCCCTCTGTCTCTCTGTGTCAAAAATAAACATTAAAAAAAGAAATTCTCTTTCTCTCTCCCTCTGCCCCTCTCCCCTGCTTGTACTCTTTCTCTAAATAAAAAAAAGAAAGAAGAAAGAAAGAAAGAAAGAAAGAAAGAAAGAAAGAAAGAAAGAAAGAAATGTAGACTCTTGGTCTCGTCCAGACATGCTGAGTCAGAGTCTGCATTTTAGCCCGCTGCCCAGGTGATTTGTGTACGGATCACAGTCTGAGAGGCTGGCATAGAGCACCTCACATTATCCTGGCACATAGTAGGCGCCTCTCGGGGGAGGAGGTGGTTTTGTGACTATTACTAATGTAACCTGCAAGCCTTGAGCTCACAGTGCGTCACGGTGCGAGGGACAGGGGGTGGGCTCCAAAGAGGCTCTGACCGCAGCCTGCCAACTTACCGGTTGAGCAGAGTAGCTTAGCAGTTCTGCGCTTTTCCCAACTGTGCAGGGGGAACTATCACAGCTGTTAATAACAGCTCTATCTTTGGTAAAGACTTTAGCCTATAAAGTGTCCTTTTTTGAAAATGCTTTTTGGTCTTAATTCTACCTTGTCAGATATCAAGATTGAGACCTCTGCCTTCTTTATATTAACATATGCTTGCTATTACCTTTGTCCATTCTTTTCTATTTAAACTGAATCTTTTTGTTTTTGGTTTGTCTTATATACAGCATATTGTTAATTTGCTTTGTTAATCTGTTAACTTTTCAATTATATTTATTGACATGATCAATATGTTTCAGCTCAATTCTTATATAGTTTTTTAACTTTTAATATTTTTTTTAATTTATGTATTTTGAGAGAGAGAGAGAGAGAGAGAGAGAGATCATGCATGTATGCATGAGCAGGAGAGGGACAGAGAGAGAGGAAGAGAGTATCCCAAGCAGGCTCCGTGGAAGTCCTATGTGAGGTTCAATCTCACAAACTGTGAGATCATGACCTGAACCAAAATCAAGAGTTGGATGCTCAGTCCACTGAGCCACCCAGGTACTTCAATTCTTATATATTATTTTATCATACATGTTTAAATTTTTGTGTGGGTGGTGCAGCCACTCTGGAAAACAGTATGGAGGTTCCTCAAAAAATTAAAAACAGAACTACCCTATGACCCAGCAATTGCACCAGTAGGTATTTATCCAAGGGATACAGGTATGCTGTTTCAAAGGGGCACATGCACCCCAATGTTTATAGCAGCACTATCAACAATAGCCAAAGTGTGGAAAGAGCCCAAATGTCCATCGATGGATGACTGGATAAAGAAGATGTGGTATATATATGTGATGGAGTATTACTCGGCAATCACAAAGAAGGAAATCTTGCCATTTGCAACTACGTGGATGGAACTAGAGGGTATTATGCTAAGCGAAATTAGTTAGTCAGAGAAAGACAAAAATCATATGACTTCACTCATATGAGGAATTTAAGATACAAAACAGAGGAACATAAGGGAAGGGAAGCAAAAATCACATAAAAACAGGGAGGGGGACAAAACATAAGAGACTCTTAAATATAGAGAACAAACAGGGTTACTGGAGGGGTTGTGGGAGGGGAGATGGGCTAAATGGGTAAGGGGCACTAAGGAATCTACTCCTGAAATCAATTGTTGCACTATATGCTAACTAACTTGGATGTACATTTTAAAAAATAAATTAAATTAAAAAATAATATTAAAAAAAATTGTCTTTATATATAGTCTTTAAATGGTTTATCTGCTCTGTCTTTGGAAGGGAATAAGTTTTGCTCAGCAGAAAGGTTTGTATCATTGTTCTAAGTTTTACCTTTATACCATTATCTTTATGTAGTATCTTAGTCTCCTCTTTTTTGACTGTTGTCTAAAAATAACAGTGTTCCACTATACTTTTCTCTCCCAGTATTTGATTTGAGATTTTTTAAAAAATGCCCAGTTAATCCTATAAGGCAATCAATGTATTTATTCTACTCTTTATCAATTTCCCCTGGACCCCTTATTTTATAGTTGAGTCATATTTACACTATTAGAGAATATAGCCATTACATACTAGTTTGTCTTCCTAATATAGCCATTAAACTACTATGCTTAATGCTCACTTCCAGACTTTACATCCATGTGCCTTTAATTATTTTGGGTTATAAACCCATTTTAGAAGGTAACTACATGTCCTAAGTTCATATGTGTTCATGAAAGTTTGTGGCCTTGTGAACTCAAAGTTAAGGTTGGTTGAATATAAAATTATGGCTCATATTTTATGTTCCTTTGACTCTCTTGGTGATATTATTTCATCGTTTTCAGACATAAAGCATTGCATCAAAAATCTAGTGGCAATCTGATTTTCTTTCCTATATAAGTGACTTGATCTTTTTGCCTGGATGTCCGGGTTTTTTTTTTCCCCTCAGTTTTGGCCATTTTCCTATTTAGATGATGTGTCCACCCAGTGTGTAGTTTCGTGTCTTTTTTATTTCAGAAAATTTTTCTTGAGTTACAGTTTTAGTATCTGTCTCTTCTCTTCCATTGTGTTGTCTTTCTGCATTCAGGCTTCCTATTTTACATATGTTGGATCACTTCTCTTTTGTTTTTTGGGTTTTTTAAAGATTTATTTTATTTTTAGAGAGAGCACACATGAGTTGGGGAGAGGGGGAGAGAACGAGAGGGAGAGGGGGAGAGAGAGAGGGAGAGGGAGAAAGAGGATCTTAAGCAGGTTCCACACTCAGTGTGGGACCCTGGGACCATGACCTAAGCCAAAATCAAGAGTCAGATGCTCAACCAACTGAGCCACCCAGGTGCCCCTTTTCTTGTTGTTGTTGTTGTTGTTGTTGTTGTTGTTTTAATCTATCACTTTCTTTTTTTGTCTTTCTTTCTTTTTTTCCTTTTGCTTATCTTTTTGCACTTATTTATTTTACAGACTTCCCTCCTTTGCAAATTTTCTCTTGAACCATTATTTATGGTAATATTTTACTCTTGTACTCCTTCTAATTTTATCTTCAAACTTCTGAAATAACTTTTTCTATATCTAATTTGGACTGTTTTGTCCCTTTCTTTTTAAAACTTCCCCTTGTTATATCACTTGTTTTCTTAATTTTTCTAACTCTGATTCGTGCTTTTGTCACTTCCTTGATTTCCGTTAGCTTGTTTTAAAACACGTGGTTCCAGTCTTCATCTTCTTTGTGCGGTCTTTCTTGCTGCCTTTATTGTTTAGAAAAGTATTATTCTGATCTATATTCTCTTCTTTATGGTAGTTTTGTATAGGAGTCAAACTGAACTGTTTTCTGTGGCTCATTTTCCAGAATGATTAAGTGGTCTATATTCTCGATGAAAAGATGGGCCAGGATGGCTTTTATCACTTGACAACTCTCGAGCTCCCTCTTCTGTTCTGGGAAGTGGTTATAAATGTGGTCTCGACCACGTGGTCTCAGTGATGTCTCGACCTCTTGCCACCCCACCCACTTTTATCTAAACCTTCCTTTCTTTTGTCCCTATTTCCATATGTTCAATTTGGACTCGGTTTCCAGTATTTTTTTCTGAGCCCAGACTTTCCCTGACAGAGGCAGTTTGAAAAAGCATCTAATTCTAAGGATCAGTCTTGCAGAGAAATGAAAATTGGGGCCAAGATGGGAGAGAACTAGGACAAAGCAGGCATCAAGTTGGGAAGAGCCCCACAGTATATCTGGAAAGAAAGGAAGAAAGGTCCACATCCCATGTCTGGAGACAGAAAGGGTGGGGGTGGGGCAGGCAGCCCTGTAGAGTGGCACCCCCTTATTCCAGACGCCCAGGGCAGATAGAACAGAATGTCCCTACATGTTTTGGGTGACTGGGATCATCTGGTGGGTCCAGTCCCCACCTTCTCCTCTCATCAAAACACGATTCTCCCTCTTCCCCTCCAGAGCCTCACTTTACACCTATTTAGATAAACGACAGCAGAGAAGAGAAGTAAGGGTGTTCTGCTGAGCATAGAACATGTCGCAAATGGAAATGTCCCTAAAGGTAGTGGTGCACATTTCATTTACTTAAGTGGTGTATTGAAATCATACTCTGTGCCAAGTCCTCCCTAGGTGCTAGAGATTCAACCTTTGTTAAGCCAATTGGCCAGAAAAAGGTAAGATGCTGTCTGTGGTTTTGGAAACAATTAAAAAAAAATTTTTTTTAATGCTTTTATTTATTTTGGAGAGAGAGAGAGACAGAGCACAAGCAGGGGAGGGGCAGAGAGAGAGGGAGACACAGAATCCGAAGCAGGCTCCAGGCTCTGAGCTGTCAGCACAGAGCCCGACACGGGGGCCAAACTCATGAACCAGGAGATCATGACCTGAGCTGAAGTCGGACACTTAACCGACTGAACCACCTGGGTGCCCTGGAAACATTTTTTTTTTTTTTTGAAAAAAGCTAATAAAAGCGTATCTATTTAGCAAGCAACTAACATACGACAGACTTGTAAAGCCATCATCCCATTTAATCCTCCTTAACAACCCTGAAAACTAGGTAATGTTATTCATTTTTTGTCATTATAACTGGCTCAGAGAGGTTATTTAACCAATCCAAGATCATAGTAGATCTGTCTGGTTCTAGAATGCATGCTTCTGCCATTGCATAAATTTGCCTCTCAACTGTTCAATATTGGACAATATTGGATAATAGCCATATGATCTTGACCTCACCAGCATCCCTAGTTAACCACGCAAACTAACTAGGCTAAAACCAGTAAATTAAAAAATGCCCTAAAAATGGGGTGATTGGGGTGGGGAGGAGGTTGGGTCCTCTTGAAAGTTGTTTTGCCAAAGCCACATTAAATAACCAGCCTGTACACATTGTTCCATCGCTTATCCTCTTTCCCATCATGAACTGAGAATGCTCAGCTTCCCTCCCCTCCGTCATGCAGGGCAAAGAGCAGCCACCATGGAGGGCTGGGTTCTAACGCTTATCCTTTGTGACCATAATAAAGTTTGAAAAGAATAAAATAAAGCTATACCCACATAGGAAAAGCACACCGTTGAATGGAAAGTCTGACTGTTTCTTACTATTAGATTTTTTCACAAGCTGCTGCTTTTGTTATCTTATTGGCACTTAGTGAAGATTGACAGTGAAAATAACTTCCCCAAATAAAAAAATATTGGAGATTGATGACATGGGGAGAAAATTACCCCAATTTCATGTAAACAGGGGGAGATTAACACCAGGTACAGGTACCGAAGTGAAAAGCCCAACAAGCTGGTGTTAGAAGGCTAACAACACTTTCAAAATAAGAAGTCACCCCTGGGGCTGCTCTAAACCACATTCATTTATGGTGAGAGATAACTCCAGAAGCCTAGCCATGGGTTTGGGGAGGAGCAGTTGGCTGGCTATGAAAAAGAAGTTATTAAGAATATTAATTAACATTTAAAAATATTAGAGCCTTCCCAGGTGATGCAGTCTTGATACCCTGGCACCTGTTCAGAATGTTGAACCCCCAAAGCCAAAAAAAATAATAATAATATGTATTGACCTGACTACTCATTCTAGGCTCTGATTATACAAAATATGACTTAAATGCTTCTGGGTTTGCTCTGAGAGTGCATTACCCAGCAGGGCTACAGATTCTGTTTCTTTTGTTCCTCTCAACATCTATTCTAATGCCTTCAGTTTATGTGTTTTACCAGCAAAATCCCACTCCTTGGGGGGAGGAGGATTTGGTAAAAGAAGGTAAATCTACCAACCAACTCTCCAAGATGAAGCAAAATGGTTTCAGGTTATTGGGATGCTTGGCTAAGAAATTCACATAGTGGTAACAATCTCATGATGACAGATTGGACCCCTCCTGAGTGTGACACCCCATACTACCTCCATGACTCTACATACATCTTGTTTTGAAAGTATTTGGGTACAGGACACTCTCATATATGTTTCTCATATACGTGCTGTTAACTGCATTGTATTGGGGTATAATTTATATATAGAAAAGTGTCTATATCTTAAGCATACTGCCGAGTGACATTGAACCTCTAAGTTGCACCTGTATACCTACTGCCCAGACCAAGATTTAGAACACTTCTATCATCTTGTCCTCTGCTCTTTCTAGTCAGGTGTTTCTCTTTTAAAAATCCAGCATTTTCTTTGTGATACAGCATTGGAAAGAAATAGGTCCAACAACTCCATATCAAAAAACAAACAAAACTAATAATTCAATTAAGAAATAGAAGACCCGAATAAACCTTTTTTTTTTAATTTTTTTTAAGGTTTTATTTATTTTTGAGACAGAGAGAGACAGAGCATGAACGGGGGAGGGGCAGAGAGAGAGGGAGACACAGAATCAGAAGCAGGCTCCAGGCTCTGAGCCATCAGCCCAGAGCCCGACGCGGGGCTCGAACTCACCGACCGCGAGATCGTGACCTGAGGTGAAGTCGGACGCCTAACCGACTGAGCCACCCAGGCGCCCCCGGAATAAACCTTTTTAGAGAGAAGACATACAAACGACTAACCGGTATACAAAAGATGCTCAACATCACTAATCATCAGGGAAATGCAAATCAAAACCACAGTGAGATATCACCCCATACCCATTAGAATGGCTGTTATCAAAAAGACCAGAGAGCACCCATGCTCATGAGGATGTGGAGAAAAGGGACCCTTGTGCACTGTTGGTAGGAATTCTTGGGTGCAAACTGGTACAGCTACTATTTGGAAAACAGCGTAGAAGTTCTTCAAAAAATTAAAAATAGAACCGTGTGATCCAGCAATACCACTTCTGGGAATATATCTGAAGAAAATGAAATCACTGTCTTGAAGAGATATCTGCACAAGAGCACAACTTCACAAGAGCCATAATATGGAAGTAGCCTAAGTGTCAGAAGATGAATGGATATATATAAATATATACATACAATGAAATATTATTCAACCATTAATATCAACCATTAATAAACCATAAGATACTATATATTATATATTATACATTATACATTATATATTATATATAATATATATAATATTATATATAATTATATAATATATATTATTATATATAATATAATATATAATATATATATAATATATAATATATATTATATATTATATATATTATTAAATATATAATATTATATATTATTATTATATTATTATATATTATATAATAATATATAGTATATATATAATAATTATATAATAATATATATAATATAATTATATAATAATATAATATAATATTATATTATTATATATAATATTATATAATTATATATTATATATTATATAATATATAGAGAAGGAAATATTGCAATTTATGACAACATGAATGGAACTTTGAGAGTAATATGCTAAGTGAAATAAGTCAGACAGAGAAAGACAGATATGGTATGATCTTACTTATATGTGAACTCTTTAAAAAAAGCCAAACTCATAGAAACAGAGTAGCATGGGAGGGAGGGGTGGGGGAAATGGGGAGATGTTGGTCAAAGGGTACAAACTTCCAGTTATAAGACGAATAAATTCTGAGTACCTAATCTTCAGCCTAATCACTATAGCGAATTTAATATTGTATTATAAGGAATGCCTTGGTGCCTAGTCGGTTGAGCAGCCGACTCTTGATTTCGGCTCCGGTCATGATCCCAGAGTCATGGGATCAAGCCCCATGTTGTCAGGCTCTGTGCTGAGCATGGAGCCTGCTTGAGGTTCTCCCTCTCTCTCTTTCTCTCCCTCTCTCCCTCTGCCCTTCTTCCCTACTCGCATGCACTCTCTCTAAAATAAAATTAAAAATAAAAACTTTAAAAAGTTTTTAAAAAAAATACCATATTAGAGGCTTGAAAGTTGCCAAAAGAGTAGATCTTAAGTGTTCTCACCACATTAAAAAAAAAAAAAAAAAATTGTAACTGTGTGAGGTAACAGAGGTGTTAGCTAACCTTATATGGTAATCGTTTCATAATGTAAACATAAATCAAATCATCATAAGGTACACCTTAGACACACCTTATATGTTAATTTTATCTATAAAGCCGGAAAAAGGAAGAAGTAGGTCCATAAAAGTGTTGACCACTGTAAAGCACCCCCACCTCCCTGGAATGCAATTGTGATTTCAAACCACCAACAAATGGAAAGGGGTTGCCATTCACAGGTGGGAAAATGTGCACCGAACTGTGAGTCAGAAGTCTGACTCTTTCTGGTGGAGACATCAGCAAAGAAACACCTACATTTCTCCGGTCCCACATTAGCTCAGGTCCCTTGTATGTGACATGAGCATTTGGGCGTCAGAGAGCTCTTTTTCCTCTGAGACAGGATTTTTCCAGCTTTAGAATTTGAAGCCTTTATGAATACTTATGGATGGAAAGAAGGCCATCACTTCTAAAAGCTCAACAGTATTTCTTAAGTTTGAAAATAAACGCAGGACGCTGGGGTGGCTCAGTTGGTTAAGCATCTGACTTCAGCTCAGGTCATAATCTCACGGTTCTTGAGTTCGAGTCCCACATCCTCTGCCCCCCTCTCTCTCTGCCCTTCTGCTGTTCACACTCACTAACTGTCAAAAATAAATAAACATGAAAGAAAGAAAAGAAGAAAGAAAGAAAGAAGAAAGAGAAAGAAGAAAGAGAAAGAAGAAAGAAAGAAGAAAGAAAGAAGAAAGAAAGAAGAAAGAAAGAAAGAAGAATGAAAGAAGAAAGAAAAAGAAGAAAGAAAGAAAGAAAGAAAGAAAGAAAGAAAGAAAGAAAGAAAGAAGAAAGAGAAAGAAGAAAGAAAGAAAGAAAGGGAAAGAAAGAAAGAAGAAAGAGAAAAGAAGATGCCTGGGTGGCTCAGTTGGTTAAGCTCAGGTCATGATCTGAGCTTATGGTTTGGCTCAGGTCATGATCTCTCAGTCCAGGAGTTCGAGCCTCGTGTTGGGCCCTGTGCTGAAAGCCTGGAGCCTGCTTCACATTCTGTCTCTCTCTCTGTCTTCCCCTGCTTTTTCTCTCTCTCTCAAAAAATAAACATTAATTTTTTTTTTTAAATTACTCTGTGCCTTGGTTTCTTCATCTGTAAAATAGGGACAATAATAGCATTTTCCCCACACAAAGTCGTCAAGAGTGAATAAGTTCATATGCAAAGATTCAAAACATTGTCAAATGCATGGTAAGGGTCTGATGATAGATATTAGTCATTTATCATTTTCTTCCCCTCATCCTACCTTCCCCTCCCCCTCCTTCTCTTCCTTCTTCTTTCTTCTTCTTCCTCTTCCTCCTCTTCCTCTTCTCCTTTCCCTTCTCCTCCTTCTTCATTATCATATGTTCCTTCTTAATTACTGAAAGATAAGAGAAAAAGTATTACTAGTCATATTGTTTATCTTTTTCAATAAAAAATAAAATCGCTTTCATTTTCCAGTCGTATAAATAACACGTGTTCATTGTTTTAAAAACTCGAAAAGTGGAGGAAGGAGTAAGGAACAATTTAGGAAAAGAAAAAATTCTGAGACTGACTACCTGAAGATAACCACCATTTATCTTTTGATGACAGTCTTTTCATCTCTCTCCCTCTGGGTATACACACATGCAAACTTTCAAAGATGGTATTATATTATGCAAGTTGTTTCACCATGGAAACTTCACTTTGTTTTTCATCTTTTTTTCCCCCTTAGCTCCCATTCCCAGGTTTTCACCCTCCCACAGTTTTCTCTGTGCTCACCTAACCATACACATGTATGCATTCATATAAATAAGGCTTTTTAAATGTTTGTTCTATAGGTACAGAGTAATCACACGTATATATACATGTACACATCCATACATATAAATATATGATATATGTACTCTATAGCCATCTACTCACATCTTTATTTTTCTGTCTTTATAACAACAAAAACCACTAGCTCTTGGACACATAATATGTGCCAGGCACTCCTCTAGATATTTACATTGCTATACCAACTGACGTAGCTCTGATACATAATGTTTAAAAGCAACATGACCCTCCTTGGAAACTGAATTTCCACGTATTAAATCAATCACCTATTAATGTGTATTCATGGTGTTTTGAATATTTTCCACTAAACAAAGATACAGCAGGGAATCCTTAAAAATATCCTCGGAGTGGAATTTTTAGAGTGAAGGACATACGTCCTTTTTCATTTTAACTATATTGGTTTACCCCCTGCACTGAAGAGTGACAGAGTGGTCATGTGCCATTGTGTCAGGTGTTCCTGTGACCTTCTGCAGAAATGAATTCCTGAATGCCATCACATCATGCAAAAGTACAGTGAATGGCCACTCAGAAAAGGAGATGACGCCTTCCAGCCCCAGCAAAGCCCTAGGCCACCGTAGCCAGGGCTCTGCACAGGAGGACCTCACTCCTAGCCCTGCATGTCTCCCCTGCCCCTTCCCCCACACACACAACCCAAACTCAACTAGGTCCCACCCTGCAGCGTTCAGAACTCAGGCTCAGGCAGAACGAATTAGTCACACTTGATTCAGTGATGATGATGAAATCCTAAAAAAAAGTCCTGTGAATGTAGATAGAAAGGCCGCAGATTCCACCCTGAACAATTCAGTGATGTCCAGAGCTTCCGAGATGCATCTTCTAGACAACGCATTCAGTTTCCCCCAGGACTCCAGCAAATGAAAGCAGAGGACATTCATGGCCAGCCAGACACTTTACCCAGGGCAGAGGTAGATGGCTGATTCCAAGGGACTCCTAGCAGATATGAGAGTGTAGGAGTAGCTCACCCTGCCGAGAGAATGGAGAACAAGCTGGCAAGAGCAGAGGAGGAGCCCTTCAACAATGGCTCCTACAAGATCACAGAAAAGAAGAACCTTCCACCTCAGAAGGGACTACTCAATAGCTATGCACTCCCCAAGGAGGCTGAGTGAGCCACAGAGGTAGGAGCCTGACTGCCCCAGACAGAAACCCCCAAACCTACCTCCTAATCCAAAAGATGAAGACGATGCTTAACCCACTTACCTCCAACATGTCCCAGATACTTGACTAGACGGATCTGCTTTCTGTAGAGTTAAGCAAAACTAAGAAGCTGGTGATTCCACCTTCTTGGAGATGAAGTCGAAATCCCAGGCACCCTCTTGCCCCCAAAGACCAATCATGGCAACTGAGTTCCAAAACACTATAGATCAGAACTTGTTGCATGGTGTTCCCGTTGTTTATTGCTGTACTTAAAGCAACAATAACTTAATAGTTTAAAACAGCAACTGCCGTTTTGCTCATGAATGTGTATTTTGGACAAGGTGGTGGGGGGTGCAGCTCATCTCTGCTTCATGTAGCACCAGCTGGAGCAGCCCCCTGGGGCTGAGTGTCCACTTTCAAGATGGCTGTCCCACTTGGCTGGCAAATTAACATTAGCTGTCAGCTGGGAGCTCAGCCAGAGTTGGCATCCTGGGGTTTTGGTCTCTTTCCACACAGGCCTCTCTACAGGTCTTGAGCTTCCTTACAAGAAGGCATCTGGGTCTAAGAGTGAGCGTTTGGAGAAGTCTGGGCAGAAGCCAAAGGTTTTCCTATTACCTAGTCTTGGGAGCTCCAGAATATCCCCTCAATGCATTCTTTTGGATAAGCCAATTACTACTGGAATTAGCAGCCACCTCTCAATGTGTAGAGTATCAAAGAATTTACTGCCACCTCAGATCTACCCCTGGTGGTGGTCTGCATCTGGCTCTATAACTCTTCCTAGAGGAAGCTTCCGGTACATGTAAGCTATGTGTCATTGCGCCCTGTCAGTCGAATGCCATGCTCACTCCATTAGGAGAGAGCACTGGGGGATGACAGGAATGTAGACAGAATTTGAAACCCATGTTCACCAATTCATAATCTGAGCTGTGTCTACCCCCGTCCTCATACCCTTACAAGTCCATACAAACATTATGTTCACCTACGTGCCTTTGAGAGGCCTAATGCCTAAGAGGTAAGAGAAACACTCTAACTCAAACTGCATACATCATATCAGAAAGTTGGAAAAACTAGTGGACTCATGCAAAGGTTCATAAAATCCTTGCAGAATTTGTTTTCTAACTTAAATATTGCTACAGTAGAAACAGTCTGGAAATTGTCCTATCCCGCCAACTGCACTTCAGTTTCACTAGCTGAAGGATATAAACTTTCCTCCCGCCCACAGCAGCCACTGTAAATCTGCACAGGATCTGAAATTAGAAAGCTTCGGGGCGCCTGGGTGGCTTGGTCGGTTAAGCGTCCGACTTCGGCTCAGGTCATGATCTCACGGTCCATGAGTTCGAGCCCCGTGTCGGGCTCTGTGCTGACAGCTCAGAGCCTGGAGCCTGTTTCAGATTCTGTGTCTCCCTCTCTCTCTGCTCCTCCCCTGTTCATGCTCTGTCTCTCTCTGTCTCAAAAAAATAAATAAACGTTAAAAAAAAAAAATTTTTTTTAAAAAAAAAAAGAAAGCTTCACGTGCGGGTGCCTGGGAGGCTCAGTCAGTTGAGTGTCCAACTCTTGATTTCGACTCAGGTCATGATCCCAGGGTCATGGGACCGAGCCCCATGTCAGGCTCCATGCTGAGCATGATGCCTGCTTCAAATTCTCTCTCTCTCCCTCTGCCCCTCTCCTCCACTTGCACAATCTCTCTCTCTCTCTCTCTGTCTAAACAAACAAACAAACAAACAAACAAACAAAACTGTAATTTAAAGTGTTGAGTTTAAGGCACTGATTTTAATGAAATTATTTTGGGACATTGTACATGGATTGTTTCTGTGGAAACTGCAAACTTAGGTTATTAAAATTTAGACATGCCTAGGCCTTGAATGAAGTACTCTCTGCCTCCTTCTCTCTGTCTCTGTCTCTCCATCTCTCTGTCTCTCTCTGTCTCTCTGTCTCTCTCTCCCTCACACACACACACATACACACACACACACACACACACACACACCCCAAAGTCACCATACATATCTTCTTAACTAAAAAGCCCTGAAGTAGGGTAAAGGGGACTGCCTTCAAGTTCTTTGTGGTGGATGGAAGAAAAATCTGGAACAACCATGACATTCCCAGTTGGTTTCCCAACTGGGCCTTTTCTCTGTACTGACTTCCTCCAACAGAGACACACACAGGTCCCACTCAGAGATGGCGATGGCACGCTAAACCGTGGAAGAAGCCCTGGCCTCCGAGACATGCTCAAAGAGGATCCTAAGCCTAATAAAAGCAGTCTTAATTTTCAGAAGATAGAACATGGGCCTACAACTCAGAAGCAAAATTATTTATTATTTTTAAAAAAATCACTATCTAGGGGCATCTGGGTGGCTCAGTCGGTTGAGCATCTGACTTCGGCTCAGGTCATGACCTCGCCGCTGGTGAGTTCGAGCCCCGCGTCAGGCTCTGTGCTGACAGCTCAGAGCCTGGAGCTTCCTTTGGATTCTGTGTCTCCCCAAATATCGCTATCTACCCTTGTCTAGAGAGATTGGTAAGATCTAGGCATTAAACAGGTCTTTTTGCAACGCAGAGAATGCTACACATTTTCTGCAACACATTTTGCCTGGCTGTTTCGCTTAATGCTGTTACTGTGGCCTCTCCCTCCAAGATGTGAGAGTCCCTTCCAGTGCAAAGTGACACCCCCACTGCTGCAGGAGCTGCCCCTGTCCTCTCGTCCACCCCATCAGGAAACGCCTCCAAATCCTCTTCCAGCTGCTTCCCTGTGCCCTTATGTCTCTGTAAGTGGCCCCAAGTGGCCCCAAGTGATGGTAGAACAGAATACTTAACTATCTTCCCAGGATTTCAGGTGTTCTAGAAAATATGCTGTTAACCATCATTTTCCCCCTCCTAAATGGTTCAGTTTGAGTTTTTGATGTTTTGGATTTTGCTTGTTTGTTTGTTTGTTTGTTTTATTGGCTTTGTGTAACAAAGCCAAAGGAAGGAACATAGATGTATTCCGAGGTTGAATAAAAGTACATGTCACCATAAATGGTATTGTGGTAGGGTCCCCTCCCTAAGGAGAGGAGGAAAAAAAAACAAACCCTCAAGGTAACCTGGCTATGCACATTATCCCTAATGACCTGGAACATGAGACCACTTAATCGGACTGCATGTCTGTGTTACCATATATGGGAGACAAAGAAAGTAGAAAATGTATATATATATATATATATATATATATATACACTATGTACATATATATATATACTATGTACATATATATATACTATGTATATATATATATACATATATATATAGTGTATATATATATGTATATATATATATATATATATATATAACTATGCCACGTGGTGTTCGGGGCTCAGTCTTCGGGTACGAACCCAACTGAGCTGTGCTGGCACGAATAAAGTTGCTCCCTGGAAAGAAAAGACTGTGCCAGAATCCTGCAACAGTCTAACCATTTCTTAAGTTTTACAAAATTACGTTGGAACAGTGCATATAACCCCTGCGTCAGTTCATTTTGGCCAATGCTAGGGGAACTTTCCTCAGGCCAGTTTTCCTCGTGTGTCTCATGGCCTGTGCAGGTGACAAAAGGAAGCTGCATTGGGGACCTCCTTCCCCCTCACCCCAAGCCCTCTAACCTGGGCTTAAGCTGCACTGGCTCCTCACCTCGGCCTCACTGCCATGCATCTGGCTCTTTGTCGAGATGATGGGGGCCTAATTGCATATTTCTTTTCCCATCAAAGCAAAATTGTTGGCATTCCACAGAAGCTCTTTGCCGAATAATGCACCATCTGGTCCTCTGTGATAAGGAAATAATTGATTATTTTGAAGAGTCTTAATTCACCCTGCCTGTCTCACCTTAAGAAGAGAGACAGGCCTGAATTGAAGATAGCTGCATTTTCACAGAAATACAGCGGCTGTGCCTTCAGAAAGCCGAAGTTCCCTTCTAATTAATTTATTTTTTAACCAATAGAGTGATAAAGTGATTACTGTGTGCCAGGCACTGTTCTAAGGACTTTACAAATATTAACTCATCTATCCTCAAAACAGCCCTCTACTGCAGAGAAGTAAGGAATGGGGAGTCTAAAGAACTTTCTGGTTCTTGATCTGGATGCTGGTTACCTGAGTGCGGTCAGTTTGTGAACATCTGTCGACTATACACATACAGCGTTTGTGCTTATGCACGTTATTTTTCAAAAGAATAAAACAAAACTGCCCATGTGGTGGATGCTATTATTTTTCACCCCTTTTGCAGATGGGAAGACTGAGGCCTGGAGCTTGCTTATAGTCACGTAGCTGAAAACAGTACACCCAGAACGGGAAGCCAGACGGTCTGATGCCGGACTCCAGGCTCAGTCATGCCCCATGCTGGCCCTAGCTGCGTGGTGTTCCGGGTGGGGGCTGTGGCTGGGGGAGAGGAATGAGAAGTACCCGTTCTCTTGCACCGTTAGAACAGACAAGAACAGAGCCCTGCAGTGAAGCAAGTCTCTCTCGGTCACCGGCCCACTCATGGTTTACGGCTTGTTCTCTCCAGAAAGAAATTTCAGCCCAGGACCCTGAGAAAACAGCACCGGCTAGTCCAAATGAAACGGCCGCCACAGCGAGCTCAAAGGATCCAAACGACATACGGAATACGGGGAGTGTGGGGAGCCAGTCAGTGGGGCGGAGGGGCCTCGCGGGTGAAGGTGTGATACATGACCGTGAAGCAGACAATAAATTAGTCAGAAGTGGGCCCCAAGGAGAACAGCGGGAGACATCGGGTGACTGACACACCCACATGGGAGGTTTCGACTTACCAGATCCTTCCCTCTTCTTTCCCCAAGCTGACTTTTAGTAAAATGAGACAACAGGCAAAAAGACTGAATTGCCTTGGGAAGATTTAGGCAGACACCGACGCTCCCGACTCTCCCCCTTTCCCACCCAGCTCAGGAAAAGTCCCACCACCCACCCAAGGAGGGGAAAAGCCAATAAACAAAACATCCAAGGCACATCCTGAGATTACTGAGCTCAGTGTGCTTTCTTCCACCGTCTCTGGTTGGCCCTTCAGATACGGATCACACATGTCCTGCAACTATATCCGTGTTTCGTCTTCACCAACAATAACAGCAATGACATTGAGGCCCTGCCATAGGCCAGGAATTTGACACATATTAAGAGGGAAGAAAAAGCAAAACGAAGTGTCACCAGTGGCACCAGTGGCACCGTAGCCGCGTGCTTAGGAGCTGAAGCACAAGTAGACTTGTGAAGAGGGTTCGGGATGCCATCTGAGCAGAGACGAGCCCGTTAGACAAAGAGGACTCTGAAACCACAATACACTGGGCCCCCACGTAGGTGCTTACCATCTTCTGCTGGCCCTGAGGTAAAGGTTCAAGTGCAAACAGTTCTTTGGGAGGTGGTCCCAGGAAGCAAGGAAGAGCAGGGAAGGGGATCAGCACAGGGAGCGTGGGCACGTAGGGCTGAGTCCTGCTGGGGGCCTCTGGGGGAGGCACACATCACACCGGAGGTGTGCGACATTTTACTCATTGCCACCACTTGTGACCAGCCCTGCCCGTGTGCCAAGCATGCCCCAGTAGGTGGAGAGCCATGGAGCCCGTGGAGCAAAGGCCCCGCAAGCAGCCCTGGTACCCTCAGACGCATCTTCACCCCTAGGCCACCTTAGCAGCATCAGTCCCTGCGTCTTGTTTAATGATCTATACATGGTGTGTTGACGTCTTCTTCTTCCCGTTCCTGGGTGGGTCCAGCCTTCCAGCTGGACACAAGGCCCTGCAAGCCAGCCTGGCAGGAGCTCGCTGGAGTGCTCTGAACCCTACCGTGGAGCACCAGGGCAGTAACAGGTCTGCATTCTTGACTTCCAGAATTTTCTCTGGAGCACAGAGCTGAGGTAGACCAGTCTCTACAAAGTAGATTCAGATCTAGGGACTTCTTCTCAAAGAATATATTCAACTGGAAAAGTAAGAAGTCAGCATTCCCTTCAGCATGCTGACTCAAGGTGACCCTTTTACACATAACACATTCTTCCTGTTTGTTGTGTGTCTTTTCCTGAAGTATATACTCCTCCCAATTCCTTCCCCAACCTTCCTCAGCTTGGAGTTCACCACATACTTCTTCTGCATATTGTTTTCCTCCTCACCATGCTTCACCATAAAGGAGGAGAGAGGGCTCAGGCCATGGGTCAGGCAGCTGCAACCAAGATCTGCCTCAAAAAAAAAAAAAAAAAAAAAAAGAGGAGAGGGGTGCCCGGGTGGCTCAGTCAGTTAATCATTGGACTTCAGCTCAGGTCACGATCTCATGGTTCGTGAGTTTGAGCCAGGCATCGGGCTCTGTGCTGACAGCTTGGAGCCTGGAGCCTGCTTCGGATTCTGTGTTTCCCTCTCTTCTGCTCCTCCCCGACGCATGCTCTGTCTTTCTTTCTCTCTCTCAAAAATAAATGAATATTTTAAAAAATTAAAAAAGAAAAAAGATCTAGTTAACCTGAAAGTTCAAAGAATAAGAACACCCTCAGCACTAAGATTGAGATTGTCCATCAGCTGGGGAGGAGAGACAAATCATGGTACACCCATGTAATGGAGTACTGGTACACTTTAGCAGAGACGAATGTCAGATGCATATACCGTATGGCAGGGGCCAGACTCTACAAGTTCTATACTGTGCGATTCTATTTATATTGCATTCTGTTTGTAAATAATTTTTTAATGTGTATTTATTTTTGAGGCAGAGAACGCAAGCAGGGAAGGGGCAGAGAGAGGAGGACAGAGGATCCGAAGCAGGCTCTGCACCAACACTGCTGTCAGCCCCACGCCGGACTTGAACCCACGAGCCATGAGATCATGACCTGAGCCGGAGTTGGAAGCCTAACCGACTGAGTCGGTGCCCCTATATTGCATTCTTGAAGAGGCAGAGCTGTAGGGCCAGGAAGCACATCAATGGTTGCCAGATGCCAGAGGCTAGAGGTAGAGGGAAGTGTTGACTGCAGACAGGACCAGCCTCGGGATCTCAGTGACCTGAGGGCTGTGTGCTCAGAAGGGCCCCATGCTTATCCTAAGGCTCTGCTGTTACTCTCTTCAAACTGTAATCCCTCTATCTTTGAACTTGTGTTTTGTAAGTGAGATCTGGTGGAGCAGTGGGGTACACCGGTGAACGATTAGAAGATTTATATAATATTCCTTTTTTTTTAAAGTTTATTTATTTATTTGAGACAGAGAGAGAGAGAGAACAGGAGCAGGGGAAGGGAAGAGAGAGAGGGAGAGAGAGAATCCCACGCGGGGCGGGGAGGGGGGGGGGGGGGGCTCGAACTCACAAACTTTGAAATCATGGCCTGAGCTGAAACAAAGAGTTGGACGCTTAACCAAGTGAGCCACCCAGGCGTCCCAAAGATTCATGTAATATTCTTACTGCCGCCCCTTCCTGCCCCATTCATGTAGAATGTTCACGATACCTCAAGAGCACAGAACTTCAGATCCACGAAGTTACGGAAGTACAATGAGAATCAAAGCCAAGTACAAGGAAAGCCTGCACAGAACCTGGGAAAGATAACAGGCTGGAGTCAGGGCGTGGGTGGGAAGGCAGCACCCCGCCTCTCATGTCTGACCCACCCCACCCCCCAATCAGTGTGGAGCCCTCCACGCCTCCGTGATCCCTTTGCCTGACCTCCCCTCCCCCACTTGCTCTGATGCAAATAGAAAGGTCAGGAGACCTGAGTCTGAGCTATGCTTTGGCACCTAAAAGAAGCGGTGTGCCTCCCAGATAGGTAAGTGGGCTTCATATCTGCAAAGACAGGCCCTTCTTGTTTTCTGTATATATTACTCCTCTAATTAGATTGAAATCATTACGGACAGATTAGTTCACCTCTTCATTATTTCTCCAAACCATCTCCTCTCCACCACTGTGGGCCGGATGTGCGACCCGGAGGAGTGCGGAAGAAACATTTTCTACCTTCTCTACCTCTGCCCCCACCGACATTTTTCATATGACTACATTACTGGTGGTGAAGGAACACCTCCCAAATTGCTGCATTCGTGGCACTGAATCCCTACAGAGCAACTGGTATAAACTTTCCGAAAGGCAGTTTGGCAGCATGAATCAAAAGCCTTGGAAACGTGCAAACCCTCTGGCTCAGTGTCTGTTTTAAAGAATTTATCCTAGAAAACAATCATGAGATTATACGAGTTACATTGAGAAATATAACTATTGGGATGTCAACTAGAGTGAAAAAAAATGGAACTAGCATTAAAAATTTACATCCAAAAAAAACCCCCCCAAAAAACCTTATACCCATATACTTCTCTGCAGAAGAAAAAAAAAAAAAGATTTAAAGGTATTCAGACAAAAATATTCACTGTTAGCTTAGGGTGGGCTAATTTCACTTTTCCTCTTTTCATTTGTCGGTATTCCTCCAATTTTCTATAATAAATTGATATCATTTCTTGTATTATCTATAGATTTCTTTTTTAATCTATAACTTCCGGGGTGCGAACTCCCGTTTGTTGCATCTGATGATTCATTCCCAGGAGTTTATATCCTAACCACGGGATTTCCATCCACTCTGTGGACTCAATCCACAAATATCTGTTGACTACCTACTACTCATGCTAGAGATTCTTCAGGGGTTGGGGGTGGGGAGATTCAAGCTCGAATAAATGCATGAGACACAGCTGCTGCCCTTTACATGCCCTAGTCTGTCAGGAGCCAGGCAGGTAAGCAGCTAAGTGCATACAAGGAGGTGATACATTGTATAAGGGGCCCCTGCTTTCGTCCCAGGTTCTGGGTAGCTTAATCTTTTAGTTCCCGCCATGTTAATAAATTCTAAACACCGACATTTCAGTGTTGTGCACACTTCCCAAAAAACTAGTTGTAAAAAACAAACAAAAAACATTTAAGATATTAAGTTTATCACTAAAAGAATAAAAAGAATAGTAACTCTTAATTTAGTAGAATTCAAAAAAAAAAAAGGAGGGTAAATAAAATTTGTTGAAGCAGACTGCAGAAAAAAAGAACAAAAATAAGTTATGGGAAAAAAAGAATAAATAGAAAGCACAAATAGTACAGTAGAAGTAAGTCCACATATATCAATCATCACGATAAATGTAGACAGATTTAACTGACATAGTAAAAAACAGAGATTCTCAAAATTTACAGATGTCACCTGTATGCTCTCTATAAGACAGAAACAAACAATGACTCCCAAGAAGTTGAAAATAAAAGGATGGAAAATAAGGTGTTAGGACAAAACTAACCAAAAGGAAGCTGATGTAGCAATGTTAACACCAGGCAAAAAAGAATATACAGTAAAAATAAAATGGGTAAGGTTAAAAGCTATTTCTTAATAATAAAAAGAACACTCTACCGAGAATATCCAATAACTAAAACTTGCATAGACCTAAGAACGGAACTGTAAAATAGACAAAAATTTTAAATAATTATCAGGAGATATTGAAAAACTCACAACCACAACAGAAATGTTTTCAAAAATTTTCCCTATGGAAGTTTTCAAACACACATAAACCTGTTGTCCCCCCATTGGGATGGATTGTTTTGAAGCAAACCTTAGATATCATCACATCATTCCATCAGTAAATATTTCAGTATGGGTCTCTAAGAGTTAAATATTTTTTTAAACATAAGTTTGGGACATCTTTTTTATCTATTTATTTTTATTTATTTATTTATTTATTTATTTATTTATTTATTTATTTTGATATGATTCTTTTTCTTTTTATTATGAAATTTATTGTCAAATCGGTTTCCATGCAATACCCAGTGCTCACCCCAACAGGTGCCCTCCTCAATACCCATCACCCACCCACCCCCCATCAACCCTCAGTTTGTTCTCAGTTTTTAGGAGTCTCTTATGTTTTGGCTCCCTCCCTCTCTAACCATTTTTTTTCCTTCCACTCCCCCATGGTCTTCTGTTAAGTTTCTCAGGATCCACATAGGAGTGAAAACATATGGAATCTGTCCTTCTCTGTATGACTTATTTCACTTAGCATAACACTCTCCAGTTCCATCCATGTTGCTACAAAAGGCCATATTTCATTCTTTCTCATTGGGGTATGTTTTTTAAAACATAAGTATCGGTTAAGCGTCTGACTGTTGATTTCGGCTCAGGTCATGATCCCAGGGTTGTGGAATGTAGCCCTGCTTCAGGCAGGCTCTGCACTGAGTGTGGAGCCTGCTTGAGATTCTCTCTCTCTCTCTGCCCCTCTCCCCAGCTTGCGCTCTCTGTCTCTCCCTAAAATAAATATAAACAAACAAATACATAAATAAATGCATCTTCTTAAGTGGAAGAAGCCAGTCTGAAAAGGCTACATGCTATATGATTCCAACTATATGACAACCCAGAAAAGGTAAAGCTATGAAATCAGTAAAAAGATCAGCAGTTGGGGGGCAGGGTGGGGTAGAGAAAGATAAACAGGCCGAGCAAAGAAGATTTTTAGGGCTGTGAAAACACTGTGTGTGATATTATAATGGGCAGATGCTGGATACATGTCATACATATATGTCTGAATCCATACAATGTACAACATCAAGTACATTTAAAGTACAACATTACTTTAAATCCTAAAGTAAACTGTGGACTTTGGGTCATTGCAATGTCTCAGTGTAGGCTCATCCCTGGTTAAAAAAAAAAGTGCCATTATGGGAAGTGATGTTGGTAATGGGGAAGGCTGAGCATGTGTGGGGGCAGAGTGTATATGGGCAATCTCTGTACCTTCCTCTTAATTTTGTACACCTTAAAACTGCCCTAAAAAAATTAAGTCTTTATATTAAAAAAAATCTATGAAAACTATAATCATACCTGTAGTAAGTTCTCTAGATATGTCCACACCCTAATAGGGTTGCACAGCCTACGAGGCTCTCCTAAATATGTCCACAGAAAAAGTCTGTAAGCCCACATTCTATATCCATGCTGTGCAATAGGGTAGCCAGGAGCCACTGTGGCTTTTGGACCCTTGAAATGTGGCTAGTGTGACTGAGAAACTGGAATTTTAATTTCATTTCATTTAAATTCATTTAAATTTAAAAACTGATACTGGATTCAGTTATTAGAAACCTCTAACGTTGGGGCGCCCGGGGTGACTCAGTTGTTTAAGAATCCAACTTCAGCTCAGGTCATGATCTCACGGTTTACAGCTTCTAGCCCTGCATCAGGCTCTGTGCTGACAGCTCAGAGCCTGGAGCCTGCTTCCAATTCTGTGTCTCCTCTCTCTCTCTGCCCCTCCCCTGCTCACACTCTGTCTCTCCCTCTCTCTCAAAAATAAATAAACATCCAGGCACCTGGGTGGCTCAGTCAGTTAAGGGTCTGACTTCTGCTCAGGTCATGATCTCACTGTGAGTTCAAACCCTGCATCGGGCTCTGTGCCGACAGCTCAGAGCCTGTGTGGGATTCTGTCTCTTTGCCCCTCCCCCACTTGCTCTTTCTCTCTCAAACTAAATAAATAAACTTTAAAAAGTACAATTTATTTTTTAAAAAAGCCAGACACTGGGGCGCCTGGGTGGCGCAGTCGGTTAAGCGTCCGACTTCAGCCAGGTCACGATCTCGCGGTCCGTGAGTTCGAGCCCCGCGTCAGGCTCTGGGCTGATGGCTCGGAGCCTGGAGCCTGTTTCCCATTCTGTGTCTCCCTCTCTCTCCGCCCCTCCCCCGTTCATGCTCTGTCTCTCTCTGTCCCAAAAATAAATAAAAAACGTTGAAAAAAAAATTTTTTAAAAAATAAAAAAGCCAGACACTAAAAAAAAATTTCAAAGGATAAGTTTCATGTAATGTATCTTTTTACAATAAAAACAAGTGAGGAACTTACTTTTACTTTTTAAAACCTATTAATAATCCATTCTTTTATTAATTGTATGCTTTCATAGAACAAAACTTGTCACCTGGGGGAAGCCCCACAGGGTTTTAGAAAAGTTACTTGGGTCTTGGTCCTGCTTCTTACCAGCTGTGTGTCCTCTGGCAAGTTTGTATATATATATATATATATATATATATATATATATAATTTTATAACTTTATTGAAATCCAAGTTAGTTAACATATAGTGTAACAATGGTTTCAGGAGTAGAATTTAGTGACCTATCCCAACAAGTGTCCTCCTTAATGCCCATCACCCATTTAGCCCATCCCCCCACCCAACTTCCTTCCAGCAACCCTCAGTTTGTTCTCTGTATTTACGAGTCTCTTAGGGTTTGCCTCTGGTAAGTTTTTTAACCACTCTGTGCTCAGTTTCCTCATCTGTAAAATGGCCATGGCCCTCACAGAGTTATAAGTGAGGACCGACTTACAAGTAAAACACTGCTATACAGGTAAACATTAGTTATTTTTTCAGTCACCTTGGAACTCTGAAAATAAGCTCCTAATCTTATTTTTATTATTTCCATCTTAAGCTTTCTCCCTGCCCCTCGTGCAATCTTCAGCCTAATGTTTGTTTGAATTAATAAGCACTCTCAGGAATTCTTTCTATTCTCTTGAATCCTTCCACCAAGCCTCACAACAATGGAAGATTTACCATAGTTGCTAACTGGCTCTAATTTTATACGTCTGCATGAATGCAAATTCTGGATAGTAATTTTGTGTCTGATTTATGTTACTCAAGTGCCTCGGTGCTGACTGAGAGTTAGTACTTCACAGGAGCACCAGAAAACATCTGAAATAACCCATCAATGAACTCAGAGAGCATACAGTTCAGGGTTACTGAGGGCTGTTTACACAAAGAATTGGAATTGGTATCAGGAAACCAACTCTCCTAGTGTGATGCTAAGTGAAATAAGCCATACAGAGAAAGACAGATACCATATGGTTTCACTCTTATGTGGATCCTGAGAAACGTAACAGAAACCCATGGGGGAGGGGAAGGGAAAAAAAAAAAAAAAAAGAGGTTAGAGTGGGAGAGAGCCAAAGCATAAGAGACTGTTAATAACTGAGAACAAACTGAGGGTTGATGGGGGGTGGGAGGGAGGGCAGGGTGGGTGATGGGTATTGAGGAGGGCACCTTTTGGGATGAGCACTGGGTGTTGTATGGAAACCAATTTGACAGTAAATTTCATATATTAATAAATAAATAAATAAATAAATAAAAAGGAAACCAACTCTCCTTCCACCACCCTTCACCAAATAGGAGCTACAAAATTCGGATTGTTCCTTGAGCATGGTGGAAATGTTACATTTAATAGCCATGAAAAGGTGAATATTATTGCAATATTAATATAATACTGTGACAGCCTGAGTGGCTAACACGCGTCCTTCAGATTGACCCTCATCCCTGATGGGAATGGGTCTTTAACATAACAGAACGCCAAAGTTATACAGCCTTTTGTAAAGGGTCGAGGATCTACTAGGCTGGAATCAGGAGCCACCTGACCATTTCCACCTTCCTGACACCTGGGTACCCCCTGATGGAGCCAGGACCCTGAGAGGAGGGCAGAGGGGTTGGAAAGAATAGAGGAGGGAGACCAGGGGCAGAAGCAAGTGTGAACACCAGCAGAGGCTCACAAATCTGTGGGATCAAAGGCAAACCCAATGGGAAGAAGAAAAAAATGTCTTCTGTCATCCTCAGTGCTCGTGATTGATGACCAACAGGATGGTTGTTTTGTTTCTGATAATGAAATCTATCGGTACGTCAGGCATTCTAGGCATAAGAATGGGATGGGGCGCCTGGGTGGCTCTGTCGGGATGAGCTTCAGGATCTTGATTTCAGCTCAGGTCATGGTCTTACAGTTCGTGGGATCAAGCCCCACATCGGACTCTGTGCTGACAGCACGGTGTGTTTTCTCTGCCCAGACACTACATTCCTACGTATCTAACCTTTGCAATAAGATATTAGTTATCTATTGCTGCATAACAAATGACCCCAAAACTTAACAGCTCAACGCAGTCAACGTTTATTATCTCATACAGTTTCTGTGGGTCAGGAATCTGAGAATGGCGAGGTCACCATCCTCTGAAGGCTTGACTCAGATTGGAGGGTCCTCACTCACGTGCCTGGCAAGGTAGCGCTGGCTGCTGCAATGGGTGTTGCCACATGGGCTGCTTAAGTGTGGGGCTGCTTGAGGGTCCTCACATGACATCTGGCTTCCCCCAGAGCAAGAGATCCAAGAGAGAGCACACTGCCATATGGTCTATAATGCCTCATAAGTCATATTCTATCATTCCCACAACACCCTATTGGTTACACAGGTCAACTCTGTGTTCTGTAGTAGCAAGAGAATATACAAGGGCAGAAATACCAGGAGGGAAGATCATCAGGGAACATTTTGGAGTCTGGGGACCTCAGGAAAGTATGATTATCCCTATTTCATGGTAGAGCAAATTGAGGCACAGAAAGGTAAGTCAGTTTTCCCAAAAGCACACAGCTGATGTGTGGCAGAGCCGGGATTTGAACCGTGGTCTCCCCCTGAGTCCCACACCATGCAGAGGTGATGTTGCCTGAACTGTGATTAGGTGAAAAGGTGGGCGGGGTCGCTAGCTGTACTTCAGGACAGAATGCACGCTGTTAGTGTTTTATGTCTTATGGCCTAGCCATCCAGCCTCCACTTAAGACATGGAGTCAAGGGAAATTATCCTCTCAATTCCAGACACACAATCTGCACATTTTGGAATCCAACCTGCTGGTAAAATGAGAATCGCCCGTATCATCAAATTCCAGGCAGCCATCAGCAGTGAGTGATAATAATGTATACTTACTGTAGAGCAAGACTCTCACTGATTTACATCCACCAAATTACTAGGGTCACTTATGATGCTGTATTTTGGAAGAATAACCAGGCTTAGCATTCTCTTTCCGTACATCAATAATTTCTCCAGTTTCTTCCAACTCTAAGAATGTTCCTGATTCTTTGATTATAGGAAATTAAACTGTTTTATTAATTGCTGCTTCTTCATTTCCTCTAATATGCAAACCTATTCATTACCAAGAGAATTATTTGAGAAAATTAAAACTGAATGGTGAGGGGCGCCTGGGTGGCTCAGTTAAGAGTCTGACTCTTGGTTTTGGCTCAGGTCATGATCTCATGGTTTTGTGAGTTTGAGCCCAGCATCGGGCTCTGCACTGACACACACATGCTCTCTCTCCCTTAAAATGAAATGAAATGAAATTGAAATGAAATGAAACGAAATGAAATGAAGTGAAATGAAATGAAGTGAAATAAAATGAAATGAAAAATGAAATTTAAAAAACTGAATCGTGATAGCCAGGGAAAGGCCACTTTTAGTCATTGAAATTCAAAGCCTTATAAAATGCTCCTTGATTTTGGTGCAAATACTTCATGCAGTGGTTTGCATGCCTCCTGTTGCTTCTGTCAGCCTTTTCCCGTCTCTATTCTGGGTGCAAGAAAAACAAATATTGCTGCCATTCTGTTTATCTAGTTGAACATTTTCTCACACACATGGCAAGGATAATTAGCATTCGTAAGAAGGGTCCCAAGGCAAACAGAATCCTGAAGTATCTTCTGATTTGCCAAAGGAAAAGGAATTATGTGGCAATGTCAAGCATACTTAGTAACTGTTTAATTGGTCCGAATGCACCATTCCGAGCCAGGCAACTTAACAGGAACTTTACCACATAACGGGAAAGTTAAGGTTGTATTAATAAACAGTAAAACTGAAGGGACTTCCTCTTTCATCCCCAAGCCACTTCCTCGAAGAACAATTTACATGCTGCATTTATGATGCTTTCCATTGTGGGTTGTTTTGTTGTTGTCATTTTTGAGGGGTTTTTTTGTTGTTTTTTACTATATGCATCCTAACATTTGGCCTTCCCAACTGTGACTCCTTTAGTTAGAAAATAAATAAAGGGTAGATTTATAAGGACAACTGTCCACTGGTGTGATGAGTCAGCAGGTGAGAACAGCTGGGTCATCAACCAGTTTGATAAACATGGACATTACAATACACCGTGTGGTGAGTGGGGAAGGTGACCTTGTCCATCAGTCAAAAACATCCATGACGCGCTCACCATGCGCCAGTCCCTGCATGCACCCTACATGGATTCCGAAGGTCCGGAAGCCCAGGAGAGCTTGGTGGGGCCTCCTCCACCACCCCCATGCATTCTAGAATGCTTCAAGGCCAATGGTCTTCAACCTTTTTTATTGTAAACTAATGAAAGTTTCAAAAGCTCCGTCTCTCCCTCACCCAAACATTGGTAAGTTTACATTTAAATAATCTCATCATAACTTTTAATGGTCGAAAAACAAGGTAAATTGAAAAAATGGGTATTTAAATAAAAACGTTACCTCCCTTTGTAACCAATAACCAGCTGTTCTTTAATCCATCCAGAGCACCACTGGCATTTTTGCTCCCCTCTCCCTCGCCCCAGTCTGTCCTTGGATTAAAACACAACAAGCCTTCCTAAAAAGAGTTCACCTGTCTCTACTGAGATACCTCAAAAGAAATATCTAAACACAGGAATAAGTATTTGCTGATTCTTTTGTTTGTTTGTTTAGAGAGAGAGGGAGAGCACATAAGCAGGGGAGGTGCAGAGGGAGAAGGAGAGAGACAATCTCAAGCAAGCTCCACACCCAGAGCAGAACCTGGACAAAAAGATCAATTTCACGACCATGAGATCATGATCTGAGCCAAAAGCAAGAGGTGGACACTTTACTGACTGAGCCACCCAGGCGCCCCAAAAGGAAAACCTTTTTTTTTTTTTAATTTTTTTGATGTTTATTTATATTTGAGAGAGAGACAGAGACAGAGCACAAGTAGGGGAGGGTTAGAGACAGAAGGAGACAAAATCCAAAGCAGGCTCTAGATTCCAAGCCGTCAGCATAGAGCCCGACGTGGGGCTCAAACTCACGAGCTGTGAGATCATGATCTGAACCGAAGTCGGATGCCTGACCGACTGAGCCACGGAGGTGACCCAGAAAGAAAAGCTTTCTTAAGCAGGTTATATATTGAAAATTCAGACTACGTCAAATTCCAGAATATCTGTTCACCAAAAGACTATTCAAAGAGCAAAAAGGCAAGCCACAGAGTGGGAAAAGATATGTGTAAATTTATGTCTGTCAAAGAACTCATATCCAGAATACATAACAAACTTCTACAAATTGGTGAGGAAAAGTTGGACAGCCAAACAGAAAAGTGGGCTAAGAATTGAACAGGCACTTCACAAGGAGGGTGCCCAAGATGACCAATGCCAGGCGTTGTACTGGCGGTTTCGCCTATGCAGTTATGGACTAGCATCGATGTGAATACAGTTTCCACTTAGATAATATATTCCCAAGCTTTTTCCTGAATGTGAGTCAAGATCAATGTGTCAGAAGCACAAAGTCATGATCTCACGGTTTTGTGAGTTCAAGCCCCACGTCAGGCTCCATGCTGATAGTGCGAAGCCTGCTTGGGATTCTTTCTCTCCCTCTCTCTCTGAGCCTCTCCCACTTGTGCTGTCTCTGTCTCTCTCAAAATAAATAAACTTTTTTTTAAAGAAATCTTTGGGGCGCCTGGGTGGCTCAGTCGGTTGGACGTCCGACTTCGGCTCAGGTCACGATCTCGCAGTCCATGAGTTCGAGCCCCGCGTCGGGCTCTGGGCTGATGGCTCAGAGCCTGGAGCCTGCTTCCGATTCTGTGTCTCCCTCTCTCTCTGTCCCTCCCCCATTCATGTTCTGTCTCTCTCTGTCTCAAAAATAAATAAACGTTAAAAAAAATTTTTTTTAATTAAAAAAAATAAAAAAAAATAATGATCTCGCGGTTCTTGGGTTCGAGCCCCGCGTCGGGCTCTGTGCTGACAGCTCAGAGCCTGGAACCTGCTTCAGATTCTGTGTCTCCCTCTCTCTCTGACCCTCCCCCGTTCATGCTCTGTCTCTGTCTGTCTCAAAAATAAATAAAACGTTAAAAAAAAAAAAGAAATCTTTTCTTTTCTTTCTTTATTTTGGGTGAGGTGGGGGGGAGAAGAAAGGGCAGAGAGGGACAGGGAGAGAGAGAATCCAAAAAAGCTCTGCACTCAGTGTATTGCCTGACACAGGGCTCCCACCCACAAACTGCAAGATCACGACCTGGGCCAAAATCAAGAGTCAGATGCTTAAATGACAGAGCCACCCAGGGACCGCTTAAGAAAGCTCTTCTAATCCCAAAGATACAAAGATATCCTCCTTGTTTTCTTCTAACAACTGTATTGTTTTTCTTTTTTGCATTTAGATCAACAATCCGCCTGAAACCGAGTTCTGTGTAGGTTGAAATGGAATTTCCCGGCACCTGAGTGTGGTGGATATAAACACGTGCCTACTGCTACATACGATCGCTAGTGATAGCACTGGGGTGGGCACAGCCATTTGCTCCTTCCTTAATTCGGCAGGTACTTCAGAGCTAGAACAAGCCATAGAGGAATACTGAGTTTCTGTTTGCCAGTTTCTTAGAGGAAAAACTGAGTACTACGTGGACACAAGAGCCAGAAAAGGAAAACCTCTTTATAGCAGAACTCAGTCTCTCCCCAACTCATTGCCCCACTCTGTGAAATACCTCTTTGAAATTAATAAGAGCATTCCCCGTCGGAAGGTGATATGTGACCACCAGCAACTAGCGCAGCAAAAATGGCCAAGCCTCCACCCTAAGTTGCTTACCGGCTACCAGTCGAAACTCACAGGTGATCTTTTCATCTGGGAGCGCACCTAGTACCATACTCCCTCCTTCCTCACCGCTGCCCTGACATGGGCTGGAAGGATGCATATACCTCATGGCTCTTAAGAGAAACTATACACTTATACATACGACAAAATAAGGGAGTTGATGAAGGAGTAACAGGAGCTCTGGCTTGCGAATCAGGAGACCTCCTTTCTATTCCCACTATCCGGGCAACTCACTCAACTTCTCCGAGCTTTGGTTTTGTTGACTGTGACAGGAGGGGTTGGGATGGGTGGTCCCAAAGATCCCTTCAACACTGTAGGATTATGTGAGATTCAAAATGACACTGAAGTCAAGCATGATGAAAAATGTTTCTAACGTTGAAATTAGGCTTTCGGGGACACCCTGAAGTGTTGTGTGTTTTGATGATGACTGTTTCTCAAACCAGCAGTAAGCCTCCAATATACAATTAAAATAATAAAATCAGAGCACCACAAAGGAACTCTGAGTTCAGCTTTTCCTTTTGATGATGAAGAAACACAGACCCAGAGAAGTTATGAGCTAATTTTTGGTTGAATATGAGTCCTTTGACTCTTCATCTGGTGCTCTTAGAACTAACCCATCTGGCTTGATGAAGCTGCATTTTCCAAATGGGTAAACAGGATAATGAAAATGTCACATTTAAAGTTCTCTAACTGTGCTTTGGCATTTAATAAAAGGAAATAATGATGTAAACTATGATGTTTTCTAGATGTTTTTTTCCTTTTGTGCCCACATTATTCCTGGAATGCCAGAGAGTATTTGCTTTGCAGTCCTCTGTAGTACTTCCTAGAAGGAGTCAAGGCAAATGACTTGCTAGAAAGCTTGGGGATCCCTTTCTCCAGACCAGACTTGGAGCCCACCAAAGTGTTGGACACCCCTCCCCCAAGGTAGGATGGAAAGATTCACCTTATCATGTTTTACTGACAAATGCTTTGATGGGATGCCAAGATAATGTTAGAGAGCTTTCCTTCAGTTTTTCCTTGATGGGGGACTGTGTGCAGAAATTGACCATGTATGTTTCAGACCACAACCTATGAAACTTGAAATCAACCACAAGAAAAAATTTGGAAAGGTAACAAATACCTGGAGACTAAAGAACAACCTACTAAAGAATGAATGGGCTAACCAAGAAGTTAAAGAGGAAATTAAAAAGTACATGGAAGCCAATGAAAATGATAACACCACAGCCCAAAACCTCTGGGACACAGCAAAGGCGGTCTTAAGAGGAAAGTATACAGCAATCCAGGCCTTCCTAAAGAAGGAAGAAAGGTCTCAGATATACAACCTAACCTTACACCTCAAAGAGCTGGAAAAAGAACAGCAAATAAAACCCAAAACCAGCAGAAGACAGGAAATAATAAAGATTAGAGCAGAAATCAAAGCTATCGAAACCAAAAACACAGAACAGATCAATGAAACCAGAAGCTGGTTCTTTGAAAGAATCAACAAAATTGATAAACCACTAGCCAGTTTGATCAAAAAGAAAAAGGAAAGGATCCAAATAAATAAAATCAAGAATGAAAGAGGAGACATCACAACCAATACAGCAGAAATAAAAACAATAATAAGAGAATATTATGAGCAATTATACGCCAGTAAAATGGGCAATCTGGAAGAAATGGGCAAATTCCTAGAAACATATACACTACCAAAACTGAAACAGGAAGAAATAGAAAATTTGAACAGAACCATAACCAGTAAAGAAATCGAATTAGTAATCAAAAATCTCCCAAAAAAAACACAAGAGTCCAGGGCCATAAGGCTTTCCAGGGGAATTCTACCAGTCAAGGAAGAGTTAACACCTATATTCTTGAAGCTGTTCCAAAAAATAGAAATGGAAGGAAAACTTCCAAACCCTTTCTATGAAGCCAGCATTACCTTGATTCCAAAACCAAAGACTCCACTAAAAAGGAGAACTATAGACCAATTTCCCTGATGAACATGGATGCAAAAATCTTCAACAAGATACTAGCCAACAAGATCCAACAATACATTAAAAAAATTATTCATCACAACCAAGTGGGATTTATACCTGGGATGCAGTGCTGGTTCAATATCTGCAAAACAATCAAATTGACTCATCACATCAATAAAAACAGGACAAGAACCATATGATCCTCTCAATAGATGCAGAGAAAGCATTTGACAAAATACAGCATCTTTCTTGACAGAAACCCTCAAGAAAGCAGGGATAGAAGGATCATACCTCAAGATCATAAAAGCCATATATGAAAGACCCACTGCTAATATCATCCTCCATGGGGAAAAACTGAGAGCTTTCCCTAAGGTCAGGAACACGACAGGGATGTCCACTCTCACCACTGTTATTCGACATAGTATTGGAAGGCTTAGCCTTAGCAATCAGATAACACAAAGAAATAAAAGGCATGCAAATTGGCCAGGAGGATGTCAAACTTTCACTCTTCGCAGAAGACATGATGGTCTATATGGAAAACCCAAAAGATTCCACCAAAAAACTGCTAGAACTGATTCATGAATTCAGCAACGTTGCAGGATATAAAATCAATGCACAGAAATCGGTTGCATTCCCATACACCAACAATGAAGCAACAGAAAGAGAAATCAAGGAATTGATCCCATTTACAATTGCACCAAAAACCACAAAATACCTAGGAATAAATCTCACCAAAGAGGTGAAAAATCTACACGCTGAAAACTATAGAAAGTTTATGAAAGAAATTGAAGAAGACACAAAAAAATGGAAAAATATTCCATGCTCCTAGATAGGAAGAACAAATATTGTTAAAATGTTAATACTACCCAAAGCATTCTACATATTCAATGCAATCCCTATCAAAATAACACCAGCATTCTTCACAGAGCTAGAACAAACCATCCTAAAATCTGTATGGAACCAGAAAAGACCCCAAATAACCAAAGCAATCTTGAAAAAGAAAACCAAAGCTAGAGGCATCACACTCCCTGACTTCAAGCTGTATCACAAAGCTGTAATCATCAAGACAGTACGGTACTGGCACAAAAACACTCAGATCAATGGAACAGAATAGAGAACCCAGAAATGGAACCACAAATGTATGGCCAACTAGTCTTTGACAAAGCAGGAGAGATTATCCAATGGAATAAAGACAGTCTCTTCGGCAAGTGGTACTGGGAGAACGGGACAGCGACATGCAGAAGAATGGACCTGGACCACTTTCTTACACCATACACAAAAATAAACTCAAAATGGATGAAAGACCTAAATGTAAGACAGGAAGCCATCAAAACTGTAGAGGAAAAAGCAGGCAAAAACCTCTTTGATCTTGGCGGCAGCAACTTCTTACTCAACCCATCTCCAGAGGCAAGGGAAACAAAAGCAAAAATGAACTATTGGGACCTCGTCAAAATGAAAAGCTTCTGCACAGCAAAGGAAACAACCAGCAAAACTAAAAGGCAACCGACAGAATGGGAGAAGATATTTGCAAATGACATATCAGATAAAGGGTTAGTATCCAAAATCTATAAAGAACTTACCAAACTCAACACCCAAAAAACAATCCAGTGAAGAAATGGACAAATGACATGAATAGACACTTCTCCAAAGAAGACATCCAGATGGCCAACCAACACATGAAAAAATGCTCAACATCACTCATCATCAGGGAAATACAAATCAAAACCACAATGAGACCTCACACCTGTCAGAATGGCTAACGTTAACAATTCAGGTAACAACAGATGTTGGCGAGTATGCAGAGAAAAATCTCTTTTGCACCGCTGGTGGGAATGCAAACTGGTGCAGCCACTCTGGAAAACAGTATGGAGGTTCCTCAAAAAAATTAAAAATGGAACTACCCTGCAACCCAGCAATTGCACTACTAGGTACTCATCCAAGGGGTACAGGTGTGCTGTTTCGAAGGGGCACATAAACCCCAATGTTTATAGCAGTGCTATCGACAATAGCCAAAGTATGGAAACAGCCCAAATGTCCACTGATGGATGAATGGATAAAGAAGATGTGGTACATACACACACACACACACACACACACACACACACACACACACAAACACACATATACATAGAGTGGAGTATTACTCGGCAATCAAAAAGAATGAAATCTTGCCATTTGCAACCACGTGGATGGAACTCGAGGGTATTATGCTAAGTGAAATTAGTCCATCAGAGAAAGACAAATATCATATGACTTCACTCATATGAGGACTTCAGATACAAAACAGAGGAACATAAGGGAAAGGAAGCAAAAACCATATAAAAACAGGGAGGGGGAGAAACATAAGAGACTCTTAAATATGGAGAACAAATAGAGGGTTACTGGAGGGGTTGTGGGAGGGGGGATGGGCTAAATGGGTAAAGGGCATTAAGGAATCTACTCCTGAAATCATTGTTGCAGTATATGCTAACTAACTTAGATGTAAATTTAAAAATTAAATTAAATTAAAAAAAAAAAAGAAATTGACCATGTATGGCTCTGCATTTGCCAGAGTGAAGACAAGGGGTAATTACATTGCAGGGGACATTGATTTCTACCTAAAACAATCAAGGGAACAAATGTTATCAATTCACTGAGTAAACCCACTGCATTGGTTTCCTATTGCTTCCATAACAAATTACCACAAACTAAGTGGCTTAAAACAACATACACTTATTCTTTCTGGAGGTCAAGAGTCTGAAATGAGTCTTCTAAGGCTGAAATCCAAGTTCGAATCCAAGTTCGTTCTGGAGGCTTCAGTATGGATCCGTTTCCTTGTCCTTTCCAGCTTCTGAAGGCTTTGCTGTGGCCTTTGACTCATGGCTTCTTCCTGCACCTTCAAAGGGCATCATCGACCTCTGCTTCCCTCACCCCATCTCCTGTCTCTGACTGTGACCACCTCCCTCTACAGGGACCATTGAGATTACACTGGGGCCCACTTGGGTTATCCAGGATAATCTCCCCATCTCAAGACCTCTAACTTAATGACATCAGCAAAGTCCTTTTGCCTTGTTAAGTCCCACAGTCACGGGTTCCAAGGATCGGGATGTGGACATCTCTGGGAAGGGAGGGTATTATTCAGCCTCCCACACCCACGATATAGGCTTTATGTTTGGAAGAGAGGAAATACACCACAGAAAGCCATTACAATTACTCACATACTTTGGAAAGTTACTCCCTTCTCTCTTGGTTTCCATTTACCCATCTATACTGGGAGGTGGCCTAAAAGCTGCTTCTAGTTCCAACATTCTATGATTCTAGACCCATGCTGTCCGCCACAACAGCCACAAACTGCATGTGGCTACCGAGCCCTTGAAATGCAGTGAGGGCCACATATGGAAATGATGGTATTTTGGATATATTGCATTAAATAAGGGATATTATGAAAATTAACTCCATTGTTTCTTTTATATTTTAATATGCTACTAGAAAATTTTAAGCTACATGCATGGCACACCTTATATTTATTTATTTTTTCTTTTTTTAATGCTTATTTATTTTTGAGAGAGAGACAGAGCGCAAGCGGGGGAGGGGCAGAGAGAGAGGGAGACACAGAATCTGAAGCAGACTCCAGGCTCTGAGCTGTCAGCACAGAGCCCGATGAGGGGCTCAAACTCATGAACCGTGAGATCATGACCTGAGATGAAGTCAGGTGCTTAACCGACTGGGCCACCCAGGCCCCCCACCTTATATTTTTACTGAACTGTTGCTGACCATGTGACCCAACCTTTACAATAGGAACCTGAACTGTAATATCCTGAGAAATGACATTTAGCCCAAAGATGGCAAACGCATAGTATGGTTGACACCACTTCCCTTCCTGCTTCTGTGACAACACTCACCAGCCTTATTCTTTCCGCTGTATCAGATTTGGCCTCAGGATCCTCCTCAACACAGTGCTGTAGGTGGTCACTAGCAATTGATCAGAGTTGGCACCTGTATCATCACAGACTCATTTTTGGTGCAGCTAACAGAAAGCCCAACCCAAGGAAAAATGTCATCTCATGTTATAAGAATTCAGGTAGATCTGGCTTCAAGCACGCATAGATCAGGGCTTCCCTCTTTCTCTCAGTTCTGCCTTGTTCCAAATCAACTACATTCTCAAGTTTCACCTGGGGGTCACTGGCTACTCCAGACTCTCATCATCATGACACCAACTCCCTTCGGAGAGAGAGTCTGCTTCCCCCAAGGCTCAAACAAAAGCCCTGGGTTGGACCCTGTCGCCCCTGCTTGACCTGATTTGGGTCACATGCTCTTCTTGAACTGGTCACTGGGGCCAGGGGAATGGAATTTACCAATTACGTTAGCTTCTGGATTTGGAAGTGGAGTGAACTTTCCAGAAGACACGTGGCCTGAGAGTGAGAGAAGGGAGCCCCAAACAAAAGTTTGCAGGAGCTGTTACCACAGAAAAGGGTAGTGGATGACCATGCTGAAATCCCACTGCTGCTTCCAGACTCAGACTCCTGTTATTCATGAGATGGACTGCAATGCTGTTTGACAACTCTGGCTATTAAAAAAGTCTTCTTTACCTTAAAGAATGTGTGGGATATATATATAGACAATGGGATATTACTCTCAGCCATAAAAATGAATGAAATCTTGCCATTTGCAACAACATGAATGGAGCTAGAGGGTGCTATGCTAAGCAAAATCAGAGAAAGACAAATACCATATGATTTCACTTATAGTTAGAATTTAAGAAACAAAACAGACGAATAAAGTGGGGAAAAAGAGAGACAAACCAAGAAATAGACTAACTATAGAGAACAAACAGGTGGTTATCAGAGAGGAGGTGGCGGGGTGAAACAGGTGAAGGGGATAAAGAGCACACTTACCATGATGAGCACTGAGCAATGTGTAGAATTGTTGAACCGCCATATTGTACCCCTGAAACTAACATAACACTGTATATTAACTATACTGGAATTTAAAAACTTACTAAAATAATTTTTATTATAAGTTTTCTTTATCTTGAACCAAAAGTCACATCTCCATAACAATGACACTCATTCCTGTCTACACATGGCACAATGTGGGATATGTTTACATCCCTTGGATTTTCACTCATTAATACATTCCACAAGTACTTTCTGATTGTCTACTCCGCAAAGCTTAGGGATCCAGCAGTGAACAACGGTAGCCAGTACTTGAAGAGGTTATATTCCAGGGGCAAGAGACAGAAAAGAAACAAGCCAAGACGTAACTATGCAAGAAATGACAACCGTTGGCCATGTACCCTACTTGGATGTTCCCAATATTGTGTGGTCTTGGTATAACAGCCTTTCCAGTGCCAGCCTCCCTCTGCATCTTCCTGGGTCCCCAGTGGAGAAGGGGTCCAGCATGTGGCTTGCTTTCTTGCTCCAGGACTTGGGTCAGGGAAATATTTGGAGATACTGGCAGCCTTTGTACCATACCTTCCCTATGTTCTGAACAGGGTGCACCCCCCCTTCAGTCCTGCCCTGTTATATAAGTCCAAATCCCCTTACCATCAATACCAATTTGTTGGTTGAAACCAAGTTCCCTGACTGGTACAATGAAAATTATTTCTTACCCAAATCACCACATCTTTAGATTGTGATAGGTTAACCTCTTCAGCCTTTCCTTGAATCAGTTGATATCCTGATCACTCTCCATGTTGACCTCTGACTATTGTAATGGGCTATAACTCATAAATAGTTCCCAAGGGTACCTGGGGGACTCATTCGGTTAAGTGTCCAACTCTTGATTTTGGCTCAGGTCATGCTCACATGGTTCATGGGATCAAGCCCTGCGTCAGGCTCTGTGCTGATAGTGCAGAGGCTGCTTGGGATTCTCTCTCTGCCTCTCTCACTCTCTCTCTCTCGCTCTCTCAAAATAAATAAATAAACATTAAAAAATGCTTTTATAAATAGGCTCCATACTTTCCCTCTTTCAGTGGGGATATGGGAACGGTTGGACACAGAATTCTAGATACATTTTGACTTCTTTATTATTTGTTCTAGAACACCTTATAAAATAGATCATTTGAATTATGCAAGAAATAAGTATGTTTTTCTATTTTAATACTTTAAAAAATTGAATATTTTAATCAGATTGCACCCAGAGATTTTGTTATATGCCTATAAGAGCACACAGAAGTGAAGGAGAAGCCTTTTTGAGGACAGCAACAATTTTCAAAATTTCCCTTGTATTTTTCTGAAAGGGAATTACTATTTAAATAATTGGTTTGGCTTTACTTGTCTCCTAAAACATGTTTCATATGGTTTGAAGAAGTTTAGGCATAAAAAATAATTATTGGCTCACAGTCCTGGGAGTCGAGCAGTTCAGGCCTCTGAGGGACAAAGACTCAGAGAAGTCTCCTTGGCAGTGACACTGTGTCTCTTGAATCCATCTGCCTGGGACATTGCCCCCAGCCCAGCATGTCCCTTGGTCTTTCTTGATTAAAGCCAAGTCATCCTGCCATTCCTGGCTTCTCCGGAGCCTTTCTCTGTCACCCCAGACTAGCTTCAAAACCCCGTTTTACAGCTCTCAACACCGTGTTTTTCCACCGCTGGTGATTTTTTTAACATCTGTCCTTCAACACCGTGAGAGTAGGGACAGCATTGTTCACGGCCAAATAAATCTCCAACACCTAGCTAAATACCTGGCACATAGCTCTCAAAACCTCATGCGCTGAATTGAATTAGTAGAGAAGAGTAGAAAGAGGAAGAAAATCCACAGGATACAAAAGAAATCCAGTCTGATTACAGTCAAGGAGGCAGAACTGGAATGCCCCAGGCTTCCATTGTGAGCACAGCCCAGTTCTGAGAGCAGCTTGCTTCTCCTTCAGGCTCTTGGGGCTCACATCCCCTCCCCTCCTTCCTCACCAGGACCAGCTCTCTGCTGGGCTTTCAGGGAGTCCCTGGAGTCTGTCCCCTGACAGACGAGTTGCCAGGCTGAGTCCAGCCAAGCTCATTCACTAACCAGGTGTGTGAACTTGGGGAGGCCACCTGGCCTCTGCGGGCTTCATTTTATTTACCTGTCAAAGAAGCGAATTGCACAAAAGGATCTCGAATGTTCTTTCCATCTCAAAAGCCCAGGAATCCAATTTGGATAGGGTTTGTGGCAGGATTTTCCATTAAACCTGAATCTGGGTAATGGAAATAAAAACCAAGCCCTGCAACTCTCAAAAGGGAACATTATCGTTTCTTCAACTACCTTGTAAATTATAATGGCAGAGGGGTTGTACCTTGCCCTTTTGAGTCTGAATAAATGCTGATTATATTGGTATGTTTCTCTGTTTCTCCCTTTTTTCTGATTAGTTATCTAAAATGCAGGTTAGGCCATGCATATGTAATAAGTATTTGTGCTTTTTGGAATGAAGCTGTAATGATTTGCAAATGTCTTCATTACGAGTTTATAACATGTCCTAGCATCTTACACCATGAAATTACTTCCTCAAAAAGCTCTGCCCACGTGTTTACTAAGTGCGCTCATGGAGAACAATCACACAGAATTTTCTCTGCCACAGAATTCCAAAGGTGATTTAAGAAAGTCCCCCAGAAAAAAAAAAAAAAAAGATGGTCAAATTACTGTATCAGAAAAACAATCCGGTGAAATTGCTCATGGGTCAAAAAGATACATTGTGTTACAAAACTTAGAAACATTGCAAGATGGATTTTAGAACCCATTATAAACTTCTAATCACTTTCGAGTGTCAATACTCTGTTCCAGCTGAGGTTTGGGAAATTAATGCAACCGTGTGGGTCACTAGTGTTCCTGATCCCATGCATTGAAAACAAGAAATTGGACCCAAACCCCAAATGACAGAGTATAAAAAATACCCTGTAGGAAAAATCACATCAGGACTCAAACATTTTACAAACACCCACCAGTATTTTTTTAAAAATTTTACAGAAGTATAATAACATAGATACAAAAAACAAACAAACAAACAAACAAAACACTACACAAGGGTAAGTGTGCAGCTTGATACATTTTTTACAAAATGAACACATCAGTGTCATGAGCACTCAGAGCAAGGAACAGAACATTACTAGTTCCCCCAAAGCCCTCCTTGTGCCTCTTTGCAGACACTTCTCCCTCCAAGGGGACTTCTGAATGAGGTGGCAGAGTAAGGGACCTGAAAAAGCACATCTAAGCTAAGAACAAGATGAGTGGGGTTTAAATAGGACAGAGCAGGAGGTGGGGACAGTATCCTGGGGAGGTGGAACATGGAGTGCACAGCCTGACTTTTCACAACATACATTACTTCTGCCTGTGTTTTTATATGAATGGAATCATACAGTATGTATTCTTGCGTGTCTGGCCTCTTTCAGTCAACATTTTGTCTGTAGCTGTAAATCCTTCACTCTCGTTACTGTATCCCAGTGTGTGAATATACCTCAGTTTGTTTATCCATTCTGCGGTGGTGGGTATTTGGGTCCTTTTTAGTTTGGGATTCTCACAAAGACAGCTGTCCCACCAGTGTTTTTATCAAAGGATGAGATGTGACATCCATGGGTCATTTACCCAGTGGTTCTGAAGGTAAGAGAATGAGCAGTATGAAACCAATGAATTAGAACAGTGGTTCTCAAGCACTGATATGCACCAGCCTCTCCTAGGGCAGGGGTCTGGGGGGGGAAGGGGGCTTCCTACAGCGCAGATGGCTGGGTACCGCCTCCCCACCCCCCACCCCCCCCACCCCCCGCCCAGAGTGTCTGATTCAATAGGTCTGTGATGGGGCCTGAGAATTTGTGTTGCTAACACATTTCTGGGTGAGGCTGAAGCCTGCTGGTCCAGTGACCACACTTTGAGAACCACTGAACTAGAGATATTCACGAAGACTCTGTGGGACCAGCTATTATGGAAAACACTGGATAAAGGACACGGGCAGTCGGCCATTATCCCTAATGCTCAGACTCATTTTTAAAATCCCTCCAACTTTATACAGCTCTGACACAGAAAACCATACCAGCCCTCATGGGGGAAGATCTTTCAGGTTGCAAGAAACAGAGACGCACTCAGGTTCCCTCAGGTGATTCCAGTTTTACAAGGAGAAACGGGCAGTAAAGGAGCCCAGGAAATCTAGAAGCCACTCAGCCAGGCTTGACAAAGTTAGTGAGGACATGAACCACCTGGGGATCTTGTAAAAACACAGATCCTGAGTCAGGAGGTCAAGGGTGGGGCCCAAGGCATTCTTAACGAGCTCCCAGATGGTGCTGATGCCGCTGGTCCACAGAGGGACAAGACCGTGGAATGAGCATCCTTCATCCTTGTGGCAAGCACTGTGATCGCGGGTGATTGGTGGACAGCTCTGAGGCCCCTACAGTCAAGGGGTCTTCCAAACTCAAGATTCAACACCTTGTTTCTGCATTTCTCTGTTGCTTCACCCCTACCTCCCCAGCATTGACCTTCTTGCCCTCTGCTTCCCACTAACACATCATCTGCTTTCTCGTGTGGCTTCTCTTGCTTCACACTTGTGCTCAAAGCCTTCTGTCCACTTCTGTGCCTCTCGACAATCGGCTGATACTGTTTCTATATCTCACATTCAAGTTCCCAAGAGAGAAAATCTGATTGGGTCACAACGGTGTCTTTCCTGTGTAGGGTGCTCATGTTGGACAAAGTCGTTGCACTTCAAAAGCCAAATCATACCGACCTGTCATTCAGAGGTGCCGATCATTAGCCTCATTAGCAGAAGCTGGAGAAACATGGGCATGGGGTACAAAGAATGATGACCTTGTTGCTGGTTCCAGCCTTGGCTACACAGAATTACCTACTGGAGGCAGGGGGCAATATCCAGGCCAATGCTAACACCACGAAAATTCTACTGATCTAGAGGGGGGCCCAGCATTAGCATTGTCTATGAGCTCCTCTGGTATTCCCAGATACCAGCCAATGTTGAGAGTTGCCGAGTGTATTATGTTCCTAAGGCTGCTGTAACACAGTAACACAAACTGGTTTAAAACAACAAACACATTCTCTCCTAGTTCTGGAGGCTAGAAGTCTGAAATCAAGGTGCTGACAAGGCCGTGCTCCCAATGAAGCATCTGGCAGAGGATCCTTCCTTGCCTCTTCCAGCTTCTGGTGGTCCCAGATGTTCCCTGGCTCTGGTCCCTGCCTCTATTTTCACATGGCTGTCTACTCCGTGTGTGAGGGTGTCTGAATTTCCCTTTCTTTTAAGAACTCCTGTTATATTGGATCAGGCCCCGCCCATCTTAACTTTATTACATCTGTAAGGAATCTATTTCCAAATAAGGTTACATCCATAGGAATCAGGAGCTGGGACTTCAACATACATTGGCGGGGACAAAATCAACCCGTAACACTGACCTATATACAGCAACTTTTCAGAAGGGGTTTACAGGTTAGGTAGGCATGCTAAGAGTGATCTGAAGGGGTAGTGATTGTCACCTTGTATGACCTGTCCTTCCCACATTTCCTCCTACCCACCCAAAAGTAAAAAGCCATCTTGGAAACGAGTAGTCTCAATTTGCCCACTCAATTTTAAGAAAACCACTCATTGGGGCGCCTGGGTGGCGCAGTCGGTTAAGCGTCCGACTTCAGCCAGGTCACGATCTCGCGGTCCGTGAGTTCGAGCCCCGCGTCAGGCTCTGGGCTGATGGCTCAGAGCCTGGAGCCTGTTTCCGATTCTGTGTCTCCCTCTCTCTGGCCCTCCCCCGTTCATGCTATGTCTCTCTCTGTCCCAAAAATAAAAATAAAAAACGTTGAAAAAAAAATTAAAAAAAAAAAAAAAAGAAAACCACTCATTCTGTCCACCTCAACCTCAGCACTCAAGAAAACAGAACCCATATCCTTGGTGTCTACATTTGGAAGGTGGTTAACCTCCCCCGCCCCTAATTTATTCTCAAACCTATTTACAAAATTGCAAGGGGAGAATTTTGCTATCATGCAATTAGCATCATATATTTTGTAAGAAAATCACAACTCTTTAAAATACCAAAGGAGACCAAGCCAAAGCAAAATTTTTATGACCAGAAAAATCTGGTGTGGTGTTTTTTGTTTTTGTTTTTTTTGTGTGTATGGCCAGAAAAATCTGGCAGGTTTGTCGGGCTTATTCCATAAATGATGGGGTTTTAAAATGTTGTGGATATTATGGGTTCCTCCCATTAATATAAAGATATAAGTGTGGAGAGTTCTTCATATGGCACTGACTTTTTTCCATATTGGTATTTAAGACATTTGCAAATTTATGAAAAGTGTGAGAATGTTCCAACATTCCCCAAGGACTACATGAATAATACTTCAAAAGTAAACACAATTACTACCTCCCACTCTTAAGAGTCCTCAGTTATATAAGCAGTGGCCCAGAACTGATTCCAAAAGCCAAAGAGGGATTTGGTTTAGAGTTGGCCAGCCCACAGGACTACCCAGTTGCCACGGGAATCACATTTTCAGCACAAAGCAAGTTTTAGTTGTGGCCAAATACACACTCAAAATGTTTAATGGTCACTAAGCGACTTGGTCCTGTGTATACTGCTGTTGCCTTTCGGGAGACCTTGGAACTTGGTGGTTATCCGAGCACACCTTGCAGCCAGCCAGACCCGGACGCCTGCCCCGGCGTAGCTGCATCTGGCCCTGTGTGCTCGAGCATGTCATCTACCTCTCTCAGCCTTGGTGTCCTAGCTGAGAAATGAGAATCACACTGCCTCCCTCATGGTACTGCTTTGAACATGAACTGAACCAACAAATTAAAGAGCATAGCACACAAAAATGAACCACTGGGACCTCATCAAGATGAAAAGCTTCTGCACTACAAAGGAAACAATCAACAAAACTAAAAGGCAACCGACAGAATGGGAGAAGATATTTGCAAATGACATATATCCAAAAGGTATAAAGAACTTGCCAAACTCAACACCCAAAAAAACAAATAATCCAGTGAAGAAATGGGCAAAAGACATGAATAGACACTTCTCCAAAGAAGACATCCAGATGGCTAACAGACACATGAAAAAATGCTCAACATCACTCATCATCAGGGAAATACAAATCAAAACCACAATGAGGTACCACCTCATACCTGTCAGAGTGGCTAAAATTAACTCAGGCAACAGATGCTGGTGAGGATGTGGAGAAAGGGAATCCTCTTGCACTGTTGGTGGGAATGCAAACTGTTGCAGCCGCTCTGGAAAACAGGGTGGAGGTTCCTCAAAAAATTAAAAATAGAACTACCCTACGACCCAGCAATAGCACTACTAGGAATTTATCCAAAGGATACAGGAGTGCTGATGCACCCTGATGCACAGGGGCACTTGCACCCCGATGTTTATAGCAGTGCTTTCAACAATAGCCAAATCATGGAAAGAGCCTAAATGTCCATCAATTGATGAGTGAATAAAGAAGATGTGGTTTGTATATACAATGGAATACTACTTGACAATGAGAAAGAATGAAATCATGCCATTTGCAGCAACGTGGGTGGAACTGGAAGGTATTACGTTAAGTGAAATAAATCTGGCAGAGAAAGACAGATATTATATGTTTTCACTCAGATGTGGATCTTGAGAAACTTAACAGAAGACAATGGGGGAAGGGAAGGGGAAAAAATAGTTAGAAACATAGAGGGAGGGAGACAAACCATAAGAGACTCTTACATACAGAGAACAAACTGAGGGTTGATGGGGGAGGTGGGGGAGAGGGGAAAATGGGTGATGGGCAGTGAGGAGGGCACCTGTTGGGATGAGCACTGGGTGTTGTATGTAAGCGATGAGCCACGGGAATCTACCCCCCAAACCAAGAGCACACTATATACACTGTATGTTAGCCAACTTGACAATAAATTATATTTTTAAATAAATAAATACATACATGCATACATACATAAATACATTCATAAATAGCTTAGCACAGGGGTGCCCAGGTAGCTCAGTCAGTTAAGCATCCAACTTCAGCTCAGGTCATGATCTTGCGGTTCGTGGGTTTGAGCCCCGCATCGGGCTCTGTGCTGACAGCTCAGAGCCCGGAGCCTGCTTCGGATTCTGTATGTGTCTCTCTCTGCCCCTCTCCAGCTCTCTCTCTCTCTCTCTCGAAAATAAATAAACATTTAAAAATATATAAAATAAAGAGCTTAGCACAGTGGCTGTCACACAATAGAGACTCAGTAAATACTAGCTATTAGTGGCTCATTATTTCTGAGATCCCAGTCACCATTTGCTCATGGCATTTATATCTGCATATGTGCAGTGTGTTCTCCAAGAGGAATGCCCCAGTTTCCCCATCCTATCCCAACCCGGACCAGGGTTCTATTTTCCTTCTCTGTCGTGACCTTGCAACATTTTTCATGTATCGCAATCAATCAACCAACATGTCATGAATTACCTGTCCTGCATTGAACTAGGACCTCGAGAAACACAAAGTAACAGAAGACACCTGGCGTCAGGGGGGTTATTATTTTGTGTGATCGGAGACCTGGGTATATCCAGTTGGGGACCAAAATATGTTTCATGGGCTCCTGGGTGACTCCGTCTGTCGTTTAAGCATCCAACTTTGGCTCAGGTCGTGATCTCATGGTTTGTGAGATCAAGCCCTACATGGGGCTCACTGCTATCAGTGCACAGCCGGCTTCAGATCCTCTGTCCCCCCTCTCTCTCTGCTCCTCCCCCTCCCCTCAAAAATAAACTTCAAAAGAAGTTTCATGGAAGAGGATTTATTTCAGTTGAGCCTTGGAGGAAAGGGGGTGTGGGTTTGGCAGGAAGTGCATTCCAGACAGAGGGAACAGCATGAGAAAAAGCCCAGGTCACAGAAAGCAGAAAACAACATAAACTGAAAGAAAGTAGAAGGAAGATAATAAAAGCCAGAAAAAAGTGGTGCAAAAGTATTACCAAAGAGAAAATGGCTGAGAATCTCTCAGCATTGAAGGCATGAGTCAACAGATTAAAATATTCTGATGAGCACTCAATAAAATCAGTCTAGCTTCTGGTTGTCTTCTTTCATTTGAAATTCGTACACACACACTTTAAAACCAGAGGATAGGGGCGCCTGGGTGGCTCAGTCGGTTAAGCGTCCGACTTCAGCTCAGGTCACGATCTCACGGTCCGTGAGTTCGAGCCCTGCGTCGGGCTCTGGGCTGATGGCTCAGAGCCTGGAGCCTGCTTCCGATTCTGTGTCTCCCTCTCTCTCTGTCCCTCCCCCATTCATGCTCTGTCTCTCTCTGTCTCAAAAATAAATAAACGTTTAAAAAAATTTTTTAAATAAAAAAAAATTTAAAAAAATAAAACCAGAGGATGCCTTGGCGGTGAATGTCTCCGCTCGTGTGTCTGTGAAGGACAAAGAATGAGCTGGCCGTGACAATTACTGTGTACAGCTGTTGAACACTGACACTTTGAAGGCACTTGCAGCCCCAAGCCACTCCCAGGGCTTGGTGCAAATAAACGTGAAAAAGAGTAAAGATAAAACCCAGAGTGGAAAAGAGCAGGTTAGCTCCCAAGGACCGAGAATCAGATTGACTCGGGTTTGTCCTCAGCACCTCGGCCGCAGAAGTCACCGCAGTGATAAAGGTCCTCAGAGGACTGAAGGGAAATAATGGAAACAAATTGAAGCGTTGTACAAATGGCTCGATTCTGGAGCACTTGGTCATTTGCCAATTCTTGATGATTTCCTTGTCTTGTCAGAGAAAGAAATCAATAGCATACTATTATTTGTATTTTTAAAACCACATCCAAGGGTTACAGTAGGATATGAAGAACACTCTGGAACTGAATCCAGCCAAAGAGCGGATATGAATCCAGTCACATCTCCCTCCCAGGTGGAAACACTCGACTCTCCAGCCTCTGAATGTGGCGCTCTTGTTGACTTTGCGTCCAACAAAGTGCTGAGTGTGGTCTTCTGGGAGAACCCTCCATAATTTCTGTCTCTTTGCAATCCACATACACGGATTCGTTTGAGAGAGCGGCCAGATACTGGCTACCATTGCCAGGCTGTGTTGTGAGTTAGGAGTCTCTAATTTTAGAAAGACTAAGAAAAGAAACTGGAGGAACATGATGGCACAACTCTTCTATCCTTGAACTTTGATAACAGCACAGAAAATGACATCTCACGGATACAAAACAATTATTTTCACTTCTTTAAAAGATCCATATGCTTCAGTTGTATTATTTTCAGATTGCATTGAATCGTTTCTTCTTAATTTACCTATTATCAGTGATCAGTGATCCTTTAGAGTAATGACATCCAATGAATCATTCACAAGTGACAAAAATGAAAAAACACCTGTCTTCGAGATAAAGCCTAAACTCCCAATGTACCAGGAGGGGAGACTGCCTGTGGTCTGTCCCTTGGCTGCCTCTTCAGGATTATCTGCTTCCTGCCCTACCCTCCAGCCTTGCCAGGTGGCATGGTTTCCAGAATGCTGCCCCCTATCTCCACACCCTATGGCCATCAGCGTGGATTGTCCTTCCTTCTCCTACCCATTTCCTTCCCTCCCCTAGGCTACCAAATTATTATCCAAAACCAGTGCAGAGTCACCTCTCCTACCTAGTTTGGCTAACAGGCAACACCTGATGATTTTCTTTTCGGAGACATCAATAGCATACTATTATTTGTGTCTTAAAACCACATAGAATACAATAGAATATGAAGAACATTCTAGAACTAAATTCAGAACTGGGTTCTGTCAGCTCTGGGCTGCTGGGTTGGGCAGTGGACATAAGTGGGCAGCAGCAGCCCAGCTTTGGAAAGTCCCTATGAGACCCTAGAATGTGTGCAGAGGTATAATAGACCTCTGGGGGTTCACAGGCACGAGCGGGTCTGCCCTTGGAAGGAACCATAGGAGAGAGAAGACTTTTAATCCTAAATTTCAGGTCTTTCTTGCTTAGAAACAATTTTTAAAAGCAATGCATGCCTGGTCCACATGGGGTTCTTGAGCCTGGAGTCTACCCAAAGTAGAACCAGCCAGTGTCACAGAACAATATCTGCTTCCTGTTTCCCAGCTGAGTCTAAGATGAGTGGTTTGGGAAAGAAGGGGTTGACAAGTGATGATGACAGTTCCCATGTTCCCTGTGGCTTCCTGGGGGAAGGCACCTGGCACCAAAGAGGAGTGACACCAAGACATTCCCCAAAAGGGCAGTTGAAGGAAGAGCTGGGTACCTTCTGTGGCAAAACTGATTTCAAAGCCAAAGTGAGCTCTCAGACCTGGTGGTCTGCACACAGCAGAAAAGTCCCGCCTCTAAGCAGAAAGACATCCCTGGGAAGGAAGGGGGCAAGTTTACTGGGCTCTTCCTACCCCAACCTCCTGAGAGGCTTATGTCCCGAGACTCCTTGTCGAGTAGTATGAGATCATCTCTGTGAGTTTTGTTCTTGTTCTTGTTCTTGTTTTTGTTTTTTCCTAAATGCAAGTTCAGAAAACCCAGGCCATGATAGAGGATCAAAGTTCACCATTTCAGTTCTAGGGTAAATATCCAAAACATTTTCTCCAATTTTTTTTTTCTTGAAACTTTAAACCTACAAGAATTTGAAAGAATAGAACAAGTAACCATCCACATACCCTTTGCCCAGAATCACTGATTGTTATTTTGTCATACTTGCTTGTTTTTTACTGAAACTGACTGAAAGTGAATTGCAGACATCATGACAGTCAAGCAGAGATCTTTAACTATGTGTCTTCTAAGAGCGTGTGCTCTCCCACACCGTCACAATACCATAGCTCGCCTTAGAAAGCTAATGTCAATTTAATACTATAGAATACACAGTCCATATGCAAATTTTCCCAGATCTTCCCCCCAAATATCCTTATGGCTCCTTTTTCAACCCAGGATTCCTTCTGGGATCACCTACTGCATTTGCTTTTCATGTCTCTTGAGTCTTCTTTCTTCTAGAACAGTTCTGCTGCGATTTGTCTTCAAGCTGTGGACATTTGTGAACTGTCCAAACCTGTTATTTTGCACAATGCGCCTCAGCTGTACTTTTGTGGCTTTTTTTCCACGTAACAAGATTCAGCTTAGGCATCTGGGGCAGGAATACCCAGTGCATCAGTGCATCACATCGTGTCACATGGTGGGGGGTGTTAGGTTTGACCCCTTGGCTAAAGGGATCACGCTCTAGATAACTCTGTTGTAAAGCTACATTTCCTCCTGTGTAAATAACAGGTAATCTGAGGGCTGGTACTTCAAGGCTGAAGTCTGGAAGGAGGAGAGTATGACTCAAGGTGGAGCGAAAACAATGATCCCGTCACGGCTCTGTGAAGGAAGAAAATTAATGCAAAGAACTTTGGGGAGGAAAATTAAAGCTCCCTTTCTGTACACTTCCCTTTCTCTTTCTCTCTCTCTCTCTTCCTCTCTCTCTCTCTCTCTCTCTGCCTTCCTCCCCCCTCTTTCCCTCCAAGGATCCTTGGAAATGTTGGGAAGAGGAATAATGGAAAACCCCTGGTTTATGGGATGAGGGTTTGAGCCATTCTGCTTTCAAGTTAAAGGACAAGTTCACCCAGAATGCTGGAAGAATTGGTGACCTGGTGGCACTGAGCGGGCAGGCACCCTGGTGGATTATTGGCAGTAATGAACCTGATTTGCTCACGGCCTCCTGTATCCAGGCCCTTTGGCAGTGCCCTCTCATGCAGGCTCTGACCTTTGCCATGTGACTTGCTTTGACCAATGGGACAACGGCAAACAATGCAAGCAGAGAATGGAAAAGTGCCTGCTCACACCCTGGGACCTGCCCTCTTGCTGCTCTTGGAGCCTTGAGACTACTGTGTGAGTGAGGCCAGGCTAGCCTGCTGGAGGGTGCGAGACCACATGGTCCAGTCACTCCTGTGACCCCTGCTGTAGCTGGAAAACCAGCAGATGTATGAATGAAGCCATCCAAGGCCACCCAGCCCATATCCCACTCACCAACTGACCTCAGATACATGAACCAGCCCAGATGAGATCAGTCAAGTCTGGCCCACATCAGCAGAACTGCCCAGCTGACCCAGAGATTCATGAGAAGTAATGAATATTCTTCTTTTGGGCCACTAGATTTGGGGAGAGTTTGTTATGCAGCAAAAACTAGATGATACACTTGGGAACAACTCTCTAATTCACAAACTGTTTCAAGAGATAAACTGTTACTTATTTTTAAAAATTCAGATCCCTTTTCCCAGATTATAACCTTTATCAAAACAAAATTAACACTGAATCCTTATCAGGATTCTCAAAAACAAGACAAAACAAGGCAAAACAAAACAAAACAAAAAAACAAACCTCATATGGTTCCAGCAAAGTCTAAATCCAATTGAATTCAAAATCCATATCTGGTGAATTTCCAAACACATACTTATTTTGGTACAAATAGACATACATATGCATTTGAAGAATACATTGGAACATTCTAAATGTTCTTTAGTTGGGTTGTTAACAGAAGCACACTGTTCAGTAGAAACTCCAAGCCTCAATGAAAGCCAATGAATCCAACCTCAAGGAGTAAATCTGTTGAAAAATGTTTAAAGTAGTAAGAAAATCCCATAGATTGCTCAGGCTTTGCTACATATTAGAATCATCTGGAGAAGCTTTTAAAAAATCCCACTACTCAGGCCTTACTCCAGACCAGCTAAGTCAGAATCCCTGGGAATAAGCCCCAGTATCTTTATTATTATTTTTTTTACAGATCCTCAGGTTATTCCAGTGTACAGCCAAGCCTGAGAAACACAGTCACCAATGTGCCTGCTTATTAAGTGTATCAACAGACGCAAGTCATCCGTAGTCTCGGTAATTGAGACACGAGAATACAGCCCATGAGCTACTCACCAATACACATTCCCCAACACCCTTTACAAAAGCATCAGAAGGCATGTTCATTCATCTCCAATTTCTACTCCTGCCAATTTAATATTCAGGGAGGGCAATGCAAAATGAGTGATCTGATGACCAAATTTCACAATTATCCAATAAAGCTTAATTAAATTTCTTCCTTTCTACAGTGTCTTCTGAACTCTGGTCAATTACCAAAACACCCCAGAAGGTGTCCAACTATTTGATTAGAGGATTAAGTAATGTAATAATGTTCTCAACAGCCTGCTCCAGTCTGAGGATTCCCTATTCTGTCCCTGCCTGCCTGCCTGGCAGAAAACACTTTTAAATCTATTTTAAAAATTATTCTTGGCTTGCCCTTCTGAGTTCCTTGGCCTCTACATCCTAACAATTTTATGGCTCAACCACGGGACTCCTAAACCGTGTGCACTAAAAGTCATTGCATCTACGCTGTGAATTTCCCATTGGGTCTTTTGTTGCTCAGCGGTTTTGTCCACGTTTTACAACCTGGCCTCCTCCAAGTCCTCTGAAGCTTTTTTTAGCCAACGGTCTCTAAAATGAGCCAAACTGTTGTGCCCCCTAAACCTTTAAAACCTTCCAAGACACCACCGAAGAGTTGGTTGCCTAAGTCATGTCATGCCTATAGCATAAGACATGTTGTATAATCCAATATTTTCTGGACAAGAAGAAAATACAGCAGGATGATGGGGTTAGAAAACCTTGAGAGACTTCACAAACTCTGGACAGGGCTAATTCAACCAACTATGTCCCAGCGGGTAATCTGACCATCAGCATCTCCTGCCATGATTGACCCACCTAGCCCAGAGTCGGTATTGAAATACTTTGAATCGAATCAAGTCAGGGTCACTCTTGGCATAAAATAGGCAGTAGAATCTGAAGCAGAACACCTAGGAACAGTCCCAAGTCTTAAAAATATTCTAAGGTCAATCATAAATATGTTGATCTCTGTCTACAAGACAAGAAAATGCTTTGTCACTTCACAAAGGCTAACAGAATGACATTTTGAAATGTGCGCTTAGCTGTATCGGGTCCAAAGGGATGGTGAGGAGCTGGGAATGAGCCATCAGTGGCAGTTGGGGTCAAATAAAATTTGGTAATTCCATGTCACCAGAAGGACAAGGAAGTGAAAATCCTGAGAGAAGGATGGCCCATCAGGAGACCCTGCTGTGTAGAGAGAAAAGGGGACCAGGGGACTCCAGACACTACCTATAGTTTCCTCGGACAGGAGAGAGGAGAGAGTGGGGAGAAAAAACAGATACAGAAGAGACCAGCGGCTTTCCTGAAATACAGATGGGGTTTTATGGCTACTTTGGGAACAAGGTTGACAATTACTAACAGATTTCACAAAACCATGAGCCAGTTTATAGAGGTGGGTTCAAACAGAGTTCAAAAAGGAAAAATCTGATTGCTTTCTCTGAGCCAGGTCTCCTGGCTCCATAGGGGCTGGAGAAGGACTCCAGACCCCATTCATCCTCACTCCCCCTCCGGATAGACACAATCCCTTTCCAGCCCAGGTGCTTCTAAGTTTCTAGAATGAAAACCTCCTTAAGGAGAACTTATATTCTTTCCTTTAATCTGTTTTCAGTGGTAATTCTCAAAATTATCTTATATTTCACTCAGTTATTTGATGGAACAAATTGAGCCTAGGTGATCTCTATTTTCTTAGCTCTATATATTAACACATTCATCAACTTCAATTTAATCATGTCCTCCATACTTACAAAAGTTACAGTTTTTTCACAGAATATGCCAGCACAAAGTACCTCCAGCTCCACTGTAACATGATCTGCCTGAAAGAAGTAGGATGGAAAGTGCTAGAGCTGTTTTTGTGCCTGGGGTGGGGGTAGAGGAAGGAGGGCTCTCTCTCCACCCACATGTGATTATGCCTGACTTCATCCCAGCCACAGCTGATCAGACCAAAAGCGGACAAGGATTCCCATGTACTATTGTCTGGGTTGTGCACTGTGCAAGGAACGGGGTGGTTGGGTGCAAATGAAGCCTGATTGTGTGCCCTGGCTCAGGGCTACATCTGCCTGGAAAAATGATGCCTTTCCCAAATAACACAAATGTACCCCGTGGGCTAGTGGCCAGCTGGGCAGATGCCTGACCCAAGCTGGGCCACCTAAATTCTCTGTCTCTCCTAGGCATGTGGGATTCCTGGGCTTTAAAACTGAGAGGTCAGACAGAGCAGGGTCTGGGACAGAGAGAGAGAAGAACAGAGCAAACACACAGAGAGGAGAAAATGCAGAAAACCAAGCAAAACCCTCAGAGCGCGGAGACACAAGCCACTGTGATGCCTCTCCAGCTGCGATTCTGGCCCCTGAGAGCTCTGAGCAGGCGTCCCTTACTCAGCATCTGCAATCCAGGTAATCGAGAAGCAAGAAGCATATGATGTACTCTCTCCTCCAGATTCCCCTCCTTGACATGGGCTGGTTCAAGTGCATTTCTGGTGGTTGCAACCAGTGATGCATGACTAAGGCAAAGGCCTGGTGAAAACCCATGCCCTGGGTGCTTGAGATGGATCATCTGAGTCCTATGCTCAGTCAGAATGACTTTCCCTAATGTTTCTACTGATGGGGCCCCCTGACGTAAGGAAGGTTCACCAATGTCTTTAGCTTTCTCCTAGGGCAGACTTTTCACTGACTGGTTAACCATTTGACCACGTGGTTCTTAACCAATTGTTTGGCTATTAGAAAACATTTGTGCCAAACTATCTGATTGGTTTCATTCATTCCCCAGTTAGCTTTTCAAAAACATTGAAAATACCAAAAAGAATATTGTCATTTATGTCATACCAAATATCTGGATAACTTTTTGCTTTGGTTTTGTATACATATTCGTTGTCAGACAAGTAACCCGTGTCTTCTGTGCATCAATTTAAAAATAAAGACAGGGGCACCTGGGTGGCTCAGCCAGTTAAGCATCCAACTTCGGCTCAGGTCATGATCTCTCGGTTTATGAGTTCAAGCCCCGCGTCGGGCTCTGTGCTGACAGCTCAGAGCCTGGAGCCTGCTTTGGATTCTGTGTCTCCCTCTCTCTCTGCCCCTCCCCCATTTGCACTCTGTCTCTCTCTCTCAAAAATTAAAAAATAAACATTAAAAATTTTTTTAAAAAAATAATAAAGACAAAGTAAAAATTTATTCATAAGTTTACCACCTAGAAACAATCACCGCGAGCGTGTTGCAATTTCTGTTTCAGAGATTTTTTTTTTCACATGTATGAGGCATTTGGATCATAACCAGCTTTCTGTTACAAAGCACTGCCTTGTTGGAGGGTGAGCCCGGACTGATGTGACATTTTCATTAGTAATAGTTTTTAAAGTAAAGCTGAAAGAGCTTAGGGGGAAAATTGTAACTGGACTCATCTATCTGAGCAGCCATCAGGCATGGTGAAGGGACTGCTTTGGCATTTGGGGTAGATGCAAAGATGATGGACTTTAGTCCAAATCACAGAAACGGAAAGTAGAAAAAAGGCGATTGCCAAGGGCCGGGGGGAGGGAGGAGGAATTGGTATTTAATAGGTAGAGAGTTTCAGTTTTACAAGATGGAAAAGTCGGAGAGATCTGTTGCACAAGGTAAACATACTTAACATCACTGAACTGTATGCTCAAAACTGGTTAAAATGGTAAACTTAATATGTTTTTCGCTACAAAAAAAGATGCACACATTAAAAATGATAGACTATTATTTACTAGGTCTTAGGCTTTTGTCTAAACCAGCCCAAACGCAAAATGACCTCCGCGCTGCCCGCAAAGAAAAAGTGACAAATAATACTTGTCTCACCAAGAACTTTCTACTTTCAGAAAAAGTAGCAACAATCATGAATTCAAGGCATAACAGAGAAGCTAGACTCTAGCTCTGGGATACTCAAAGCCACCAGCCCGGCCTCAGGAAGGTCACAGGCCTGGGCCAGCCTCAGAAGGTGCGGGGAAGTGACCGGGAAGATGGTTGACTTCAGAACTCCCTGCAAATCAATATGGAGTGGCGGAGATTGAATTAGCCGGGCTTGAATGTTACAGGAAGGTTGCAGTCTGAACTCTATACCTCTGCGGAGTACAAAGCGAAGGGCATCCTATGGGGTTGGATGCACCAAGGGGAAAGCCATAAATATCAAGGAGGGTCTTTGCCATTAAAAAAAAAAAGGCAGGAGCAGAGGCGGGGGTGGATAGGGAACGAGGAGAGAGCGTGGGCACCTCCGGGCCTTCAGACACAGACAATGTCAGCAGTGGGCTCACGCCTTCTCTTACGTTCCAAGATAAGTATAAACATGAGCATTTACAATATCACATGTCAGCTGTCTCTTGTCTGGTTTTTCCCCTCTTTCTCTCACCCCAACCTCATCTCCAGTTGCCTCCCGGGGTGTGGGGGGTCTCAGTTGGGAGGCTAGGTGTCCCCAAATACAGACTTGTGTGTCTGTGGGGGGACTCTTAGCTTCTACGCCCACTTTTGCCTTGGGGAAGCCCTGTGGCCTCTGCTGGTCCTACCCACACCCTAATCCTCACCGTTTCATTTTTTTTTTTTTAATGTTTTTATTTAGAGTTGAGAGACAGAGAGAGAGAATGCACATGCAAAGCAGGGGAAGGGCAGAGAGAGAGGGAGAGACAAGATCCAAACCAGGCTCTGTGCTGATGGCAGAGATCTCACGAACCGTGAGATCATGACCTGCGCCGAAATCAAGAGTCGGATGCCTAACCGACTGAGCCGCCCAGGTGCCCCTCCTCTCACTATTTCTTATCAAGAGCCCCTTGTGGGGCTGGGACAGCACTGAGTGGAGGAGAGAGTGCAGCTATCCTAAGATGGGGCTGAAAGCAGGCATGCAGTTCCTCCTAGCACAGCCCCCACCCCCGTCTCCCACCTACCATTCCCTCAAAGTCAGGAGTACTGTTCCATGCCCTTGGATGCCTTTGTTCAGAGCCATCTTTTATCTCTTCTGCTGAGAATGTCTGGGATGGGAGCAGAAAGATTTGGGAGCTATAGTCTTCTTTATTCTCGGCCTATGCCAAAGTGATAGCAACGTGAAAAATGTGCCACCAGCTGGACCGCGTGGACTCCTGAGCCTGGGAGCCCGCCCTGCCGCACTCCCACCACACACCTCGTAGCTCTCATCCCTATGGAAGCATCTCTGAACTTAAATGCCAATTGCTTTCTATTTAAAAAGAGACCCCCGTGCATGATTCAAACCACTCATGGCGTAGTTTCTCAAAATCTACCTCCCATTCCCTGAACAAGCTGTACCTTCATATAAACTGATACCTCTCCCCTTTCCCAGCTCTGCCCCAGCTCAGCTGTGCTCCCAGCTGCACGTAAAGCCTTACAATGGCTGGCAAAGTGTGTTACGGAGAGCTGTACTCAAAAATGCGTGTTGATTTGTCCCTGGTCTTCACTTTCTGTTCCTGGCTTCTGTGTGGTTTTTTAAGTGGCATTTCCAACTAGTGGAGGTTCGAAAACGTCCACTCTGGAATAAACAGAGGGGAAAAGCTCAAAATTGATTTTTTTTTTATTTAAGAAAAAAAAGGTATTCGCACAATCTTAGCTGATACAAGAGATTACAAGCAAGAAAGCAAAATGCAGTGGTGCCTGGGTGGCTCAGTTGGTTAAGTGTCTGACTTTTTTTTTTTTTTAGCAAGAGCAGGGGAGGGGCAGACAGAGAGGGAGACAGAGGATCTAAAGTGGGCCCTGTACTGACAGTGGAGAGCCTGATGTGGTGCTTGAACTCCCGAACTGTGAGCTCGTGACCTGAGCTGAAGTCAGACGCTTAACCAAGCAAGCCACCCAGGTGCCCCTAAGCATCCAACTCCTGATTTCAGATCATGATCTCATGGTTTGTGAGTTAGAGGCCCACGTTGGGCTCTGAGCTGACAGTGAGGAGCCTACTTGAGATTCTCTCTCTCTCTCTCTCTCTCTCTGCCCCTCCCCCACTCACAATCTCTATCTCAAAATAAATATATAAATAATAATTTAAAAAAAGAAAGCAAAATGCCATTCTGCTGAGAAGATGCTCGGCTGTTTTGCATCAGATTTCATTAAGGTCCACTTCCTATAGCCAATGATTTCCATCATTTTTTTTTTTTTATGGGAACCCTGGTAAAGAATAAATACTTGAAAAAAAAAAAAAACAACACAGGAAAATCCTATTGTTATGTGGAATGAAAATCTACCAGCATGGAGTCTCGTCATGTATATTTTGAGAAAGGTCATGACACACACTCCAATTTGAGAGCTGCCTTCAAGGTCAGCCCAGCGTCGGTTGGGATGCTCATAGTTCCTGGAGTCAAGCATGGGTCTGGGGATCTCGTTCATTCTTCTCTGCCTTGCTCAGTTCTTGCTTCCATGCCGTGCTCCCCCTGAGGCAGGCAGGGTTGTCCAGAGCAAGAGTACATGTGATGAATCCTGACTTCCACCTGTCTCCCTTGCACCATGGAAACCACAGTTCTCAAGTTGGCGCCATGGAAAGAGTCTGGAATTTGGAGGGGCACCTGGGTGGCTCGGTCGGTTGAGCCTCCGACTTCGGCTCAGGTCATGATCTCACGGTTCATGAGTTCAAGCCCCGTGTTGGGCTCTGTGCTGACAGCTCGGAGCCTGGAGCCTGCTTCGGATTTGGCGTCTCCCTCTCTCTCTGCCTCCCCCCCCTAACTCATGCTTTCTCTCTCTCTCTCTCTCAAAAATAAATAAACATTAAAAAAAAAAAAAAAAAGAGTCTGGAATTTGGAGCCTGGTTTGAATCAGAACTCCATCACCTACTAGCTGTGTGACCTCTGGAACTTAATCTCTCTGTGTCTATTCTCTCCTGCATGAAAAGACCTGAATCTGATAGGGTTCCTTGATAGCAAGTGACAGTATCCAAGTCTGGGTGGGTAAATTAAGCCAAAAAAAGGGTAATTATTGAGGCGATGGGCTAGCTCAGAGAATCAGAGCAGCCGCTGAAGGGGCAAGGCGGGCAGTCCTGGGATCCAGTGGAGCGAAAATTGGTGGATTGTGTTGTTTGGCCCCATTTCTTCACTCCTCGCTGCATACGTGCCCTTTGCCATTTAACTTCCCCGGGCCCTCCCAAAGTAGGTAGGGTGACCAGCTCAGATCTGTGACTCTGGATTCAGCCATGTGACTTGCTTCAGCCAATGGGATGTCAGCTGAGGATGATTAAACACCCTCCCCCCCCCCCCCCCCCCCCAAGGAGAGGCTTGAAACGGTTTAATCGGTTGGGACTTGCTTCTTCCTTACTTCTGCCATCACCATGAGAAGGACACAGTCAGAAGAACCTGCTGGAGGATGAGAGACAACAACTGGGCCCACCAATAATTACAAACATGCAATGCAACATGTTTGCAGTACAAACATGCAATGCAACGCCCATGTGGCAAACGTTCTGAGTGTTACACACACACCCCGTCAGTATTTCAGTACATGCTTTCCAACTGACAGCAATGGCCTCTCTTCGCTGGAGGCCTCTCTGACTGCAAGATTCTGCTCTGCCCATCAGCCCTGCGGACTGAACGGACTGGGGAATCAACACCCCCTCTGGAACAGTTCTCAGCGGACAGCTGCGAGCTCCCTCACCCCCCCTGCTGGTAGAACTCTGGGGTGCGTGTTCCACGCTGGATCCCAGCGCTGTCCCCAGCGGAATTAAGTTCCGTTTGCCCACAGCAGTAACTTGCGTGGCTTCACACCGTTTTGTTGGCTGCTGTCCCTTCCCTGAGCCACTCTTCTACTCCCCTAACATCAATTCTTGGGATCACCTCCCCAGAAAACTCTGCCCTCAAATCATTATCTCAGGATCTGCTTTTAGAGGAACCCAAACTCAGCTAGACTACTTTCACCTTGGGGCGTGAACCAAGGTCACATTCTTCTTAATATTCAAGTTAAATAACTCAGAGACTTAAGTCACCCATAATGAAAATGGCTCTCCCCCCTCCTCTGACTCCTCCTATAGTGAGCCCAACCATCCCCAGAGTAGGTGTGGTTGGCATTTGAATGTATATAATGAACTCCAGTTAATAGGGATCACTTCTAAGGGGCTAGATTGTGGAGAGGGGACAGAGAAGGCATTTACCTTTTGACTTTCTACATTATGTGAATTTGTTTCACATGTTTGCACCCAAACCCTGCCTTGGCTGACATACCTGAGGAAGGAATTTATGTCCTTTTCTGAGCTCGGGGAGAGACAGCATGCAAGCACCTGAGGCTTTACTTGCAGGGAGAAGCCAAGGAAAAACAAAAATCAACCTCCAAGTATCTCCTTATAAAGCTAAACTGTTTCCAAACCCAACCCAATCTGGCTCTTGGTTTGAAAGCCTTCAGTCTTTCTCATAAGGTACACTGTAGTCCTCTTTTTTTAATGTTTATTTAGTTTTGAGAGAGAGAGAGAGAGAGAGAAAGTGGGAAAGAGATAGAGAGACAGGGAGACAGAGGATGTCAAGCAGGCTCCACACTGACAGCAGAGAGCCCAATGTGGGGCTCGAACCACAATCCTCAAGATTATGACCTGAGCCGAAGTCGGAGGCTTAATCAACTGAACCACACAGGTGCCCTGTAGCCCTCTTATTCTACTGTCCTTGCAGAGAACAATGGCATTCCCACCAAGGGGACAACATTAACCAACCCTTCTTCTACTGAGTCCATTGCTGACCTGTTTCTTGCAAGCACTTTGCTCACTCAACTCACCCTTTCCCTAACACTGACTCCTCCTGAGGGCTCTGGAAATATTTCTGAAACAGTTCTAAAAGCAATCACAAATTTCTAACCAAAAATCTAGCTTCCATGTAAATTACCATGTTTTTGTGTCTTTCTCCATAGGTAGGGAGCGTGCTGGTGGGCACAGAGCCTGGTGCCTTATCTCCCTCCCAACTATCGTCTTCCTGGCACTTCCCTGGAAGCAGATGGAAACCAGAGAGAGAAAAATACACTAGCTGGGTCAGGTGAGTCAACCAGTATGTCTTACGGAGCCACTCCTTCCAGAATGCTGTGAAAACCGAGTAGATTGAATGAAAGGTAGAAGCCCCTCGAACCATTAATTATGTCCCACCTTTCCCAACAATAACCCATAGACCTTAATTACACTTACTTAATTGTGGTTCATGGGTTTGAGCCCCACGTCGGGCTCTGTGCTGACAGTGCAGAGCGTGCTTGGGATTCTCTCCCTCTCCCTCTGTCTCTGTCTCTGCTCCTCCCCCACTTGTGTTTTTTTATCTTTCTCTTTCTCTCCCTCAAAATAAATAAGTAAACTGTAAAAAAATATAAGGGTGCCTGGGTGGCTCAGTCGGTTAAGCGTCCGACTTCAGCTCAGGTCATGATCTCACACTCCGTGAGTTCGAGCCCCACGTTGGGCTCTGTGCTGACAGCTCAGAGCCTGGAGCCTGCTTCAGATTCTGTGTCTCCCCCTCTCTCTGCCCCTCCCCTGCTCATGCTCTCTCTCTCTCTGTCTCAAAAGTAAATAAAAACATTTAAAAAAATTTTTTTAATTATAAAAGTTTACCTAAAAATGTGTCTACTGTTGATCACAAGGGCACCTTCATAAATGGATTATTAATGACTAGATGAGATACACACAGAGACACAGAAAAATAAACTGAGGTAACTTTCTTGGGGACAGTGTCCCTCCCTATCATACTTTGGATGACAAGAGGGCACCCTGCATTCAGAACTGAGGTCAAGTGTGAGAGACCGACATTGCTGAGAAATCCTGCTTTTGATTATTGCCTTCTTATGACTTCAACAGATATTTGCTTCTTTTTTTTTTTTAATTGTTTTTAATGTTTATTTAGTTTTGAGAAAGAGACAGAGTGTGAGCAGGGAAGAGGTAGAGAGAGGGGAGGGGGAGACACAGAATCCGAAGCAGGCTCCAGGCTCTGAGCTGTCAGCACAGAGCCTGACACGGGGCTTGAACTCACAAACTGCACGATCATGACCTGAGCTGAAGTCAGTCACTCAACCGACTGAGCCACCCGGGCGCCCGAACAGATATTTGCTTCTTGATTCAGGTACAGTCCGAGGCACTCACTTCTACCAAAGACTGCTTACCTGGAAAGTGCAAAATGGTGAGACCCTTTATGGGCTTCAATGTAACAATATCTACCCAAATTACAAATGCTTCTATGCTTTCACCAGTACCACTTTTAGGAATTTATTATCCAATTTATTATCATTTGCACATATACAAAAAGATGTCACATACAAAGTTATTTGCCAAAGCACTGCTAATTTTATATTATAGCATTCTTGTATAGCACAATATCAGCCAAAAATTGGGAAATAATCCACTTTGCAATTTAACAGGTATAGTTAGAAAATATTAAACCAGTGTGTCTAGAAACAGGGGGAAAACGGAGGGGGACGGGGTGAGAGGGATGCTTCTCATGCATTTTGTATATGTTTTGATTTTTTAATCATATGAATTTGTATTGATTCAAGAAAATTATATGATTACGTGGTATTTCATCAAAGACATTTTTATCACATATTAAGCAAGTGTAGAGAGTTCAGGTTGTTTCCAGTTCTTTGTTATACTAAACAATGTTGCGATCAACATCTTTGTAGTGAAATCTTTAACTGCTCCATTTATTATTTACACAGGAAAAACTAATAAAAATATAATTTCTGCATTAAAGAATGTTAAAACTTCAAGGCTTCTTATACATATTAACAAATCAAGCTCCTGAAAATCCATACCCATTTTTTAAAATAGACGTTATTCTCTTGAGCAGATTTAGGTTTGCAGCAAAACTTAGCCAAAGGTACAGAGATTTCGCATATAACCCCTGCTCCCACACTCGCAGAGCCTCCCCCATTACCAACATCCCACACGAGGGTGGTACATTTGTTATAATCGATGGACCTACACTGACACGTTATTATCACCCAAAAGTCCGTAGCTTACATTAGAGTTCACTCTGCTGTTGTATATTCCATGGGTTTGAACAAATGTCGATTGTCCCGTCTCCGCCATCATAGTATCATATAGAGTAGTTTCACTGCCCTAAAAATCCCCCATGTCCCAACTGTTTGTCCTTCTCTTGCCTAACCTCTGAAACCACTGACCCTTTTACTGTCTCCATAGTTTTGCCTTCTCCAGGATGTCGTATAGTTGGAACCACACGGTATGTAGCCTTTTCAGATTGGTTTCTTCCACTTAGTAATATGCACTTACAGTTCTTCTGTGTCTTCTCACGGCTTGATAAAGAGCTCATTTGGTTTTGGCACTGAAAATTCTGTTATCTGGATGTACTCCAGTTTAGTGATCCATTCAGCTACTGAAGGACATCAAGGTTGCTTCCAAATTTTGGTGATTGTGAATAAAACTGCTACACATGCCCGTGTGCAGGTTTTTGTGGAGACATAAGTTTTAAAATACCAAGGAATGTGATTGCTGTATCTTATGGTAAGGATGTGTTTGGCTTTGTAAAACAAAACAAAACAAAAACAAAACAAAGAAAAAAAAACCAACCAGCAAACCTCCAAAGTGGCCGTACCATTTTGCGTTTCCACCACAAATAGATCAGAATTCCTGTTGTTCCACATCCTCACCAGCATTTGGTGTTGTCAGTGTTCCAGCCATTGGCTATTCTAGTAAATATGTAGTGGTATCTCACTGCTGTTTTAATTTGCATTTCCCTGATGATATATGATATGGAGCATCTTTTCATGTGCTTATTTGTCTGCTATATCTCTTGTCATGAGGTGTCAGTGAGGGTCTTTGGCCAATTTTTTAATTGGTTTGTTTGTTTTCTTACTGATGAGTTTTAGGAGTTCTTTGTGTATTTGGGGGTAAAAGTCCTTCATCAGATACGTCTTTTACCCATATTATCTCCCAGTCTGTGGTTTGTCTTTTCATTTCTCTTGACAGTGTCTCTTGCAGAGCAGACATTTATAATTTTAATGAAGTCCAGCTTATTAATTCTTTCTTTTATGGATCTTGCCTTTGTTGTTGTATCTAAAAAGCCATCACGAAATCCAAGGTCATCTAGATTTTCTCCTATGTTATCTTCTAGGCATTTTATAGTTTTTCATTGTACAGTTGAGTCTGTGATCCCTTTTGAGTTAATTTGTGTGACAGCTACAAGGTCTGTGTCTAGATTGATTTTTTCACATGGGGATGTCTAATTGTTCCAGCACCATTTGTTGAAAAGACTGTCTTTTCTCCACTGTACTGCCTTCCCTCCTTTGTCAAAAATCAAAAGACTATATTTATGTGGATCTATTTCTGGGCTCTCTGCTCCCTTCCACTGATCCATTTGTCTATTCTTTCACCGATACCACACTGTCTTGATTACTGTAGCTTTATAGTAAGTCTTGAAGTCAGGTAGTGTTGGTCCTCCAATTGTGTTATTCTCCAATATTATGTGAGCTATTCTGAATCTTCATACAAATTTTTGTTTTGTTTTGTTAATTTTTATTTTTTTTTTTTAGAGAGACAGCGTGCATACAAGTGGGGAAGGGGCCAAAGGGAGAGAGTGAGAGAGAGAATCTTTTTTTTTTTAATGTTTATTTATTTTTAAGAGAGAGAGACAGAGTGCGAGCTGGGGAGGGGCAGAGAGAGAGAGGGAGACAGAATCTGAAGCAGGCTCCAGGCTTAGCACTGTTGGCACAGAGTCCGACACGGGGCTCGATCCCATGAAAGGTGAGATCATGACCTGAGCTGAAATCAAGAGTCATATCCTTAACTGACTGAGCCACCCAGGTGCCCTGATATCAACAAACATTCTAAAGTTTACATGAAAGGGCACCTGGGTGGCTCAGTCAGTCATGATCTCACCTTTCATGGGATGGAGCCCTGAGTCAGGTTCTGTGCTGACAATGCTGAGCCTGCTTGGGATTCTCTCTCTCCCTCTTTCTTTCCTCTATCCTACTCGTGCTCTCTCTCTCTCTCTCTCTCAAAATAAATAAAAAACTTAAAAAAAGAAAAAAAATGTTGATATCTACAAAATAACTTGCTGGATTTTGATTGTTTTTTTTTTTAATCTGTAGATCAAATTGGGGAAAACTGACATCTTGACCATATTGAATCTTCCTATCCGTGGATAAGGTAATATCTCTCCATTTATTTAGATTTCTGTCATATAGATCTTGTACATATTTTGTTAGGATTTATACCTAAGTATTTTCCTTTGGGGGCTGCTAGTGTAAATAGTATTGTATTTTCAATTTCAAGTGCCACTTGTTCATTGCTGATATATAGGAAAGCATTTGCCTTTTTTGTATTAACCTTGTATCTTGAAACTTTGCTATAATCACTTATTCTGGAAAGTTTTTGTTTGTTTGTTTGTTTGTTTGTTGTCAATTCCTTCTGATTTTCTACAAAGACATCATGCCATCTGCAACATAGACCATTTTACTTCTTCCTTCCCAATCCGTATAAGGAATCTTCCCAATCTGCATAAAGAAAACCTAGGAACAGAGTGGTAATGGAAATTGCCTACAATCAGAACCTGGAGGAAGCAAGGTGCAGGGCTCCAGAAACATGGCTCCAGACAGACTGGTGGAGGCCCAAGTGGGATAATCTCTGAAACGCCAAGGAATCTGGCAGTGATGGGTATCGCAAGGCTTTGATGAGGACTTCAGGGTAGGAGATTTGAGCAGGGCAATCTGCCCGGGATTCCCAGCTTCCTCCCCGAGAGCCTCCATCTCCATCACCACCCACCCACCACTATGCACCTCCAAGTCTCCCCGGCACCAGCCCCCCCGGGCACGATGGAATGTACCCCAGCGTCCTCCTAAATGAGCCGCCGTGTAGCGGGAGCGGACGCTGGTGGGGGCTCCTGCCAAAGACCGGACAGCCGGCTCCTGCATGGGCGACCCCAGAGAGGCCCCTCGGCGGGGCACTAAGGGCTCGGAATCCGCACCACCTAACCCCTGCTACTGAGGTCTCATTCACACTTCGGTGCGAAGACGCAGAAGCCTCTTGGAGCGGGCCAACCCGGCGGACTGGGGATCCTTGCCAACGCAGCCAGAACTCCGCGCGCCCGGCGCCCTGGGCACACCAGGTGCAGGAGCCGAAGGCCCACCCGGTGCCTCGGCGCGGGGGCAGGCTGGGGACCCCGGGGCGGAGTCGAGCGCGGGGCGGGGCGGGGCGCACCGGGCAGGGTCCGAGGCGCCTTGCCGAGCTGCAGGGGCGGAGCGCCAACTCCAGCGGGAAGACAGAGACCGCGACGCGCGGGGGAAGCGCGCTGGAGCGAGGAAGAAAGGACACCCTGGAACGCAGCGCCACTGCACGAGGAAGTCGCGGTCCCCCAGGACTGAACCCGGCGGCCAGAGCAGCGGAGCGCGCCGGGAGGAGGCGCCCAGGCAGGTAGGTGCTGAGCTCTGCGCGGTCCGGGGGCTCCCTTGGTGCGGTGGGGGCGTCATCCGGGCTGGGGGCGCCGACGCCCACTCCTTTCTCCGGGGGATTCGGGTTGCTTTGCCTCCCGTGTTTCTCGGGAGGCTCCCGGGCTGACTCCAAGTGGAGGAGTTCGTGCCGGGAGAGTCCACCACCCGCCAAGACCGGGCAGGGGACCCGGCGACGGGAAGCCGGGACTGGGGCGCGCGGGCGGCTGGGCTGGCGGGCGAGCGCCAAACTGCAGGGGAGGGCTTGGGCAGGGGGCACCTCGTTGAAAGGGAAGCTGAAGAGGGAAGCATCTCCCCGGGTAATTCCCGCTCACCGGGTCCAGCCCTTACCCCCGGTTTTCTTCTGGCCCGGAGGCCTCGCACGCTTCGCCTTTGGAGCCCGAATCTCCGACTCGATTCCCGCCCTTGCTGGGCGGCGCCTACGGGACCGCGCGGCCGCGCCGGGGCGGGTAAGTGAGGGAGGGGAGAGGGCGCCCGAAGCGGGTTGGTCTGGGGCAGGGGGGTGCGTCCCCCGAAAAATGGGACCGAGACCTGCGCCACCCGGGCTCACGTCCCCTCCTCGCGGAGCGTGGCAGCCGAGAGGACGCGACTCCCGCTTCTCGGTCTCGGGTCAGGCACTGTCTGCGGGGACCCGGGCTTCGCGGGAGAAGGCGAGGCGACCCGGACGGAGGACGCTCCCGGCTGCGGACGCCGTTGGCACTTGAACGTCGTCTGGCGGAGGAGGTTTTCGCCTCGGGTACGCAGCAGTCGCACGCGCTGCAGGTTCGAGCGGCCCTGCCACCCTGCGACGGCCGTCCCTGCTGCTTCAGTTCCTGTCCCTCGCTCTCCCCCTCCTCTGACGGGGCCCGGCCAAACCCGCTCTCCAGTTTGGTCCATTCTTGCTATCAGCATCCCGGGGCGCCCACACTTGGAGTCGTTTCCAGTTGTGTTAAGCCTGGAGAGGCAGGACACAGCTTGATGGCTGGGGTCTTCTTTCTGCTGGTGTTGGGATCTCGAGTTTCTTGTTTTTGTTTTGTTTTGTTTTTTCCCAAGGCCCTCCGATGCGTTGAACCCGGTGGTGCCCCATCTCCTAAGGGCTCAGTACTTCAGAGACTTTATTTTCCTTTGCCGTGGGGATCTTGAGGCACTGAAAACATAAAGGATTCGGGACAGTTTCAGCCCTCAGGCCCTCCTGGGTCCTCCCTGATATCCCCTTCCCCTTACTCCTGCCACCCCTTGGGGGCCGTTTTCAGTTAAGCCGGGTCTTGGAGCAGCCACCACCACTTTCAGAGGACAGGGACCTTGGTGACAAGATGTGGTGCTTCCCAGTCAGGGTTGATTCTGGGGGAGAATTGGGGGGTGGGGGGAGCTGTCCAAGGAGACAGGGAGATGATCACAAAAGTGGGAGCAGGGAGGGGAAGCAGACAAAGCGTTTCTTGTTAGATCTGGTTCCCAAAGCACAGAGGAGCAGCAGCAGAATTCTCTCCCTTCACCAGCAGAATCCTGGGCGGATCCTCATTCCTGCATCCCACAGACTCCTGTCCAGCCTCCACTGTCCAGGCCCAGTCTAGGCAGTGGGGATTTGGTTTCTAGGAAGATCAGTGCTCAGACAGCATAAATCACTGGCCCAGGATGACTCAGCCTGTTCATGTGAAAATGGATTTGGTGATGTCCATGTCCAAGGTTTGGCCAGGACATAGGGGCCAGTGCCCTGCTTTGGAGAAAAGACCTTGCCGTGTGTCCCGATCCTCCGGCTTCATTGTCCTTGACCAAAAGGTGACACGGCATGGTAGCTGCTGTGGAAGCCTGGGCCAACCGCCTGGAACAAGCTTGTTAAACTTTTTGAAGACTTTGTGGGAGTTGATGGTGGGAAGGGGAGAGTGACTGGGCAGTCAGACTGGTCCCGGCTCCTGAGAAAAAGACAGACATGCAGGCTCTTCGTGGGTGTCTCTGGAGAATCTAGGTCATCCTATGCCCAGTACCTTCTGAAAGCCAATGGAGGATTTCCCAGTTTCCAGACCTCATGTCCTCTCTCCCCCAAAGTCTGGGTAATTCTGTCTCAGGGTAGTCACTGGGTCTGGTTGGCTTCCACTTGGGGAGCTCTGGGAGAATATTACCAGGTATTTTCCTGCATGTTGCCCACTGACTGTGTCTCCTTCCAGGGTCCAGGATGGCGTGGTGACTCTCCTCAAGGATGTGGGCGGGGTGCTAGGCTCGGCGACTCACGACAGCAGAAGGTCTGGATCCCCAGCTCAGAATTCTCACCACTCCACCTGCAGTCTCCACCATGGCAGCCCAGAATGGAAACACTACTTTCGCACCCAACTTCAGCCCGGCTCAAGACCATACCTCCTCCCTCCCGTTCAACTTCAGTTATGGTGATTACGACCTCCCTCTGGACGAGGACGAGGACATGACCAAGACTCGGACCTTCTTTGCCGCCAAGATCGTCATCGGTGTGGCACTGGCGGGCATCATGCTGGTTTGCGGCGTCGGCAACTTTGTCTTTATTGCTGCCCTCGCCCGCTGTAAGAAGCTGCGCAACCTGACCAACCTGCTCATCGCTAACCTGGCCGTCTCTGACTTCCTGGTGGCCGTCATCTGCTGCCCCTTCGAGATGGACTACTACGTGGTGCGCCAGCTCTCCTGGGAGCACGGCCACACGCTCTGCGCCTCTGTCAACTACCTGCGTACAGTCTCACTCTACGTCTCCACCAACGCCCTGCTGGCCATCGCTATCGACAGGTGAGGGTGCCGGGCCGGGGTAAGGATGGGGGCTGGGCCAGGCAGCCCCTTTCCTCACTTCAGCCCCGACAGGTTGGCGCCACTGCCGATTCGGAGGCTGGCTCATCTATTCGAGGCAAGAGGAGACCTGGTTTCCTCACTTGGGGCTCACATTCCCCCCCCAGACGTGGGCGAGAGGGAGGCTCCTGAGCCCCCCCAGCTCTGGGCCGTGCCTGCAGATACCACGTCTGCCACAGAGTGGGTGCAGGCATGTCACGTGAGCGCGAGCAGCCACAAACACGACTGAACGCAAAAGCAGAAAGTTTAGGCCACGTGAGACTTCACCAGGGCACCTTCCGGTCAGGGTCACGCGTACCAAGTTTGTCCTGTAGCCAGTACCCAAGTCAAGACGTGGAACATTTATTTGCATCACCTAGAAAACTCCCTTGTCCCCCTTACCAGTCAGTTCGCACCCCACACAACCATGGCTCTGATCTCACTCATCGTCGTTTGATTTTGTCTGTTCTTTAACTTCATAAAAACAGAATCGTACGGTAATGTACCCTTGTTTCTCGTGCCTTTGTTGTAGAGCTGATTTTAAAATAAGATAACCGCCTATTTGTAGAAAAGAGGGAAGGACATCCTTGCCTTTGTTTCCTTGCGTACATCCATGGGCTCATTTGCATACATTTGCATGAGATGTTCTGGAAGTCCTTGCTCTCTTATAAATTTATAAAATCTACAAAATTTCTAGTAGCAGCTTGTGACAAATCTTACACGTGTTTTATTTATGCAAACAGCTATAGAGCTATAAGCCAGTATCAGGTCACCGCTGGCTCTGTTTGAGGGGGGCAGCTGGTAAAACATCCTCTTGGTCCACAGTGTGCTGAAACTCATTTTTAAATTTTTTTTATTATTTTCTTAAATGTTATTTAAAAATTTTTTTTATTGTTCATTTTTTTTTTTTTTTTTGAGAGAGAGAGAGGGTGCGAGCAAGGGAGGGGCAGAAAGAGAGGGAGATACAGAATCCGAAGCAGGTTCCAGGCTCTGAGCTGTCAGCACAGAGCCTGACACGGCCTCGAACCCACAAACTGCGAGATCATGACCTGAGCTGAAGTCAGACGCTTAACTGACTGAGCCACCCAGAGGCCCCTAAATTCATTTTGATGATGTGTTTTTTAAACATCTTTTTTCCCTTCTGTCTCCTTTGAACTCTTCAGTTTTTTCCTTGCTCTCAGTGCTATTTAGGTTTGTCATCCCTTTTAATGAGGCAGTTCATTATTTTTCATAATGAAATACACGTAGAGGTCTAAGAGGCATCTTCTTTTTAAAACATAATTCCTGCAGGATAAACAACTCTGTTATTACAGCTCTCCAACCCTAAAACCAGTGTTTGTAAGATGTAACTGTCCAGCAACTGCACAAAATCCCCGAGGGCAAATGATACAAAGTCAGATTCCTAGCCCCCACCCCCCAGCCCTACTAAATGAGAATCCCTTGGGCTAGGTCCCAGGAATCTGCATTTTTATCCAATTCCCTGAGTGATTCTGATGCTCACTCAGGTGAGAGTTATCCCTGTCCTCATCCCCTTTGACCTGTGGAAACCTTTGTCTTTATAACGTTGGGGGTTTGGGCGACGTAGGAGTCTCTTAGGAAGCAGCCATCCAGTCGTAATACAAAGAGTGGTTCCTTTTTCACCCTGAACCAGCTCTGCCGTCAGCTTCCCAGCTCCATCCACAGCTCTGCCATTCCGCCCATCACCCAGGCAGCAAATGTTACCATCATTCTTTTTTTTTTTTTTTTTAGGTTTTTATTTGAATTCCAGTTAGTTAACATACAGCGTAATATTAGTTTCAGGTCTACAGTATAGTGACTCAACACTTCCTCACAGCGCCAGTGCTCATCGTGACAAGTGCACCCCTTAATCCCCATCACCTGTTCCGCCCATCCCCCCCCACCTCCCCAGTTTGTTCTCCATTGTTAAGAGTGTATTTCTCTGTTTCTCTCTCTCTTTTCCCACTTTGCTCATTTGTTTTGTTTCTTAAATGCCACATATGAGCGAAATCATATGGTATTTGTCCTCCTGACTTATTTTGCTTAGCATTACGCTCTCTAGCTCCATCCACGCCATTGCAAATGGCAGGATTTCATTTTTTTTTTTAATGTTTACTTATTTTGAGAGAGAGAAAGAGAGAGAGAGCCGGGGAGGGGTAGAGAGCGAGGGAGAGAGAGACACTGCCAAGCAGGCTCTGCGCTGTCAGTGTAGAGCCCCATGCGGGGCCCCATCTCACAAACTGTGACATCATGACCTCAGCTGAAATCAAGAATCTGACACTTAACCCACTAAGCCAACAGGCACCCAAGATTGCATTCTTTTTGATAGTTAAGTAATGTTCCATTATATATATATGTATATATATAATCACATATGTATATATATAATATAATCACATATATATGTATATATATAATATAATCACATATATATATCTATATATCACATCTTCTTTATCCATTCATCAATAAATGGACACTTGGGCTGTTTCCATAATTTGGTTATTTATTATAAATAATGCTGTAATAAACATAGGGGTGGGTACATATATCCCTTTGAGTTAATGTTTTTGTATGCTTTGGATTTGCTGGATCATAGGGTAGTTCTATTTTTAACTTTCTGAGGAGCCTCCATACTGTTTTCCACAGTGGCTGCACCAGTTTGCATTCCCACCAATAGTGCAGGAGGTTTCCTTTTTTTCTCCACATCTTCGCCAATGCCTGTTGTTTCTTGTATTTTTTTATTTTAGCCATTCTGACAGGCGTGAGGTGCTATCTCATTGTGGTTTTGATTTGTATTTCCCTGATGATGAGTGATGTTGAGCATCTCTTCATGTGTCTGTTGACCATCTGGATGTCTTCTTTGGAGAAGTACCTGGTCATGTCTTCTGCCCATTTTTAAGTTGGATTATTTGCTTTGGGAGTGTTGAGTTGTAGAAGTTCTTTATATATTTTGGATACTAGCCCTTTATTGCATATGTCATTTGCAAATATCTTTTCCCGTTGTGTAGGCTGCCTTTTAGTTTTGTTGTTGTTGTTCTTGTTTTTAGAGAGGGAGTATGAGCAGGGGAGAGGGGCAGAGGAACAGAGAGAGAGAGAGAGAGAGAGAATGAGAATCTTAAGCAGGCTCCATGCTCAGTGAGGAGCCCAACTCAGGGCTCAGTCCCATGACCCTGGGATCATGACCTGAGCTGAAATCAAGAGTCAGACACTCAACCGCTCAACTGACTGAGCGACACAGGCACCCTGCCTTTTAGTTTGGTTGATTGTTTCCTTGACTGTGCAGAAGCTTTTTATTTTGATGCAGTCTCAATAGTTTATTTTTTGCTTTTGTTTCCCTTGCCTCAGGAGACATATCTAGAAAAAAAAGTTGCTACAGAGGATGTCAGAGAAATTACTGCCTGTGCTCTCTTCTAGGATTTTTATAATTTCAGGTCTCACATGTAGGTCTTTAATCCATTTTGAATTCACTTTTGTGTGTGATACAAGAAAGTCGTCCAGTTTCTTTCTTTCCCACGCTGTCTTCCACTGGAATGCAGGAAGCAGAGCCTGAAATGCCAAGGTGAGGGCTGCTAGGGAAATGGTGGTCCAGTAGCCAAGAGGACTCTGGAAACAGAACTAACTCAGGATTTCATCTCTCTCTCTCTCTCTCTCTCTCTTTCTCTCTCTCTCTCCTTCCCTCTCAACCCCCCTCCAATATAGTTCCAGCAAGAAAAGTATCTTGATAACCAATGCCAGAGAGAATTTCTACATTCCTGCTTCTTCTGTCGTGGACTCTTAAATTCTAATATTTTCGAATCCAGTAACAACTTCCTCGTTACAAAAGAGATTCCAAAATTCAGAGTTGTCATCAAATAAATCAAAAAGGAGGGGCGCCTGGGTGGCACAGTCGGTTAAGCTCTGACTTTTGCTCAGGTCATGATTTCGCGGTCCGTGAGTTCAAGCCCCACATCAGGCTCTGTGCTGGCAGCTCGGAGCCTAGAGCCTGCTTCAGATTCTGCGTCTCCTCTCTCTGCCCCTCCCCTGCTCGTACTCTCTCTCTCTCTCCCTAAAAATTAAATAAACATTAAAAAAAAAGAATTAAAAAAAAAAGAAAGAAAGAAAGGCAAAAACACTGGCCTAGGAGTGACCCAGAACATCTGAGTCCCAAGCTGGATAAATCCATTATGCTCCTGGGACTTAGTTTCTTCATCTGTGAAACAGAAATAATAATAACTTGACTGACAACCTCTCCAGCTTTTGTCAGGTTCCGAGAAGGTAAACCTACATAAAGCATGTTGGAAGCTATAGTATTTTGTTAAAACTGATCTTTCCCCATGACTTGTCCATTGGCAAGAGGGACAGCCACAAGGTCTTTGTTACCATCTGTCTGCGTGGATGCATGTTTCCTGAGATCAGCACCCTCCTAGGATCTCTATGAGCTGAAATAACATCTCTCCCAGGTCCTCTGCACATAAATCTCACCCTTCTTCTGGCAGTGGCATTCAGAAATGGCAGTAGATAGCCCTTCTGATATTTCCACATAGAACAGGCATGTGTTACCAAGGAGTAAGGTGCACAGGGAAGCCTGTGTCTCTCTCACTGGCCTGTGTCAGGGTTTGTAGGTTTCCCTCATTGACTATGAAGTGGCCCCTGTGCTCACAGAGAAAAGCCCTACTGTCCAGTATCAGTGTCATCACTTTGGGAGTGAGAGTTTGGCTGTCCATCTTTCTTATCATTTTGCCTTATTTTTCAATTGGTTTTGAACCTGAGTGCTGTTTATTAGGCTGTTATATTGGAAAACCTGAAACTCCCTGTGCTGCTTTGACATCCTCGAGCCCCACAGGGCCCCCAGGGTTCCTAGCCATGAGGCCCTCTGTCCTTGCCAGGTATAGCCCTCTACCCAGCAGGAAAGGTTCTTGACCTGCTAGTCTTGTCTCGGCTGGACCAGCTGCACCCTCAGTCCTCAACCTGATGCGTGTCACCTCCCTATCAGGTGGCAAAATTATTCAAACAAGCCGATCACATCCTCTCATGGGAGCCCAGGGTCACTTAATCCTCTTGTCGCTACAAAGCCTGCTGCCCACCACCCCTGCTGGCTCATTCTGTTCCTGTGTGCCACTCTTATGTGGCCCCACATGCTTGGCAGTGTCCCTCTCTCTGGGCGGTGAGTGTAGGTGACTAGTTAACTCCTCTAGGGCTCATCCGTCCACTGCCGGGTGTTGTGTGTTCACTCACCTCGTTCTCCATAGGGCAGGGGAATCCTGCCTTCATCAGCGGGTGAATAGGAGGTGGTCAGAATCTCACAAGCTCCATGAAGCGTTCCCGGACTACATCGCTAACATAATGACCATGTCTTCCTTCAAGTCGCTCTTGACCTGTCACTTGGTTATTCTAGTTTCTGTGTGGAAGAAAAGCTCCCGGAGGTCAAGGACTGTGTCTTCTACTCTGTCTCCATTTACACAGGTTGGGCCCACAGCAGGACCAGCAACCTGCTGTGGATTTACCAGGTTGTAGCAGATGCTACTGATATGCTCCTCTCAGACCCCTTTGCTCCTGTCACGTCTGCCCCTGTCCACTCCCACCTGTCAACACCCACGTTTCTTTGTCCGAAGGCCTCCTCTGGCTCCCCCAACAACGACTTAGGAGAGTTGGTGTATAAATACCCCTGCTCCCTCCCACTCCTGGGGGAACTACACCTGCTCCAAGAGTTCCTCGGCAAGAACGAGCACCAGTGAAACCTTGCTCAATAGTGCAACCTGTAGTGACCCCACGAAGGGCTCCAACCTCTCCCAGGCAGGGTCGCTCACTGGAACGAGCAGGATAAAGCTCTAACGTTGTGTGCCGCTTTGTGGTGTCGAGGCAACTTCACACACCTCATCTGAGCTTGAGACAACCCAGGAGGTGGGTGTTAAAGCTCTGTATCAGGAGCCGGGATCCTGGTCCCTGCACCGAGTGAGGTTGGGCAAGTCATTTACTTCTCACATTAGACTCCTTAAATTCCACCCTAAACCCACCCTTACGCTCCTGCTCTGTAATGCAGGATGGTCCCTGGGGGGGAGGGGAGAGGAAAGCCCTAGTGCACTGCCCTGAAAAGGCCCCTATCTCTCTCTGAGCTCCAGAGCCCTTTTTTCACCTCAAAACCATGAGGTATTTGGAATAAAGAGTTTTGAAAGTATTAAGTTCTTGGGCAGAATGGCAAGACTGAAAACCAAGGTGGTGTCAATGGGACTAATAATAATAACAAGAACGCCACATATATTTATTGAACACCTACTACAATGCAAAGCATTTGACAAACATTATCATGTTTAATATTTACAGCAGCCCCACAAGGTAGGTTGTCATTTTATCCCATGTTGCATTTGAGGAAATAAATCTCAGAAGGGCTGAGTGATTCCCTCCAGACCCCAAAGCCACTAAGGGGGAAGAGCTGGGATTTATTCCACCTGTTTGCCCAAAACCTGTGCTGTTTCCACTAAACCACTGCACTACTCCAAATAATGTTGCTAAAATAAGATGAAGTCTGGTGAAGCTGGATAATTACATGGGAACTCACTGTGCCATCCTGTTTTTGTGCCTGTTTGGGCTTAGATCGAGACTAATGTTTCCAAGCACATATCATTATTACTGATGGCTTTCCTCCCCCGCCAGATATCTCGCCATCGTCCACCCCTTGAAACCACGGATGAATTATCAAACGGCCTCCTTCCTGATTGCTTTGGTCTGGGTGGTGTCCATTCTCATTGCCATCCCATCGGCCTACTTCACAACAGAGACGGTCCTGTTCATCGTCAAAAGCCAGGAGAAGATCTTCTGCGGCCAGATCTGGCCGGTGGACCAGCAGCTCTACTACAAGTCCTACTTCCTGTTCATCTTCGGCGTGGAGTTCGTGGGCCCCGTGCTCACCATGACCCTGTGCTACGCCAGGGTGTCCCGCGAGCTGTGGTTCAAGGCCGTCCCGGGCTTCCAGACAGAGCAGATCCGGAAGCGGCTGCGCTGCCGCAGGAAGACGGTGCTGGTGCTCATGTGCGTCCTCACGGCCTACGTGCTGTGCTGGGCGCCCTTCTACGGCTTCAGCATCGTGCGCGACTTCTTCCCCGCCGTGTTCGTCAAGGAGAAGCACTACCTCACTGCCTTCTACGTGGTCGAGTGCATCGCCATGAGCAACAGCATGATCAACACCGTGTGCTTCGTGACGGTCAAGAACAACACCGTGAAGTACTTCAAGAAGATGCTGCTGCTCCACTGGCGGCCCTCCTATCACGGGAGCAAGTCCAGCGCCGACCTGGAGCTCAAAACCAGCGGCATGCCGGCCACCGAAGAGGTGGACTGTATCAGGCTCAAGTGACCGCCTGGTGCTCTGAGGTGGAAAACCCGAAAGCCAGCACTCCGAGCACAGTCCACCAGTAACCAAGTTCACACAGGCTGCCTGGGAAAAGGGCAACTGTGTTCCATCTCGCTGCCCTCAAGGAGCGGATGCTTCTGAGTCATGGTGGGTGGTGAGACTCAACGCAGCTGACGTGGACTGGACAGCTCCTGTGTGCCGGCCACACCAATGAGATTGGACAAGACGACAGGAGCTGGCATTTACCAGTTACTGTGTGCAAAAATTAAATAAGAAAAAATGTCAGAAGCTATTGGTGTCACCAAGCGATGGCCAGTCAGAAGCCTCACATGGTTATTGGCACTCACTCTCCATCTACCTACCCTCATTCTCTATCTCATCAGTTTGCAGGAAAGTCAAAAGGCTATAGAATAAGCCACTTAGACGTGATGGAAATGTAAGGATAAGTTCGTCAGAGTGTGGGGTTTACAGCCTCTTGGGAAGAAGGTTCATGCCATCACGTTGAACTTTCCCACTCAGCTCCCATTACCTCCCTAAGGATATTCTTCAGGATTCTGGCTGTGAGAAAAGAATTTTTCTCATAACCAGGCCATTGGTTAGCTACAGTGGTGTGATTTCAAAGTAAAGGACCAAAAAAAATCTCTTTTCCACTGATGCTTGAAAGCTCATCATTCTTTTGGGTGAAGACATACAGTCTTGAAATGACACATCCTGTCCTTGATACATTAGTGTAAAGGATTCAGAGGCTGTAATGTCAGGGAGGAAGGGGACAGAGAAAGGGGTGGAGCTTGCCACTGGCAATGAGCATAATCTATGTTGCTCTTTTACTAAGGTGTGGATCACTTTTCTAGGACAAATCGTCTTTTGAGAACAAAGTGATCTCTGCTTGGAACGGAAAGGCCTGGGTTCACGTCTTTAAGATTCATGTGACCTGGATGCTTACTCTCTCGGTTTCTTGGTTTTGCTTCAATGAAATAAGGGTGATGAAAATACCTGTACTGTCTACTTTACAGGAGTATTGGGGGAGCCTGCTGACGCCATAGTTTGTGAAAGTGCTTTGTACTATACTAGTGACAAGAATGGCTAAGTGATATTCAACAGTTTGGATAAGAGAATCCCCATTCACTGTGACTTAATGTGAAGAAACACTCCCGCTTTTTCATTCCTGTTCTTTGGACCAGGGACTCCTGAACTCTTCACAGTGCAGCCCATCTACACTGGGGTAAAAAAAAAAAAAGGAACGCCTGTCCTGGGTTGTAATGAGGAAGATTTAACTTCAGAACTTCAATGACTGCCCGCCGCCCCCCACCTCTTCAGAAGCATTGATGGTCTTCCCTGCATGTTGTCAAGGAGCTTGCCCCAGGGCTGCATAATGTTTGCATTAGTATACATTGGTGATGATTGTGTATATATGTCCTCAATTCTTCCTTGTTCATTTTGAAGCAGAGACTACAAATGGTACCCGGTTTGGGACTGACCCATCCACATTTGGACAACTCCGACTTTTCTGTAGAGAAAGGGTTAATGAGTTGTCTGCTTGTTTATCTTTGAAGTAAGTGTTGGTTTGCCCAACAGTGAAGTTTCAAACAACGTTTTCTTCCATCACCACCCAGCAGACTCACCTTCAGCCCAATCACTGTACCCTCAGAAAATGCAGGCTCACTTTAACATTAGCTTAAGCCAAATGGTTTGTAAGTTCTAAGTTTACAAAATATACACAATGCGATTTAAAGCAAGCAGCAAAGTATTTGGGGTTATCTGCATTTTTACAAATAGAATAATAACTATGCTTTTATTTATTACCCCCATCCAGACCCTTCTCCTAATTAGAAGATTCTTTAAGAGTAGACTGTGCACCAGTTGTGTGTGTCAAAAGAATTCAGCCCTTTTTTCCTTTTTACCTGAAATGGACCATCCTCTTTTCATTGAAATTTAACCGAAATAACTTTGTAAATATCAGTGTGTTTGTGATTTTTTTCCAGGGAATGAGTGTTATGTTATCCAATTAAATAATTAATATATGGAATCTTAACCACAATGTTCAAGTGTTTCCCCATATATATAAGTATATTTAGATATAAACAAAGTAATAGCCACCTAAACAGTTCAATCATGAAACTGAGAAGAAATTTGTTCAAGGCATATTTAGAACAGTGGCAGCTCAAACCAGCATCCAGCCTCATGTAGGTTACATCCCTCAAGCTTACAGCCCAGGAGTGTTTTCATGCATGCAGAAACGATTTTGTGCCCGTGTTACCCCTTTGTTTAAAAGTCATCTTGTTTGTGTAATGAAAACCGCTGTTTGCATGGAGACTGTCCATTCATCTAACTGGTGTTAAGGTAATAAAAAATTAATTGCACTTGTGTTCACCCTTTTCTTCTCAAGACTAATTAATGAGGGGCGCCTGGGTGGCTCAGTCGGTTAAGCATCCGACTCTTGATTTCAGCTCAGGTTAAGAGCTCAGGGTCGTCAGATCAAGCCCCGAGCCTGCTTAAAGATTCTCTCTCTCCCTCTGCCCCTCTCCACCACTCATGCTCTCTCTCTCTAAAATAAAAAAAGACTAATGATAAGCTTAAGATACTTTTAATGCACTTAGATATGTAAATGTCTATATATACTATTGTGTATTGAAATTTTAATCTCATTTGACAAAACAGATCCATTTCCTTGGCCAGAACAAGAGAAAATATGGCTTTGTGATGAAGCTATTATTAGAGATTTTTCTTTCAGCATCCAATATCTAAATAAGTTGATTCTCAAATTGAAGAAATCAAAAGATGGCTTCAAGCGCTCAGGCATAAAAACCAATTCCAGACTTATGAGGGAGAATGTGACATGTGGGAGGTGATTAGAAAACTTTAAGAGTTCTGTTTCTAGGGGGAAATGATGGGTTTGAAACATATCTCCTCAATTTAACCATTCTCTCTCCCTTAGGCTCAGAAACACACACACACACACACACACACACACACACATCTATAGGGCACTAGAGCAAGAAATGACCTTTCAAGAGCATATGATTCAACTTACTCCTTTCTTAGGTGAGGAGATCTGAACACCAGATGAAAAAATGATTTGCTTAAGGATGCACAGCTAACACTTGGAGCCAAAACATTGCCCCAAGGTCTAACTCTGATCCAGTGAACTGCCCTGAGCCACTGTATTCTGGAGAAGAATCTTCCAAAAAAGATAACCTCCTCTAGGAATGCTTCAAGGGCCATTTAAACTGGTTTCTGACCTACTGGGAGAAGTTGCACAAAAGACACCTTCCCTCCCTCTGACAAGCAAAGAGTGCATCCCATCCATGTGACTTCATAATCCAGACTCCAAGATTCCAGAGAAACCAAAAAGCATCATGCCAGGGCCCCTCTAGTGCTCCTATGTTTCTTTCTCCCATGAGAAACATGCCCTCACTGGGGGAGGTCTGAACACATTGACCTGAATGTACATGGAGCTATTTGGAAGTGACACTAGAGCATATGGGAAAGCAGATTGTGAGGAGAGGTGACATTGACCCAAAGGACAGCAGGTAGTGGGAAAGGGGGTTTGTTCATATTCAAAGACAAAGCGAGTCTGGGGCCACCCAAGACACAGTATGCAATCCTCAACCAAGTCACTATCAGCTGACCCCAAGCAGTGGTCATTCTTCATGCTTCCCAAGAACCAAATGCCTTCTGGTCACCAGGTCAGCCTCCCTCCTGAGGCATACCAACCAGGCGCACATTGTCCCCTGGGGTTTCTTGCCCAGCTTACTCCTGTGTTCAGAGAGCTCCAAATAAGGGACAGTTTTTCCAAGAGATTAAACCTGTGTGAGAAAAAAAAAAATGTGTCTGGCACTTTCTTCAGATATAACCAACTCGTGGGAGGCAAGAGATTTATTGGAACTTAGAATGAAGAAGTAATCGCTGGACAGGGAAACAAGCAGGAAGGAGGTTTGCCTCCCAGAAGCAGGAAGGTCAGCCCTTGGAACAGAAGGCCGTGTAGGCACAAGGTCCTTGCATCCTTTTGCTGACTCTTATAGTGAATTTCCGCAGATGAGTGTCACAGGCTGAAATGAAAGAGGTAATTCCTGGAAGCTTGGTTAAGTGTTGTTTAATGTTATTTAATGGTAATCCCAGCTCTGGCTCCAACACAATCTTTTGACTGAACCTGGCTTCAGGGATGGTCCACTGTGTGTAAAAAAAGGGCCTTCCACCCACTCATCCAGTCTCTATGATGCTGCGGAGGAACAGAGCTGATGGAGGTGCAAGCCTGGGTCCCAAGGTGACTCTTGAGATGATATACAAAATGGAGACACTGTAAACACAAAAGTGGAAGGAATTCAGAAGACAGTTTCCTTCCAGCCATGGGATCAGACAAGGTTCGGGGTGGTGGGGTAGTCAGGCAGAGCCCTGGACGATGGTGGGGAGAAGGCATCCCAGGCAAAGGGGACAGAATGACCAAAGATGTAGAAGAGGGGAAATGAGACGGAATACACATGGAATGATGAATTGTTTGATTTGCACAAAGCACGCAGATTGTCTAAAGGGAGAACAGACTCAGGCAGCAGGCTGAAGAGCAGGATGAAGAAAGCGGCCAGGGAGTGGCCAGGATGGACTGAAAGAGCCTGGGAAGCACAATCATACAGAATCAGGTTCAGACAGTAATTCCTGCTTAACCATGTACATTGGGAAGATACCTTACCCCTTAGCTGGGCCTTAGTTCCTCGTGTATTAAATGGGAGTAGTGATAGTACATACATCATAGGATTATACGTGGTATAACTATATATCTTAGAAAAATGCCTAGTACATCATAAGCAGTCAAAAAATATTATCTGTTATGTTTATAATGACTAATTATAGAAACAGAATTTCTTCTAGAGGAATCCAAAACATTGTGTCATGTATAATGGATATAATGTTTGGGGATTATCAAATCAGAGTATTTTTATTTTCTGTGATTTCAAGTCTGTAGTTATCTTGGACTCCCACCCATACCAGGCCAGCTCAAATCACAGGAGCTTTTCCATAATGTTGAGAATGCCCTTTCCACCATTAAGCCTGAGCCAGGAAGTTTAATGACTCTCAGGAAGGAGACTATGATGTAGGGGAAGTCTTTCCCATAGAGGAAGAAAAAAACAAGGACCACTCCTTCCAGTCCCTATGATGTTGGGAAAGAAAGAAAAAAGAATTAATTGAACACAGAGGCATTTGTCCTTGCTTTTTCCTTTATGGGCTAAATCTAGGTGGTGGCGGTAGGGATGCACTAGAACCATCTAAGTTATGGGAATGCCTAAGATCAAGAAGCAGGGACACACCAATGAAATGCTTCCCCAAGTTCACTCTTCCTCAAGCTCCTCTAAGAGGAGTCATGCATGTCACCCAGGGAGATTGTGGACCAGCAGCGGAAGGGGCCACCGTCTTGGTTCCCAGGTTCTGTGACACAATCTTGACATGTGGAAGCGTGCTTAAACCTCTCTGTCATCTCACTTCACCATTTAAAGATGGCTAAATCCCCCCACCCTTGCCCCATCTGGAAGTCCTTGATGTAGGAGTGAGATCAGTGGGCAAAGTGAAATGTGAGTTGTTACTGGGGCTCCCTTGTGAATAGCTGTTGGGAAAACAAGGCACCTAACCTCACCCAGGAGTAGTTCAAAAAATAAGTTCTTTCTCCTTGGAGAAAGAGAAGAGAGAGGGAGGGAAGGAGGGAAAAACCAGAAGAGAGAACACATAGTCCCATGCCTTTCCAGCCTGATTCAATAGCCACGCACTAGAAAATGTGAGGGATGAAGAGGTGCTTACGAAACATGCAGATGGGGAGATTTGGAAGGAAGAGCTCATCCTTGGCTGTTCTGTGGGACCTGGAATGTCAAAAGCCTTGAACTGCCTTCTGGAGCCCCAAGGGCATTCTCATAGAGGGAGAGAAACACCAGAGAAAGTACTGCCAAGGAGAGAGGGACGGACCCTGGGTGAGGCAAATGCTTTGGGTGGACAATGGAATTTCTAAAAAAGTGAGTGGGAGTCCCAAGATGAGAATAAGAGAGGAGTTGGTGCTCCCTTTTAAAGTAAGAACAAGATGAAAAATGTCTGTTTTCCACTGATTATTGCGGAACTTATTTTTTTAATTTTTTTAAGTGTTTATTCATTTATGAGAGAGAGAAAACAGAGCATGAGCAGAAGAGGAGCAGAGAGAGAGGGAGACAGAGAATCCGAAGCAGGCTTCAGGCTCTGAGCGGTCAGCACAGGCCCTGATGCGGGGCTCGAACTCACTGACCGTGAGATCATGACCTGAGCCGAAGTCGGACACTCAACCGACTGAGCCACCCAGGGGACCCATTGCAGAACTTATTTTTAAAGCCTATTTAAGTAAGCAAAATATAAATACAAGAAGCAAATAAAATTAAAATGAAATATTAGAGTAATTTTGGACAAGAGTTTTTAAATAATAATACTATAAAATTACATGTCATTAAATTTTGAATGTAACAAATTGTAAAATAATGCCTTGAAAAAATGTAAATGTGAAGTCAAAGAATAAATGGAAGATGTAATTTGACTACTACCCAATAGAAATAGTAGTAATAAAAAATATACCCCTAAAATTAAAAAAAAAAAAAATCTGCTTCCATCCCTTCCATTCAACCTGTAGTAGAAGTCAGCACAATAAGACAAGAAAAAACACGTATGCATTATAAAAGGCCATTGCCCTTGTTTGCAGGTAATATACTGTCTTCACAGAAAAACCAAAAAAATCTAATAAAAACACATAGAACTAATAAAAGTGCACAACGAGGTAGTTGGTTACAAGATTCAGAAACAAAAATCAATACTAAACTTGATAAGTTTATTCCAAAATTCAAGCCAAATCACCTTTTTGAAGGGACTTATTTTACCAGAGACCAGTATTTAGTACAAAGCTATAGTCGTGAAAACATTGAGGTGTTGGGGCGCCTGGGTGCCTCAGTCGGTTGAGCGTCCGACTTCAGCTCAGGTCATGATCTCACGGTCCATGGGTTCGAGCCCTGCATCGGGCTCTGTGCTGACAGCTCAGAGCCTGGAGCCTGCTTCAGATTCTGTGTCTCCCTCTCTCTCTGACCCTCCCCTGTTCGTGCTCTGTCTCTCTCTGTCTCAAAAATAAATAAACGTTAAAAATTAAAAAAAAAAAACAACATTGAGGTGTTCAGGGGCATGATAGATAAACAGCCCAATGAAGTAGAAGATAAAGCCCCAGATACAGATGCATGTATATCCGGAAGTTTGCAAAACATCAAATTGTCTCCAAAATGTGCAAATCAAGACTCAAGAACTAATTTAATCTGTTACAGAGACATAAAGTGAGATTTGACACACTTGACTTTTTTTTACTGAAACTTTACACCTCCAGTCTACTCCTATACTCAGTTGTGGAGGTGCTGAAGGAGATAAGGGCACAGAACAGAAAAGGGAAATGTATTCTGCACCCCCCTTCAGGCCCGTGTGAATGCCTGGGAGAATGGTGTCCAGGCCTTCCTGGGTCACCTGCAGCAAAGTGAGAACAGGTGGGAATGAAGCCATGATGCTCAGCTTACTTCCAGGTAGATTCCTCATGAAGGACTGAAGAGCAACTCCCCTACATGAGGCCAGGAGGCTGGGAAGCTTGTCCATGGATGACTCTACCCAAGTCTAGTCAGTATCATGTATTACCAACAGAATTCCTCTACCATACATAACACACCAGCAACTCACTTCCTAAACAGACTGTGATCTCCCTTCCTGGCACTGGAGAGAGTTGCCCACTTTTATAACAATGCTTTCCTTCCCCCCCTAACAGCACTAAAGGGAAAGACAAAGCTACATAATCATGAGCTATGATTCTGCCACCAGACATTTATCACCATGTAAAACAGAAAGTGTGGGCTTCTGTTTTATGTGTCCTTTCCTACCTGTCCTTTCCTGCCTGTCTCATCCCTACTCAGACTCCTCTAAGACCATGAGAGTAACCCTTAACTTCCCCCACTTTCATCCTTATTACCTACGCCAGTTTCTCTGGTGGAATGGGCTCATGATTCTCAGCCTGTTGCCTGGTTCTGGGCTTATGCCCAGCTCTGGGTTTCCCATCCCATTGGGACTGAGCCTTATTGGACGCAGAAGGATTTCCCAGAGTGAACTAAGTCCCCAGTCTCCACTCCCCAAGATCCCTGCCTCTTTCCCCCCACAAGCACCAGCACAGGCCAGGAACAATAACCTATAATTAAGAACCATGTGACCCACTTTGTTCAGTTCCTGGGTCCTGTCTCACATGCCCCAAGTTTATTCCACCTCCTCCCCTCTAACCTGCATCACTGCTGCCTCAGAAAATCAATCCCACACAAATTGGGACACTTGGTGCCTTTACTCTTTCTCCAAGGGGCCAGTCAGATGGTTCAAAGGAAAAGAAGATTTTAATGGAGGGGCTATTTATAAAAAAGAATCCAGCTGGCATGTGAACCCCAAAAACTGCCACCCCTAGGGTCAGTCTCCAAGCATAAAGCAGAGCAGAGCAGAAAATGAATCTAGGGTGGACAAACAGCACAAGCATCCTTCCTGTCATGGTAGGTCCTTCATTTCCCCTGTGACCATGAGAGTTTCAGCTCTATCATGTGGGCTCTTCTGGTCTCTAGAGAGGGGAGTTTCTCCGACTCCTTCATGAGGTGTCCACCTGGTATTTGCCAAGGCGTTACGGCTCCCACGATGCTACTCCAACTACTCAGCTATGAGTGAGGCCATCTCTTTGACTTCCCAGGAGTGGCACCACGGATCTCTGGTACCTCTCCGATGCCAGGAGCTACTGCAAATTTACAGACAGATGACAGGGAGGGCATGGCTCCCACCAGAGAGCTCCCAGGGGAAAAGCAGGCAGGTGGGACAGAAGCAAAAGCAAGGAAGAACACAGGACTTCAAAGCTCAAGCCAGGATCCTTTGGTCCGATCCCTTGGGTCATTTGAGGGTGACAGTCCCTTCTCTCCTGCCAGGGGCTGCCCAAAAAGCAGCAGAGTAACGCAGGCAGCCTGACAGGAAGGGCTATGGACCATGTAGCAATGCCCTTTCCAAGTTCACACCCTCTGCTCTGTCCAGACCAGGCACAGATTCCCAGCCCCCACTCATACACAGTTGTCCTTTTCTGACTTAGTGTGCATTTTCTTGCATCTCGTATTCCCAGCTCCTTCCTCTCCTTTCTTTCTAGGTTTATTTATGTCATCCCATCACTTTGTGTTGTCACCTAGTCCCAGTTCCATGTTCTTTGCCAGCTTTTAGTGACTTTAAAAAAAATCTGGTTGCCATAACAACACTTGCAAATTCACGGGCTGGCTGCATTATTTAGCAGTTGGTATGTCCCACCTCAGACGACATCCTGGTAAAACAGAGGGTGTGGGCTTCTGTTTTATGTTAACATTGAGACTCAGGGAGGAGAACCAACACTCTCGCCACTGGCTGGCAGGCACATACACTAGCTCATTTGACTCTTCAACTACCCTGTTAGGTACAAACCAATATTAGTCCCATTTTATAGATGAGGAAACTAAGGGTCAGAGAGGTTGAGCAACTTGTCCCAGGTCATGCTGCTAGTGAGGGTCAGAAGTAGGACAGGAGCCCCAATCTGTTCAGCTCTAAGACACATGTTCTTAACCAGTAAATTAAGTCTTCTCTATAAATCACTTCAAAGACCTTGAAGTGATGACACAAACATGAGAGGTTGTGATACAGACCCCCCCAGGAGCCCCTGCTCCTAGCAGCTTCCTCCTGCCCTAAATGAGAATTCTGCTTCTGGTCCATGGCTGGTTAAGGCTGATGCTCCCCTGGTTCCCCTTCTTCCTGAGAACCTGGAGAGTTAACTAGAATATCCTCCTGGGGTTCAAACACTGGTTGTCTAGCCCCCTGTAATCAGATCAGAATCTGACCCTGAGACTGGAGTTCAGGTGTAAGTGGTCCATTACAAAATAAGTTCCCTAATGAATCAGATGATTAATTAATTAAGGAGAACTCAGTAAGAAAATGAGGGAAGCAGTATATGAAAGGAGAAGAAACCAAGGAGGGGAGCGTTTCTGGTGGGGCCCCAGGCTCAGCCAGATCCCAAAGGGAGATCTGGAGCATACAGTACACCTTGGGCTTTGTCTACCTTGAGGAGCTGAGCTCTGTACTTCCACACTTGTCCTTGGTTATGAAGGGAGGAGTTGGGGGGAGGGACATGGAACTCCCAGGCCCCTCTAGCTCTTGTCCCCGCCCAAGATGATTTTCCGAATGGCACAGGTACCAGCATTCACAGCCATGGAAACTGGAGCTACACAGGGAGAGCTGGGCAGAAGGACCTCAGGGGACCTGGGTGGTACAACGACAGGGTCGATGACACACACCAGCTCCCCTCCTAAAACCAAGAGCCAGCACTGTTCTACTCCAGAGCGACAGCCAGCTCCGCCCTCCTGATGCCATAGCCCCATCTTCCAGGTGGTTCTGAGAATGTGCTGGTTGGATTTCCAGCCCTAGCATGAGCTTTGTCCAACCCCACTCAGTTAATTTTCTATCTTGCTGAATGTCCACGGTGCAAAAGTGAGGGAAAAGAGCAGCCTTTTGAAGGGAGGCACTTTTCTCTCCATTTACTGCTTTCGTTTCTCTGGCTTACCCACAGATTCTGTATACATCCGCCCCTGGTCTTTACCTTATGTTTCAGAACCAGACTGAATGGATGAATAGCCAGGGCTGTCAAAAGCGGCCTCCCAAATGGGGCTACACGAGCCGTAGGTAGCTCTGGTGGGAACTGGACTCCTGTCGTTGGACCTTTTCAAGCTCAACTCAACAGTCTGCCATTGTGTCTTTGTTCCCTTTTATTCCCGGAACAGAGAAAGGAACTTTCGTTTTCTCCAGGGAGTGAGGAGAGATGAAGGTGAGGTCATTCAGACAGAGTAAATGGAGACAGAAATGGGGCAGGACC